>NC_054840.1:14221459-14554792 GCF_018345385.1 Vulpes lagopus | reverse complement strand
ACACACGTCCCAAACTCCTACTCCTTAGGCCTCATCTCATCTAAGGACGTGTTTCCGTTGGCTTAAAGGCATGCACTTTTCTTTTGAATTAGTTTCCTGCATTTAAAAATCAGGAGTTTCTATATAAAAATACAGATTTCGGACTTCTCTTAAGACATGGGTCCACCTTGTTCCATGGCAGTGGTTAGCTCCCTTCAGGAGGTGGTTAGTCTCTGCTGTTTGTTCCAGCCCGGGACCATTTTACCCGCTTATGTGCCCACTTCACCTCTGTTGGGGTTCGAAATTCCCTCCCTCCCCCCACCAAGTGAGGACCAGATCATCAAGGGTCTTGAATGAACAAACTAGTACATTTAACTAACCCCTGCCCCAGCCCCGGTAGAAAATGATTTTTGAGGAAAGGAGGGACATAACCAGAGCAGTGCTTCAGAAGAAAGTTTTGTCTGGGAGCCAGCTTGCAGAGGGATGGGAAAGTGAGAATTAGATGTGGAGGGAAGCTGCCAAATGAGTCAGTGAGAAATCATAAGGTGAAACTAAGAGAGTGTCCAGTTAGAGGAGTTGTGAGAGTGGGATTTAAAAGATTTTGTGACTTCATATATGTGGGGTTGGAGAGAGGGAAGAATTCAAGTGTCTTACTTGTCTCCATCTCTGTCTTCCATGTAGCACTTAAATAGGATTCATTTTTGCTTAAGGAGCTCAGAGCAAATAACTTCATGAAACTTTTGACCTATTTATTTTAAGTATGCTAAGGAATTTGTTCATATATTATATAGAATCTCTTCAGGATAACCCATGAAAGAAATTTTCTGTGGCTTTGGTATTAGGAATGGAAATGTATATACTCAATAGCTGTGTGGCTTTTCTTTGTGTGGCACCGTGAATGATGTAACCACTCATATTTATTCTTTCTCCCTAGTGAATATAGAAAACTCAGAGCCACACATGTGATCATATTAATTTCATTACATGCACTTGTGTACTCCATTCTTGTTTTTTTTGAACTTTAAGAAAACAAAATAATTTTAAAATGTTTTATTTAAAAAATGTTTTATTTTATATTCAAGTATAATTAACATACACGTTATATTAGTTTCAAGTGTACGATATAGTAATTCAACAATTTTATACATTTCTCAGTGCTCATCAGAGTAAGCGTACTGCTAACCCCTATCACCTATTTCATCCATCCACCTACTCACTTCCCCTCTGGTAACCACCAATTTGTTTCCTGTATTTAAGGGTCGGCCTTTTTTGTTTGTCTCTTCTTTTCTTTGTTCATTTGTTTTCTTTCTTAAATTCCACATATGAGTGAAATGATATGGTATTTATTTTTTTCGGACAGACTTATTTCACTTACTGTAATAGCCTCTAGATTTATCCATGTTGTTGCAAATGGCAAGATCTCATCCTATTTTATGACTAATATTCTATTGTGTGTGTATATTACTCTTCTTTATTCATCTGTGGATGGACACTGGGTTGCTTTCATATGTTACCTATTGTAAATGATCCTGCAACAAACATAGGGGTACATATATCTTTTCAAACAAGTGTTTTTGTTTTCTTTGGGTATATGCCCAGTGGTGGAATTGCCAGATCCTAAGGTAATTCTATATTGCTTCCAGAGACTCCACCAAAAAATTACTGAAACTGATAAATTAATTCAGTAAAATCATAGGATATGAAATTAATATATAGGAATTGGTTTCATTTCTATACACTAATAATAAAGCAGCAAAAAGAGAAAGTAGGAAAACAATCTCATTTGCAATTATATCAAAAAATAGTGGAATGCCTAGGAATAAACTTAACCAAGGAGATGAAAGATCTGATTCTGAAAACTATTAAACAGTGATGAAAGAAATTAAAGATGACACAAACCAAAGGGAAGTTATCCCATGCTCATGGATTTAAAAAAAAACAATGTTCTTAAAATGTCTCTACCACCCAAAGAAATCTATAGATGTAATGTAATTCCTATCACAATACCAACAACATTTTTCACAGAACTAGAGCAAGTAATCCTAAAATTTGTATGGATTTACAAAAGACCTCAAAGAGCTAAAGCAATCTCAAGAAAGAAGAACAAAACTAGAGGTATGACAATCCCAAATTTCAATATATGCTACAAAGCTATAGCAATCAAAGCAGCATGGTACTGGCACAAAAATAGACACAATGTATGAGAATAGAGACCCAAGAAATAAACCTATGCTCTTATGGTCAATTAATCTACAATAAAGGAGGCAAGAACATGCAATAGGAAAAGTCTTTTCAACAAATGGTGCTAGAAAACCTGGATAGTTATATGCAAAAAAATGAAACCAGACCACTTTCTTCCACTATACACAAAAATAAATTCAAAATGGGTTAAAGATATAAATGTGAGGCCTGAAACCCTAAAATTCTGGAAGAAAACATAGGCAGTAATTTCTTTGACTCTGGCTATAGAAACATTTTTTCAGGATATGTCTCCTTTGGCAAGGGAAATAAAAGCAAAATTGAACTATTGGGATTATGCCGAAATGAAAAGCTTCTGTCAGTGAAGGCAACCATCAACAAAACAAAATGACAACCTACCTAATGGGAGAAGATATTTATGAATGAAATATCCGATAAGGGGTTAATATCCGAAATATCAAAAGAACTTATATTCAACACCAAAAAAACAAATAATCAAATTAAAAAATGGGCAGAGGACATGAATAAACATTTTTGTAAAGGAGACATACAGATGGCCAACAGAAACATGAAAAGATGCTGAAAGTCATTAATCATCAGAGAAGTGCAAAGACCTCAATGAGCTATCACTTTATACCTTTCAGAATGGCTAAAGTAAAAAACCAAGAAATAACAGGTATTGGTGAAGATGTGGGGGGAAAAGGAACCCTTGTGCACTGTTGGTGGGAACGCAAGCTGGTGCAGCCACTGTGGAAAACGGTATGGAGGTTCCTCAAAAAATTAAAAAAAAAACCCTTTTATTAAAACTAAATAACATACTCCTTTCTCTTCGCTTTATTGTCTTTACTGCTAACTCTGAACTACCATGTAATTTCATAGTGTTTTAAAAAGTTGCCTTATATCATTTTTAAGAACAATTTAGACTATAAAGAGTATATTATAATCATATTGATTAATCTTATCTTTAAACTAAGCCTGAATTTCCCCTTTTATGACTTTATAAATATCAAATAGATAGGTAACTGGATTTGATACAAAGTAAAATAGGGAAATATTTTATGAAGATTCTCAAGGTTTGAAAATCCATGAAAAATTCATTGACCCAAATTCATTGACCCAGGAAATGTTACTTAGAAATTAGAAAATATTAAAAATGTTATCCAGTTAGTACATGATTGGAAAAATAACTCTTATTTCATTATAAAAGACTTTAAAAATATACATAATCTAACATTAAGATGGTGTTCATTTTAATTTGTAAATAATTTTGTCCTGAAGTTATGCTTGAGAAATTTTTTTCAGGCTTGGGAAAAAAAAATCAAGCAATCTAAGTCTTTGCCTGTGACTCAGAAGTGGATTAAAGACTATAATCTGCTAAATTCAGACATCATGCTAATAAGTAGATGCTAATATGATAGTTCTGTTCCTTGAATTTCTTTTGCTTGGATTTTTGAACAATTATCTCTGTTCCTTCAACATCTTTTTTTCATCTTGAAACTACTGCAACACCTTTTTTTTTTTTTTAACATTTTGAAACTACTGTAAGAGATATTTCTCAACCTCAAAATGGAAAGGAATTGAACCATCATCTGATGAAAGCATGCACAGCAAAACATTAAGTGGATGGAAACAAGTCAACATGTATCTTTTTAGTTGATATAAGAAAACTAATTTCACTTTCAATAACTGGAAAAATGTGTTCTTGTTTTATTTGAAACTGAGACATCTGACATTATTCCAGTTTACAGAAAAAAAGCAACAGATCGGGAGTCAGGCTTGTTCCAGATCCAACTGCAATTGGCTCAATGACATTAGGCAAATTGGTTAATCTATCTGCAATTTATTTTCTTCATTTCTAAAATGACATTGGTGTTTTTGAGCTAGGTGGTCTCTTCCAATTTTAGCATTGTATGATTTTCATCTGTCTTAATCACATGTGGCTAAAAATAATTCATGCAGGATGAGTCCTCTCAGTCCTCTGTTTCGTGCATGAAACAGTCCTTTTGGTTTGAGGCTTTAGTTTTTAAGGGCTTTCTTTGGTTTTACATTTGTTTCTTGCTTTGTGCTTATTTTAAATTTGACTGTATCATTGACAGCTTCATAAAGTGAATGGTAATAGATCATACTGACGAGAAGGAAGATTGATTAAAGAGGGAGATGGATAAGGATGAAAAAGAATAAAAAGAAGCTGAGAAAATAATCAAGAGAGTAGCAAGAGAGGAATGAGAACCATAACCTCATAATCCCTTTGATTCAGGAAATATTTCAATATTTATCTCTTTATTTAGAGTTAACTCTCGCCTGAGTTTCCTCACACCATTTTTATGTGTCAAGAACCATAGGTCAAAGGTATTTAGCTCATCTCAGTCTCCTTTTGCTTCTTTTATGCCTCTTATTGACTAAAGTTCTATTACAAATATGTGAACTCAATTCAACCACTCTGTATTCAAATCTATTCTTGTTAAACTTTTAGAACTGATTCCTTTTTAAAAGTCACAATTAGACATGAACAGAAATCTCACAGAGGAAGACATAGACATGGCCAACACGCACATGAGAAAATGCTCTGCATCACTTGCCATCAGGGGAATACAAATCAAAACCACAATGAGATACCACCTCACACCAGTGAGAATGGGGAAAATTAACAAGGCAGGAAACCACTAATGTTGGAGAGGATGTGGAGAAAAGGGAACCCTCTTACACTGTTGGTGGGAATGTGAACTGGTGCAGCCACTCTGGAAAACTGTGGAGGTTCCTCAAAGAGTTAAAAATAGACCTGCCCTACGACCCAGCAATTGCACTGTTGGGGATTTACCCCAAAGATTCAGATGCAATGAAACGCCGGGACACCTGCACCCCGATGTTTCTAGCAGCAATGGCCACAATAGCCAAACTGTGCAAGGAGTCTCGGTGTCCATCAAAAGATGAATGGATAAAGAAGATGTGGTCTATGTATACAATGGAATATTACTCAGCCATTAGAAATGACAAATACCCACCATTTGCTTCAACGTGGATGGAACTGGAGGGTATTATGCTGAGTGAAATAAGTCAATCGGAGAAGGACAAACAGTGTATGTTCTCATTCATTTGGGGAATATAAATAATAGTGAAAGGGAATAGAAGGGAAGGGAGAAGAAATGGGTAGGAAATATCAGAAGGGGAGACAGAACATAAAAACTCCTAACTCTGGGAAAGGAACTAGGGGTGGTGTAAGGGGAGGAGGCGGGGGGTGGGGGTGAGTGGGTGACGGGCACTGAGGGGGGCACTTGATAGGATGAGCACTGGGTATTTTTCTATATGTTGGCAAATTGAACACCAATAAAAAATAAATTTATTATTAAAAAATAAATAAACACACACACACAAAAAGAAAAAAAAATAAAAGTCACGATTAAGCTTAGCTTCTGGAACTCACTCTCTCTTGTTTCTCATTCAGTCTCCTTGACAACTCTTTTCTGTCTCCCTTGCTGGCCCCTCCTCATCTTTGGGATGGACACTTCAACGTTGCCCTGCCCCGAGACTCCCTCCTCAGGCCCCGTCCTGTCCTCATCTGCCCTGATCCTTAGGTGACCCCATCCAGTTGTATCACATACCATCTATGTGCTGGTCAGAACTCCTATGCAGAGACCACAGGGGACATCTGCTAATTATACAAAGCCAGTTTATTAAATTTGCAATGCAAAGGAGAATCTCACCTTGACGGAGTCTCAGGGGCATCTCAAAAGGCGGGACATAGAGAAGGACACTTACTGGGCTTTCGGACTTGGAGTTAGTCATCTGGTAGTTTTAAGATGGAAGCCAAGAGAATGTATTTGGGCAAGAATCGGTCAGAATCAAGTGAATTGCTATTGAAATGCCTCCTTGTCAGAAAAGCCTTCCTTGATTATCTTTTATAAAACAGAGCAACTCTATTCCAACTTTCTATTCACTCAAACTGCTTTATGATTCATAGCACTTTTCCTCACTTGGCATATTTTATATCGATTTATTTTTTTATTGCTGGACTCCTTCCGCTTTTATGTAAAGTTCTGCTAGGGCAGGGCTCTCACCTGTCCGGCTCACTGCCAAATCCTTAGCACCTAGAACAAAGCCTAATAAGTATTCAATGCACATTTGTGGAATAAATGAATAAACGGTACTCTTAATTAATGCTAGCTGTAATGACTACTTTTTAACTTTTAAGTATTTAGTAATTATTTCCTAGCTTAAATGTGTGATTACATCTGAATCCATTTCAAAGGCTGCAAACAGTCAATGTGTCCTTAGCAGAGGCTCCTTGGTTTGAATGCCAGGTTGTCTTGATTTGTGGTTGGGGTCTACTTTTCAGATCATGATAGATAGTTCCAAGTGACTAGTCCATGACAGCAGTTAGTGGACATGGGATATGATCTCTTGCTTTACTTTTCACAGTCCTTTTATTTTTATGAAATTCAGTATAAAAAGGGAAGCACATGGGTTTCTTTTGTTCTCCTAGTTTTCTTTCCCCTCCTCATTTCTCCTTTGCCTCCCTCTCTCAACTCACCTCTTTTTTTTTTCCCTAAGGGAGGCTGTCAGGTTAGCAATTTACTTACCCACTAAAAAACAATTCGATCTAATTTTAATAAAGCAGAAAAATTAATCACCAATTTTGATTTCTGCCAGAGCTCTCCAGAACTTTCTCAAAACCTTGTTTCATCGTCAATATTTATTTACATAAATTTACAGTTTTAAAAAAGATGGAGAGTGCACCATGAGTGCTCCAATTTGATAATGAGCCACATGTGCAAGGATAAGTTTCATTTTATGCCTTGTGAGCACTGGAGGATTTGTGAGGGTCTCCTGAAGTAGGATCTTGGATCAGGATGTGAGATCATAACTAGAATTGTCCCTGAAGTGGAGGAGCAGCTAAGGATGTGCATCTTACTTAAGATAATTTTTTGGGGTAGATGTTCTTTTGTTTTAAATTTTTATCAACATAATACACGCACAGGTCTAAAAAACCAAGAGGTTTACAATATTTAAAATAGCAACAGCAGCAGCCCCTGCTCGTTTGCCAAGTCTCAATTCCCAGTGCTAACTGCTTTGAACATTCAGCAATTTTTCCCCCTGCTATTTATTTTTTAAGAATGAGTTGTTTATATTGCTATCTCTTGATTGATCAATTCTAGATTCTATGTCCCGACTTCTGTTATGGTTAGTGAGCATTCAGCCTTCCTTCACGAACACTCCTCCAAATCGCTGCCCTTAACCTTCCAACAGTTACATCATGATAAAACAATGATTCTTTATGTTCACGTAACTCTACAAATGTTGTCCTCTGAAACTCTACAAATGCTATCATCTGAAAAGTGTATTATGGTTCTATTTCCTTTCTTAAACAAGGATCTGCTGTTTTTCCTATAGTTAACACTATCCAATTTCTTTTTTGCCCCCCCGCAGTTAGCAATTGAGTAATTTATTTCGTAGTAAATCCTAATATCCTTAATTTTTCAAATGTTTTATCAGCTTTCCCATTAGGGCCCTGGAGCAGCATAATTCCAGGAAGGGCCATTCTCTCTGGAGTTGTGTAATACTGTGGTATCGTAAACCTGTCAACAGTTTTTCCAAGTCACTTATTGCATTTCCATATAAATTTTAGAATCAGTTTGTCAATTGCCACACACACATGTGCACATGCGCATAAACTAGAATTTTGTTTGGGATTATATTAAATCTATAGATTTGTTTGAGGAGCACTGACATCTTAATATTCAGTCTTTTAATCCTTTTTTTTTAAAGATTTTATTGATTTATTCATAAGAGACAGGCAGAGAGAGAAGCAGGCTCCCTTGGGGGAATTCAATGCGGGACTTGATCCCAGGACCCCAGGATCATGCCCTGAGCCACCCATGTGCCACTAGTCTTCCAATCCTTGAAGTATGTCTCTCCATTAGTTATGTCTTCTTTAATTTCCCTTGGTATTGCTTTATAGTTTTCAGTGTAAAAAATCTTATGCATATTTTGTCAGATTTCTCTCTAATACTGATACTGTTTTAAAATTTTAATTTCTAATTGCTTGCTTCTGGTATATAGAAATACAATTTATTTTCTTATCTTGATCTGGTATCCTACAACTTGCTAAACTCACTTATGAGTAATAAGGGCATTTTAATAAATTTAATTAAATTTAGTGCATAGGTGATAATGTTGACTGTGAATTAATACAGATTTAATTTTTTATTTCCAATCTGGGTGGCCTTTTATTTCTCTTTCTTGCCTTATCACACCGTCTATAACAGCTAGTACGTTGAACACAAGTAATGAGAGTGGACATCTTGTGTTGCTCCTAATCTTAAGGGTGGAGCACTGGGTCTTTCATCATTAAGTATGTTTAGTGGTGGGTTTTTCATAGACATCTTTATCAGATTGAGGAAGTTTCCTTCTATTGCTTGTATGCTAGAGTTATTATGAGGAACGGATGTTGGATTTTATAAAATGTGTTCTCTGTGTCCATTGAAATTATAACAGTTTTTCTTTTCGGTTCTTTAATATGATACATGTCATTGATTAATTTTAAATGTTAAACCAAACATGTATTTTTTTAAAAAAATTATTTATTTTAGGGGGAGAGAGAGAATGTGGGGGTAGGGAGGAGCAGCAGATGGAGAGGGACTAGCAGATTTCCTGCTGAGCACGGAACCCGATGCAGGGCTGGATCCAGGACCCTGAGATAAAGACTTAAGCCAAAATCAAGAGTCAGACACTTAATGAACTGAGCTACCCAGGTGCCCTTGAACATGTATCCTTGGTGTAAACTCCACTTAGTTATGGGGAATTATCCTTTTTAGATACTGTTGATTCAACTTTCTAAACCTTCATTCATGAAAACCTTTATTTTCATGAAAAATATTCATCTGTGATCTTCTCTTTTTTTGTAATATCTCTATTAGATAAAGGCATTACATTACCAGCATAATGATGGTCTGGTAGGATTAGTTGAAAAGTGCTACCTTATGTTCAATTTTCTAGAACATTTTATGCAGAATTGGTATTTTATTCCTTAAATAATTCTCTTTTTTTAAAGATTTTATTTATTTATTCATGAGAGACACATGAGAGAGAGGCAGAGACATAGGCAGAGGGAGAAGCAGGCTCTCTGCAGGGAGCCTAATGTAGGACTCCATCCCAGGACCCTGGGATCATGCCCTGAGTCA
Organism: Vulpes lagopus; assembly: GCF_018345385.1. Classification (NCBI taxonomy): domain Eukaryota; kingdom Metazoa; phylum Chordata; class Mammalia; order Carnivora; family Canidae; genus Vulpes; species Vulpes lagopus. The sequence continues at coordinate 14,545,436 of NC_054840.1, read as the reverse complement.
AAGGCAGGTGCTCAGTCCACTGAGCCACCCAGGTTACCCCTCTTAAGTAGTTCTTAAATATGTCTTCAAATTAATTATTTCAGCAGTGAAGCAATCTGAATCTGGAGTTGTCTTTGTCAGAAAAAATGTTAAGAAATTAAACTTTTTTAGTAGATTTGGGGCTGACATTATCTGGCTCTTTTTGGTGGTCTTTGGTAGTTTGTGTCCTTCAAGGGAATTTTCAGTTTCATGTAAGTTTTCAAATTTACTGGCATAAAGTTATTCATAATATTCCACTGTCAATCTTCTAATATCAGTATAACTTACAGTGATGTTACTTCTCTCATCTCTGATATGGTTAAGTCGTGTATTATTTATTTTCTTTTCCTAATCAGTCCTGCTAGTGGTTTGTGAATTTTATTGATTATAAAGTACACTTCCTATAAGCAACCTAATTTGGATCTTATTTCATCAATAGGACAATCTCGAGACTTTTGCTTGATGGTATTTGCATTTAATGTGATTATTGATATGGTAAGATTTAAGTCTCTCATCTTATGATTTGTTTTCTATTGTCTTGTTCTTTGTTACCTTTTTCTTTTTTTTTTTTTTTTACTTCTTTCGAATTGAATGATTCATGGTTCCATTTCATTCCCCTTTTTGGCTTATTAACTATAATTCTTTTCAAAATTTTTATTATTTTAGGGCTTGTTTTTGGATTCATAGTATATCGCTGTCCACTGTTGAGTGATTGTATACCACCTTGTGTATAGTATAGTATTCTTTTGCAGTAGTATACTTTCTTTTCACTCCTCTGACCTTTGTATTATTGCCATATATTTTACCATTATATTTATTACAATCTCCACCATAGATTATTTTTCTTCTTGTTTAAATGTTTAATTATCTTTAAAAGAGATTTAAATATACAATTAAGTCTTATATATTGACCCATATAGCTAATATTTCCTGTGTTCTTCATTCTTTTGTTCCAGATTTTCATCTAGGCTCATTTCTTTCTCCCTTACAGAATTTCTTTAATGGTTTTTGTAATGTGGGTCTGCTGGTAATAAATTCCTCCAGCTTTTGTATGTGTGAAAACATTTTTTTGCCTTCATTTTTGAGATATAGTTTTGTTGAGTATAGAATTACTCTTCTAGTACCCAGTGTTGTTAACTAAGAAATCCTATTACTTTCCAACTCTTGTTACATTTATCTCTTGGAAGCTTTTAGAGTCATGTCTTTATCTCAGATGAGTGAAAAATTCAGGGTGATGCACCTTGGTATCTTCTTGTGAGGGCAGTTTTCTGGCCTTTCTGTCTAGAGACTAGTAACCTTTAGTTCTGGGAAATTTTATGTTTCTTTAGCAATTTTCACTCCTCCAATAACTTTTCTTCTTTTCTACAAGTATTAATTCAATGTTAGCACCCTTGATTGACTTTCTAGGACTTATCATTTCTTTCCTTCACACACACAAAAAATAGAATCTGTGTGTGTGTGCGTGCGTGTGTGTGTGTGGGGGGGACTTATTTTATTTTCTGGGCAATTTTCAGGCAATTTATCATCTGGGAAATTTCTTAAATTTTATATTCCTTTGTTTATAGGTATGTTTCTGCTCTCATAGTTTTTCCCCTGTTCTTATTTTTTTAATTTATTTTTTAATTTTTTCCCCTGTTCTTAGTTTTTTATGATTAGAACTTTTATTCTCTCATTGCTGTTTTGTCTCTATGGATGTTTTTTCTATGATTTGTTTATCTGTCTTATTTTGACACATTTCCTCAATTATTAGTGATCCTTGCTTGGCTGTCCATTCACATTTAAGAGTAAGACACTACAGAGTGGAATGTTATCTCCTGAATATTTGAGGGGTATGTCATTGTGGCAGGGAGCTCTTCAGGGAACCACTTTACTGGGGGACTCCTAATTGTCCATGTGGAAAGATATGCTTATGTATTTTTCTCTAAGGCCATTTCATTTCTCCAGAAAAGAATTTTTCTATTTTCTTCATGAGATCAATAGCTTGGCTATAGGATTTTTGGAAGCAGGATGGGGCATGGGAGGCTCCCATGATTCATATGTAGGCTTCCTTTTAATGCCATGTGTAATGTTGTTTTTCACTATACTGATGTCCCTGAGTCGCAAACTCCTTCCTTTTTATTTCTCCTGAGAATAAGGCTGCAAGCTCCTGTTTAAAGTGGATTGGAGTGTGTAAGTCACCCTTTATGGGGGTTTTATCCAACCCTATGTGGTGATGAGGGACATTGGAGGTCTTTCTGCTCCAAACACAGTTGTCAGCCAATTCTGTTTTATCCATTGGTGTCACTACTGGCACTACTCTCCCAGGAGCAAATTGGCTTGCTTCTTTGATGTACCTTCTGTACGTGCTTTAGGCATAGCTTTTTTCTGTTGTCCCGAATCAGTTAGGAGTCTTCCATTTCATTGAAAATTCCTGTCTGCTATAGTCTACACTTCTGTTCTCATTGCCCACGTGGGTTCATACACTCTTTTTGTTTTAAAAAAAAATCATGTTCAAGCCTTCACTGGAAGTTTAATTGGTTTTTTAAAAGACTGTACTAGACTTAAGTTTAAATTGCCCTAAAGACTTCTGGCTGTGTTTAAAAGGAATTCAGCCAGAGAAGAGGCAATGAAATGAAAGAATTTTTGTTCAGCATCTACCACATGTTAGGTTTTGTGCAATATACTTAAACCTACCTTGTATGTTAGGTAGCTTTATCCTCATTTAAAAGTGGGGAAACAAAGACATTTTTAAGTTAAACTTTCTCCAGACCATAAAAAAAAACCCTCAGCTTTATGTAAGATACAACTTCATATTTTTCTCTACATACCAGTGCTTTTCAACTCCTAGGGAGACCAATTGGCCTAGTTTAGGATTGTCCCAGTTTTAGGATGGGAAGTTCCACACACCTAGAATCCCCTCAGTCCAAGGCACAGTGGGAGGTTCTGGCTATACAATAGTATCACAAAAGGGTTTTTTTTTCAAAATATAAATTCCTGGGTCTCATCTTCCTGAGAATCTGACTTAATGATTCTTGGGTGGGATCTGGCATCGATATTTTTAAAAAGCCAGAGTTATTTGATTCAGATGTTCATTACCACTGCTTCATAGCGTGCTGCCATACAAAAAGTCAATAGCCTGGGTCCTATTGCCTTTTAATCTCTAGGTGGCACGTCAAGCACTAAATCCTGGGGTTATCAGTATACACAGCATAACAAAGGAGTAGCCTCTAGAGTGGGGTGGTTGACTAAACTGGCCTGCTGCCTGCTTTTGTAAATAAAGTTTTATTGGAATACAGCCATGTCCATTTCATTCTCTATGGCTGCTTTCTTGCTGTTGCTATGGTTGCAGAGTTGAGTAGTGTGAGACTCTTGAGTCTACAGATCTTGAAATATTATGCACTGGTCTCTCACAAAGAGTTGCTGACTCCCGCTCCTGAACCTAACATGGATCAAAGACAAAAACAAAACAACATGAAACAAAAAAGCCCCACCATATTAGAAGTGGCATTGTGCACAAAGCAAAAGAATTCTTCCTTGACTCAAGACATAGTTCTAAGGCCTGAGATGGAAAGGAAGTTATGAAATGTACTCTGTGCCTTTCAAACAGCTTGCAGGTAGTGTTAATAATGTTCCTGATCCAGCAAACAGAGTTGGAATAGTAGATATGTAGATCACTAGTCGCTTATCACAGTGAAGGGTGAAATCACCTAAAGCCATAAAGGCGGCTGGTTACCACCATAGAAAGAGCAACTGCTTATTGACCATGTCTCTGGATCAGGTAAATGAACAGAGGAACACACTACTGGGGGAAAGAAACTGGTCTTTAGTGTCACTTTCAAACAGTGGCTCTTGAAGTGTATACAAGAAGTCCCAACATTAGCATTAAGAGACAGCATCTTGGAGGATTAGCTTCACATCTAATTGTGGGCCAGGAAATCCTTGGGAAGGCACAGGTTGCTGTGCTGAAGGTGTGGTAAGTCAAATAATCAACATTTTCCCTATCAGCCAGAGACCGTTTCACTCTGATGCTCCACAGGAACCACGCACACTGAAGGTACCACACATTCAAAGAAAGTACAACCCCATCCAGCCAGAGTAAAACAATAATTTTCTATCTAAAAAAAAAAAAAGAAAAAAGAAAGCAAGCCAGCTTGGTATTTAATTTTGCACTTGAATCTATCGTTTTTTGTTTTTGTTGTTTTGCTTTAGGTCGATACTATCTCCTATAACTTTATTTAAAAAATAAATAATAAAATCTGAATGTATAGTGGAAAATCAGAAATAAAATGTTAAAATATCCATGATCAGACATATTATGTATGAACATACTATTTTCCAAGACCTTCACCCAAGCTGGTTACTATATACTTTGAAAACAGTTCAATAGATGAAAAATGGCATCTTGTTACTTTGACATTATTTCAACATAGGAATGTTGTTTACAGAAGTAACATGCGCCCATCTGAAAAACGATCAAATAGTTCAGAAGTATCTGACACAGAAATTTAGAAATTTATTTTTTTAAATTTATTTATTTTTTTATTTATGATAGTCACACACAGAGAGAGAGAGAGAGAGGCAGAGACACAGGCAGAGGGAGAAGCAGGCTCCATGCACCGGGAGCCTGACGTGGGATTTGATCCCGGGTCTCCAGGATCACGCCCTGGGCCAAAGACAGGTGCTAAACCGCTGCGCCACCCAGGGATCCCAGAAATTTAGAAATTTAAAGGTTTTTTTTAAAAAACCTAATAATTTGTTATACAAAGACTGATAAGTATACACATACCTATTTTTATAACTAGACTTATTATTCTGTAGCCTGTTTTGTTCAAGACCTGGAGTTAACTGTGCCATTCATTGGCTGGATAAACTTGGAAAAGTTATGTAAATTCTCTTTTCCTCTGTAAAATGCACCAATCATATAGATATGTGTAATACGTATATGTGTGTGTGTGTATCTCCTATGCTTCCAGCTTGTCTTTTGCCTTCATATATTTTCTGGCATGCATTATTTCTAACTATTATGTGGTCAAATCACTTGAACTATTTTTAAGTGTTTCCTTTAAGGTTTGGTGTTCTGTTTTCCACACCTTTTTTGCTATAGAAGATGCATTATTACTGTTTGTGCTGATGTTTTGATAAAAAAGTTTTCTACTTTTTGGAAAAGTCAAATTTCCTAGAACTTTAAGTTCAGCCTAAGGAGAACACTTGGTTTTCATCCCTTTATTACCAGAAGGATATATAGAGCAATACAGCTGACGTGTTTTCAAATTATAGATCCAAGGTCCTTGAAGTCCTGCTAGAGCTCCAAGGTGGGTCCTTGACAGATGAAGCTTGGCAAATTCACAGAAACTTATAAGTAACTGGTGTGCTTTTCAGAATTCAAGGCATACCACATCCTGATTCCGAGTACACTTAATCCAAACATATTTGGAAAACTTTTTCTGTAAGGAAACATGGATTTGTTGACAACCTTCATGATCCGAATGCCTCCTGGTAAAATACTATATATTAAACGGGACAGTGATGTTGGAATGGTAGAGTCAAAGAAAGATCTCCACCACCAATTTCAGGCTAAGAGATTAAAAGTAAAATATGCTGTTGAAAGTCTGAATCAGTGTGAAATGGCATCTCTCTGTGCCAAAGCTTTTATCTGTCGTCTTTCATTGGCCAAGCAAAGATGCAGCAAATGAAAGTTTTTGGAGTCACTGTAATGATAGGCTGTTTTTTTTAGAAACTGTCTTTTGAACTGTTGAACTTGCTTTAACCTTGGTGGTTTCTTGCTATCACTTTGTCCATCAAAGTGTTTGACACAATATCCTTTTGTTATTTGAAGTTACCTTAACACTACCTTGTGAAACTTTTCCCTTCATTGCTATTCAAACATTTTCCTTTTTTGGAGGTATGTCTTTTGGCATAGAATTCTGGAGCACAAACTTACCTACTAAATTATTCTATAAAAAATAACATATTTCCCTGAATTCCTATTAAAATTTTAACTGTTTGCCATTTGACATTTTCACCAACGTGAGCATTATGAAGTTTCTGTTAAGTTTTAAGTGTTTTTATGTGACCTACAGATAGCCTTGGATGTTGATAACTTTGTTTAAATGCACACTGTAAACTTGCAAAGAAAGCAAATCAAAGTAAACACTATTTCTCTTGTCAATTGAGATGCACAAAAATCCTTGACAATGGTTTTGGTGTACAAGGAAGCGAGAATCACTGCGATCATGACTAAGCAAAACCTAATAAGGATACTGAGTCTGGTGCTAATAAAATAATTCTCACTTGAGGTACTTGTAGCTTGCAAGTTATTAAAGCCAAACCATTACCTTTTATTATCTACTCAAAACTTTTATTATCTGTTCAATATACTACATTAGGGTTTGTGGAAAGAGTGGATATGTTTTATAGTTTCATAAATTCTTCTGGTTTTATTTGTCAATATTTACTATTTTGAAAGGCAATATTTTTATTAGCCTAGTGCAATTAGCTTTCAACAGGGTCCTTAAATCATGATCTGCACTGCAATAAAAAAATGTAAGAGTTTATTATTCCTGTCTACTCTTTCTAGTGAGTTTACTCAACATTTAAATATATGTCATTGACAGATTCCTTAAAGAAAATAAATGTTTACTCATACCACTAGAACCATATCTAATAGATATGATTTTGTGATTCATAACAATTATTTTTGTGTGTAATGTGTGATTTGCCTTTGCAGGTTATTTATTTATGCTGGTGAAATCTTAGCCAACTTTATTTCTCAGATTTCTCCAACCAGGACTTGCAGAGGAGAAAAAAAATCATCTATAATAGTAACCGTGATGAGTTAGATTATGGATCAGTTGACTTTCGTCTTAGATACCAAATTCATTCCGCTGCTTGTTTTGGTCAAGTTGTATTGGGTTATAGCTGCACTCGTTTGTTACAGTATTGTCTGTGGTGGTTATTGTGCTACTTTGGAAGAGCTGATGGAGAAGTTACAGAGAACTGTGGCCTATAATACCAGAGGTTTACTTTATGAACCCACCAAAAAGTTTGCCAGTCCCTTAGTCTAATGATGCTTTTGGAGGGCAATTCACTTGGCCACTAAAGATTATACTTTTGGGATGCCCAGGTGGGTCAGTGGTTGAATGTCTGCCTTCAGCTCAGGGTGTGGTCCCAGGGTCCTGAGATCGAGTCCCTCATCAGATTACTGGCAGGGAGGCTACCTCTCCCTCTGCCTATGTCTTTGTCTCTCTCTCTGTGTCCCTCATGAATAAATACATAATCTTAAAAAATTATACTTTTGATGTGCCAAATTCAGGTTATTTAAATTTTTTTGTATTTTTCTATTTTTGAAGAGGAGATAAATGTATGTATATAGTGTAAAATTAATAGGTACAAGGGAGAGTATACAGTGAAAAGTCAGCCTCTCTTCCACCTTTGACTTCCCGTTTCCCTCTGGAAGACCATTGTTACCTGTTTCTTGCTGTGTCTTTCCAGAAATATGCTATCTAACCTTATTGATCAGAATCAAAATAATATATATATATATATATAAATATATATTAACACATATATACATTTTTTTTTTTGCAATTTGCTTTTTTAAAAAGTCTTGACTATGGATCTTGGAGATTTTTCCATAATCATACATATAGAGCCACCTTTAAAAATAATAAATAATAGTATTCCATAATATTGTTTAATTATAATTTATTTAGCACCTTATTAATAGACATTTTGTTTATAGTTGCTTTTCCTTTTATAAAATCTTGCAAACTTTTCGGGGGCATGTACATATGTCTGTGAACATGTACAAATATATTTCTAGGATAGCCTGGAAGTGCATTCCACACTTCAAGGCTATGTGTGATTTAAGTTTTTTTTTTTTGATAAATGTCGGGGCATCTGGGTAACTAAGTCGGTTCTGCCTTTGGCACAGATCATGATCTTGGAGTCTCAGGATTGAGCTCTGCATTTGGCTCTCTGCTTTCTAGCAGATTAATGAATATTTTGCCGCTTTCTCGTTCTCACCGAAATGAGTTCAATATGAACTCATATTTCCAACCTGGAAATATGAGAGAGAGTGGAGAGTGGAGTGGAGAGTCTGCTTCTCCTTTTTCTTCTGCCCCTCCTCCAGCTCGTGTGGTCTCTCTCTCTCTCTCAAATAAATAAAATGTTTAAAAAAAATTTTTTATTAGTGTTGCCAAACTGCCCTCTACAAAGTAGGTACCAATTTATATCCCTGCCTAGGAAGATGTAAAAAAACACTTGTTACCACATCCACATGCTATATAGAGTAGTCTCAAACTTTTGGCTTTTTCTTTCTGATAGAGAAAAGAATGTGTCTCATTGTAGTTTTAATTAGCATTTATGTTGTAATGAGTGAGGTTTACCACATTTCCATATATCATCTACAATTTGTATGAACAGTTAGTGTTACTTAATTTATTATTATTTAATTTCTTTTCCTGTTACCAGTCTTTTTCTCTCCTTTCTGGTTTTAATAAATAATTGCACACTTTCCTAAAAGTCAAATGGGTTGACTGCTCTCCTCTCTGTCATTTTAAGGGGACCGCTTCTGAACTTCAGAAATGGGGAGTGTTATCTCTTAACTTCCTGTAATAATTTTGTTCCTATGTAAAACACATAACCGTCCTTTTAGAGACCTATGTTTTAACATATCCCTATCTTTACTCACTATGAAAGAGAAGATAGCTTTCAGTATATGATAGTAAATTTAAATATATTTTTATTGTGGAAATATTTCTTTGAACAAAAGTCTTATGCACATATTGAATATATATAAAACATTTGTTTTAAAAATGGATCTTAGAAGAAACTACTTAGGAGCTTATCAAGTTGAATATCACAAACTCTTTATCACTTCTAAAAAGCTCAAATAAATCCTTATAGGAGGACTAGAGCTACACTGCCAGAACTAGCATTGAGGAGGTTCTCACGTATAAAAGTATCATAGCAAGACACTGAGGGACCCAGTTGAACCTCCAGACATATAGAAAGGCAATTTATATAATCTTAATTATCAAGAAAATATACCCAAGCCGTTTAGATCTGAGGTAACCTACTGATTTTGAAGAGGTCAGGCTGATTAATTTTGGTTGAAAATTGTGTACTCAGATCAACCAAAATAAACTAAAAGAATAATTATAGCATTATCTTCTAAGTATTCTGTACATTAGCTCCAATCATTCAATTATATAGGCGTACAACTTGCAACTAATTCACATTGGAGATCCACCATGGAAGTTCTTTGCTGAGAAGTAGATATTGAATTTACAGTTGGGTCTAATGGGACAGAATAGGTCTCTAACTGGGCTAGTCTTGTCCACAGACTTATATGCTTCAAGGTGAATATGGTGGTCTTTTCTGGAGTGTCATTTTTTCTTGGCAAAAACTAAATTTATTAATTATAAAAATATATACTTAGTAAATTGTTAAACTAATATGTGTATGTGTCTATATATATGTTCATGTATGTGTGTGTGTCTAAAAAATAGTAGAGACAAAAAACCAGTTGTGGGAATGTTAAGAAGTGATATATCTAGCTAATATATTCCTAACTGGGACAATATTGCCTCTAATAGAGTGGAGATTGGTTTTTGGGAGGCCAAAACACTTACTCTTTTTATTTATAAAGTATGAGTTTATATACAGTCTGTAAACAGTACATCTGTAGTATCAAAATTTTGGGAGGTAGGGATTGGGAATTAGGAAAAAGCATCCAAGGTCACCTTAGAAGTGTGCTATTGAAAAAAGGTTGAGAAACACTGTTCTAGGTGAAGGACATATTTATGTATATTGCACCATTCTTACAACTTTTCTGAAGGTTTGAAATTGGAGGCCCTGATCATGATCAAACTTGTTTTCATCCTGGCTCTTTACCACATGGTATTGGATAATACCAAATGATCTCAATATAGTTAAACATGTGTAAACATTTTAAAAAATGGTTCGATTGTAAGTAAAAAGCAAACTTTCTTATTGACCAATCTGGTTGTTAGTTGCTTTGATGGCTTAGAGGGTAAGAAAATGCTACAAGGGCAGGAATAGCTGGAAGATTGGGTGCCTAAGACAGTCACTCCAGGACAGGTGCCCTGCAGGTGAGCCAAATAGCCATACTGGTCAGGATCTATGTACTGTCTATTGGAGTAAAGGGGCGGAGAGTGAATTCCCTGGAAGTCTATAGATACTACAAAACTTCTGAAATAGATGTTCTCCTTCTTTTGAACCAGGGGTTTTAAGATTTTGAATATGCACTAAAAACTGACTGGTTCAACTTCTTGCTGTAATGGTACCCAAGCATGTTGCCTCCATGTTATACTACTTTGTCAAAGGTCCTCTTCTGATGTTGATTCCTGATTGACATAATTATATCTCAGATCTGTACTTGTCAGTGAGTGTGCAGTGGTTTTAAAGTCACTCATCATTCACCTTCTTAAAATATAACTGTTTGAAGTTAAATCTTCAACTGGTGACATTTAGTGGTGAAACAGAAATACTTTGAAGTATAGGTTAAAACCATTAAAAATAATGCAGATAATGGTGGAAAATTCAGAGCAAGCAGAAATTAGCAAGGGTGAAACAGATATGACATTGTTCTGAAAACTCCTCATAATCAGCTGGCAGATATAAAAATGTACAGTGTATTTAACAATTTAAACATGGGGTTATCATTATAGAAACACAGATGAGCCTAAGATCTGGTATCTCTTATTTATAAAAAAGAGAAAAAAAAAGCCCTCTTTAGTGGCAAACATATATGCTTCTTGTTCTTGCAGTAGTAGTTACAAATCAGAAAAATTTGGAAGGAAAATATTCTAAGAGGAGAAAAAGGAGAAATATCTTGACTAGAAAGAATATTATAAAAAAAACCCAAATAGTAAAATAACGGTCTTTAAAAAATTCTTATAGTCAGTTTCAGCTTCACCTTGAAAAGTGACACTCCTGTGATAGAAATCACTGTGTGATAGAAATGGCTGAGCCTACTTGGATCAAAACCAGGCAGCCAAGCTAACAAAAAATATTCCCTTATGGAGCATTGCCTATTTTAATGTGTGCAAAAGGCATGCTTTCAACACTGATTGAGAGACTGGGGTTCACTTGGTTGGATAAAAGCATGGATAATAATAGTTACACTTATTTTCAGAATTTGGCTGTGTTTGCTATATTTATAACAATGTCTATGAAGAGAGGTTATTTTGTAAAGTGCTTCATGGATAAATAAATTTCCAGTAAGGAAATTTTAATAAAACTGTCCAGACATTTGCACAGATGGGCCACATCTATAAAAGGAAAGGATGCTTTAGGAACCTTCAATACACCCTACCTAAAACAGCCTGCCTCCTGATCTTTGCATTGTGAACCAGGATTTGGGGCAGGGGTAGGAAGGACAAAAATTCTAACAGTTTTGGAAAATAGTTATTTGAATGCTTAACTTGCGGGCAACTTTATGAGAGAAGTAACAGGAAAGGGTTGTTTTCCCATATTATGGGAAGAAATTCTCAAAACTTTTTTTTGTTTTCTGGTGAAAGGAGGCATGGAGACAAAATGTAAAGGATAGAGGACGAAACCGAGCGAATCTGCTACTCATTTAATTTAATGCGATAGAATACAGACAATCACCAATCGTGAGTGGAGGTTGTTTTGCTGCAATAATAAAAGAGATTTGAGAGCTAGATGCAGACAGTTAATTATGAGAACCATGAGTTATTTGAGATCCTAGAGCTGTAATGAGAATTAATGGAGTTAATGAATATAAACGTAGATGTCCAGCACCAGAGGGGCAGTCAAAAAAGATAGGTGGTTCATTTTGTGCATGTTAAAAACAAAGCATTAGTGAACTAAAGAACATAATTATTCATCTTTGATAAAAATATCATTGCATGAATGTTTTTTCTGAGGCAAAAGAACATTCGGTGAGCCTGAATGACCTGACTCCTTGGTAGACATAGTTATCAAAATTTTTACTACTGGTACCTGAAAAATTGTGTGCCATACAACTGGTGGTGTGTTGGAGCTAGCTTCTGCTCACGAGAATCAATTATAGTTTTTAGAAATTTTTGTAAGGTTGTTGACATCACATTGGTAGCTTGAAATCAGCCATGGTGGGAATATATATACCATAGAAATTGGCAAAAGTGATACTAGGACTATTTCCTCTTTTCTTTGAGGGTAGTTGTTAAACATTTACAGATACTCCATCGCATATAGTCTCTGGACCTCTGGATTTTTCTGCTTTGTGATTGACTTGACATTTAGCAGTGAAAAAAATTATTTTTAGTCTCATATTTGTAATTATGAGCTTTTAAAGATTTTATTTATTTAGTTGATGGGGGCGGAGAGAGAGAGAGCACACAGAGGGAGAGGGAGACGCAGGCCCCTGAAGAGCAGGGAGCCCGATGTGGGACTATATCTCAGGACGCCAGGATCATGACCTCAGCCGAAGGTCTTTTTCATCTTCTATCCCTTAAATTTTGTCTTAATGCCTCCTTTCATCAGAAAAGAAAAAAGTAAGTTTTGAGTATTTCTTTCCACAATATGGGAAAACAACCCTTTCATGTTACTTCTCTCATTATAAAGTTCCCCCCAAAGTTAAGCATTCGTATAACTAACTGAGTCACCCAGGCACCTCTGTAAATATGAGCTTTTAAAATATGCTGATATCAAGTAGGAGGAAAAATTGGAGGCTAAATCTGATATGTGATGCCACTTTTATTAATTTGACTCATTTTCTAAAACTGATACACATGACTCTGTATATTTTAATAAGAAAGTTAATTTTCTGGTGGTATATAATGTAAAATGTTGGTTTTAAAATTTAAATGTGAATTATAGAGTAAAACTAAATATTTATATAAGTTCTTTAGCTAAAAAGAGATAATTAAAACATTTTTTTGAATGATGGTCTGGCTAATTCTAGTTTTGGTTTTGGAACTGTTGAGGGGCGTGATTATTCTCTTTGGCCATTAGATATTCCAACAAAATACTTAACAAGAACAGATATACATTAAATAAGAAAACCATTTAAAACTCAAATTTGTAAGAATATATCATAAGAATAAATTTTGTTTGTGTATACACACACACACACACACACACACACACATACACAGCAAATAACTTCTTTATGAGGACCTGTACTAGTTTCCTACTGCTGGTAGGAAACGGCCATAAGGTCAGTGTCTTAAAAGCAAATGTATTATCTTACAGTCTGAAGTTCAGAAGTCCAAAATCATTCTCACTGGGAAAAAAATCAAGGTGTTGGCAGGCCTACATTCCATTCTCTTGCCTTTTCTAGCTTCCAGAGGTCACCTGCATTCCTTGGCTACCGAATCTTCAAGCCAGCAGTAGTGTAGTAGCTCCAAATCAGTCTCTCCCTCTCTCTCTCATATCTGCTTCCGTTGTCACAGCATCTTCTTCAATTCTAACTCTCCTGTCTCCCTCTTTTCCCTTATGAACATACTTACGATTATGTTTTACTCCCCCAGATAGTCCAAAATAATCTTGCCATCTCAAGATTCTTAACTTAGTTCCATCAGTAAAGTCCTTTTTTGCCATGTACGGTAACATATTCCTAGGTTCTGGAGAATTTTTGGATGACTACATTCTCTCTAAAGAGAGAGGCAAGTCTACCCTTTGGCCCCCAAGGATTCACGTTTGTCCCACTTGCAAAGTATAGTTATTTCATTCCCAAAGTCTAAACTCATTATAGCATCAACTCAAGTCCAAAATCTCATCTAAACCTCATCAGCTCAATGTCCAATTTTGTAAGTCAAGAGTTTGTTTCTGTCAGGGTAATATGTCACTGGAGTAAACCAAGTAGGGCAGTGACATGATCTTACTTATATTTTGAAAAGATGTCTCAGTGGTTGTGGTAACATAGATTGCATGTGTGTGTGTGCTCATGTGTGTGAGTATGAAGGGTGTGAAGGAGTGGGTGCTCAAACGTGGACATTGGAAAGTCAGTTATGAGGACATTGTAGTAGCAGTCCTGGGAAGAGTAGAAGGTGGCTGGGATCAGGCTGGCAACGATGGAGAGGGAAAGAACAAGTAGATCTGGGTTATTTTTTGGAGTAAGAACTGTAAGAAGTGATGGGCAGACCACAAACTGTGAGAAGAGAGGGCCAGGATGAGACTAAAATCTAGGAATCTTACTAGGTTTTTGGCATTAGGAATTGGATGGAATCACCTACCAAAATGAAAAAAAAACTAGGGAAAGACTGGATATGTAGTGTATATTGGGGGGGGGGGGACTATGCCAAGTTTCCTTTCGATCATATTACATTTGAGAAGTATATTAGACATTTAAGGGAAACTATAAAACAACCAGTGGAAGCTAACAATCTGGAACTCAATGGCAAGGCCGGGCTAGAGATCTGTATTTAGGGATATTTGGCCTATAGGTTATATGAAAACCATGGAACTGGATAGAATCATTTCCAGAGCAAGTATAGATAGAGCATGTTGTTTAGCATTGTGACAGTTTTCTAACCAGAGAGAGGTAAGGATTGGGTTTAGGGTTTAAGCTGAGACAATGATAAGAAGTCCCTTAGGTGGTGAAAAGAATTCCACAGGCAACACACTCAATCCTAGTTGAACTATTGCTTTTTGGTAGAAAGTAAGTTTTAAGCAGATGTTTAAGTAGATGAAAACAAATTGCTGGAGAGAAACAAAATAGAGAAATTGAATAGAATGGTAGCTACATTCATCAAGCACTTATTAACTTTAGTGCTATTTCATTTTATGCAACAATATACTTAACCTAATATTTTTAAAAAGTTAAAAATCTTCTAGCAAACTGTTAATTTACAAGATTCTAGTCTTGTAAAAAAAAAAAAAAAACAACTAAATAGGTTTTTAGTAAGTAGCCCAAACATTTTTTATGTAAAATTGTGAAAGTGCTTGTGATTCATCTAAGCATCCTAGAATTAAGATTTTTGTTTAAAGAATCACCAGTCTATGGAAGGACACCAGGCTGCCACCCTGTTCTCCAGGCTCTCATCTGTAATGTCCCTTATATTGTAGAGTCCATGGGAAAACCTTCTTTTGTAATGTTTGTCCTCTGGACAAATGCTACCTTGTAATGAGAATTTCCTCTGTTGACTTTATAAACCCTTAAAGATAGTTGATGTTTGTAGGTTCTATGTGATAGGTATGCAGATAAAATTTGCTCTATTTGAATGAAAAGACCATGGTTGGTTTTGGCAGAGGGATGTATAGATTAAAGATGCATGGCCCATGGACCCCTGATCTACTTTTCTTTGGACAGCCCAGTATCAATCAGCCTCCCATTCCTCCTTTTGATGCAGGACCCACTGAAGGATTTACCGTTCCTCTCTGGAGGCTGCTACAATGATGTTTATGCTTCCCTTTGTCATTCATGTGCTCCAGTCTCTGCCTAGACCTTTCAGTGATTGAGACCTTACTTTTTGCTTCCCTGTGGAAAGGGTTTAAGGGATTAAGCGCTTAAGGGTTTAGGGGAAGTGACATTAAAACTTGCTTTTTGCAAACACATGTTGGATGTGTTTTTTATATAGTTTCTACTCTATAGAAAGAAAAATAAATTGTTCTTAGTTCCATTTTTTTAACTGGAAATTAGCCTTCAGATATATTAAACGCCTCCGGAACCACTAGGCTGAGGTTCTAAACAAAACCTTATAAAGAAAAATTTAAGATGAATTAATGTACATTTCCAGAGGGGAAGGGAGGCTAGAGAGACCAAGATCACAAGTGAACAAATGAAAACTCTTGTAATTGCTGGACACCTGAAATTAATATTGTATGTCAACTATAAAAAAGCCCCCCAAAAGAAAATAAATAATTAACCATTAGAATTGAAATAAGTCTGACAATAAATGAGATGAGCAATATAGGTAATTTATACATACTAAGTAAGACCCAGAACTGTCCAATTGTCTATTCTAGAAATTTATAGAATTTCCTTCCTTCACAATTTTAATGAGATCTTTATATGTGGGTTTCTATGTTGCAGAAAATATGTTTGCTATAAGGCATTGTCATGTGCACTACATGTCTTCATCTAATAGTTTTATTTTGGAATTTATTTATTTTAAAAGATTTTATGTATTTATTCATGAGAGACATAGAGGGAGAGGAAGAGACATAGGCAGAGGGAGAAGCTGGCTCCCTCCCAGGATCACACCCTGAGCCAAAGGCAGACACTCAACCACTGAGCCACGCAGGTGCCCTTTGTTTTGAAATTTAGGACTCAATTTTAATTTCAACTTTTTGGGTCTTTTCATGATCCCAGAGACCAAATATTGAGATATTGGAGATGGAAAAAATCACTTTGATTTATTTGGCATAGCTGGTTGGGAATTTTCTAAATTCTCTAATGAACACATGCTCTTTATTTTGTTCATCATTAAGTCAGACTAACTGCCACAATCTTCCATCTCTTGTCCACAGGGCTCACTCACTCACTTCCCAAGCCTTCACTGGTGGAGCTTCCCTCTTTCTTCTCCTTTACTTGACTTTTTCTCTTCCTTCCATTTCTAAATATTTCTAATTATTTCTAAAAGAAGAGTGCAGGTTTAGATCCTGGAAAAAAAATTCACACTCTTGAGGAAAAGATATGTACAGAAATAATTCCATCTAGGTTAGCAACTCTTAGTTGAAGGGAGAAATAAAAGACTTTGGAGCTGAAAAGACTTTGATCAGAGGCATGGCCATGCCGGTTACTATGTGGATGTGGGAAATTATTTAATTTTTTTGTCTCCTGGTTTTTAAAAAATAATTATACCTTTTCACACAGGACATACTAAATTAATGTACAAAGAATATTTAACACTCTGCCTGGCCTATTATTGTTCAACAAGTTATTAATGTTAGTTACAATAAACAACACATGTATATATAATATTAGGTGAACATTTAGAGAGATATACTTTCTTCTGCAATGAGTTACTTTTTAAAAAAACCTTGAAGACCCCTCTGTTATAATGAAACTCTAAGTACAAACATCTTATGTCTAATCAGTTATTAATACTTTGGTGTAAATTGATCATAGTAATGACTGTTACGATAGGGAGGGTCTATGTGTGGGCATTCAATTGAAGATTTCATAAATTTAGTATACAGGGTTAGAAACCAGAAGGAAAGGAAAAAAAATTATGAAAGCGGTAAACCAATGGGGAAAAATGAACATTTCTTCAAGCGATGGTGGCCAGGTTTTGGAGGATGCACACAGTAACCTGGCTAAAAACAAATATGTAAGGACTGGTACCAAAAATGGATTTAGAAGTGATTGTTGGGATTTAAGGATGTGAAATAATCACATCCTTTTCCACTCTGAGTTCTTAAACTCTAGGAGAGGATCATCCCTATGGGGAAGCTGAATTATAGAGCACTGTTTGGACCCAAGGCCAAATTGAGCTTCCCATTCCTACCCCTTGTCTAAATATTTCGCCCAGCCCTAGACCTTTTGCAGACCACCTACAGGTCTTCCCCAGTAGTGGGAGTGTTCTACATCCCTGCGTCTCTGTTTACTATACTGTTGGTGGAAACCAAAAGGAGAACAAGTGCTTCCTACAGATTGCAGAGATAGAGAAAGACAGACAGACACACAGAGGGAGAAAGAGAGAGAGAGAGAGACAGGGAGACAGAGAGAGAGAGAGAGAGAATATCCCAAAAGGTAGAACCTTGCATAAGTGACAATCAGGGAACAACCGTTCATGGACGGAGGCCTGGGCAAGGGAAGTTCAATGGTTTGTAGTTGAATGGTTCTCATGGGCAATGTTAACTGAGAAGAACCTTTGCAATTCTGTTACATTTCTGGCTTTTGCCAAGATTGTCTTTGAGCTATCCTTGGCAGAATTAGTTTATGAGAATGCTCTCCTGCTGATGGTTTTCTAAGATCTGGGGATGAAGAGAATATGCTTCAGTACATTTTCACATAGGGTGGAATATGAGATGATCAAAGTATGGAGTAGGGTATGGGAAATGCTGTTTACCTACCCGTATTGAGGAATATTAGAGAGATACAGAAGAGTGGGATACATACAAACATGAAAAGGAGTAGAAGGTACCTATGATAAACCATTCCTTTTGGAAACTCCGTTTACCTATGGGACTTCTATATTTTATATACTTTTCCTTTTTGTGATTATTGAATTGTAGGGAGAAGAATGAAATCATCCTATTCTCCCCAACATGGGGGTGGTGGTGGAGGGTGTCATGTTGTATAAGAGTTTATTGAGGATCTGTCAAATAATAATTTTGGAGCTTTGTCTAAATCTTTGCTCAGCAGAGGGAGGCCCAGAGCTGAGTTGGCTGTTTGTACTGGAAAAAGCAACTAAATTTTTCTGCATAAGGAAGTAGAAAGTTATTTTTTCTCCTGAGAAGACACTGGTGGAAAACAGAATGGAATCAGGTGGAACCAGGAGAGAGGTACATGACTGAACAGCACGGCAGAATGACCAAGCATTTAAGAGCAGGGAAGTCCAATCAGTTTTGTTTGTTTTGATTGGAAAGGGAATGGAGATGATCAGAGAATCTGAACTATAAGGGAAATGCAATTGTCCCAGGATGATTGCACCCCTCGAATGCCTCCTGTCTTCTTAAACCTTTTGTAATGACTCTTCCACAATCACAGTGTTGCACTTGACTTGAGCCCTGTGCCCAGAAAGCAGCATAAGTTAAGAAATCCTCCCACTCTTTTGTATTCCAGGAAGCTATCTCAAAAGAAAAACTTGCCCTTGCATGTTTCAAGATGAGCTCCTCTGCTGCCTTCTTCATGATTCCCACAAGATGCATGGATGATTCTTTGTTTACTCTCCTGTATAAGACCCCAGACTCACTTGCTTTTCTTTGAGATGCTTCTCATTAATGAATGCTCACCCTATTGTAGTAGCCTGAATAAAATCATATTTCATACAAATATAACATAGGGAATGTTAAACATCTTTAGGGAATTGTAAACATACAAAAGTTATGGTACTAACTAACTGTCCTGTGCATTTTTGTGTTTCATCATTTTGGTGCCATGACTTGGATTCAATTGGTCCTCTGGGCAGATTTTTTTATTTGTTCAACCCTTTATCTTCTGTTCCAGACTGACCATCTGGGGACTTAACAGTGAGTCTAGTTCTTGGTTCGATGTTCTGGACTTTTGTCCCCTGGGAGAATGATAGAGATTTGGTTTTGATTCTCTCTGAATACCTTCTGCATTTCTGGTGCTGGCTTCTTTTAGTTTATGATTTGAACGTTTGGTGACCCCTGTAAACACAATAATGGCTTGAAGAAATCTTATTTCTATTAAGTAAAGGGCAACTGAGAATCTGGTTTGTTAGTCTTTTCTGTTTGTCTTCTAATCTATTTTGAAGTCTAATCAATTGAGAATTTGTACCCACTGAGAAGAAAACAGCTCTTCTGTGAGTTTTTTATTTCTGTGTTTACGCTTGAGCCATGGCTGAAATTTTAGAATTAAATGTGCAAGCTTTCTTTCTCTATGTATTTGTTTGTTTTTTAAGTCTGTGATTTAGAAAGGCCTTTTATGTTTCATTGTGTGAGTGTATAATATTTTCCTATCTCTTTCCTACCTGGGTAGCTCTGTTGGTTAAGCCCCTGACTCTTGAATTCGACTCTGGTCATGCTCTCAGGGTTGTGAGATTGAACCCCACATTGGGCTCCACACTGGGTATGGAGTCTGCTTAAGATTCTCTCTCTTCTTCTGCCTTTCCCCCCATCTTTCTATCCCTCTCTTAAAAAAAAATATATGTTTTTCTATCTCTAGATAGAAAAAAAAATCCAGGTGTTACTAAAGTGGATTATAAATTTACACAGTTTAAAAAAATATTTTATTTACTTGAGAGAGAGAGAGAGAGGAGAGAGAGAAGGAGAGAATGAGCAGGGGGGTGGTGAGAGGGAAAAGCTGGTTCCCCACTGAGCAGAGAGCCCCACCTGGGGCTGGATCCCAGGACTCTGGGATCATGACCTTAGCCGAAGGCAGATGCTTAACAGACTGAGCCACCCAGGTACCCATAAATTTATAAATTTTTAAAAGAGCTTTATATCTATTGGCCTAGAAATAAAATATACTTAAACATTCCTAAAATTCCCAGAAATCCGGAAAATTGAACCTCAAGTATTTTCAATGTAAAAAAAAGGGAGTGTTTTTATTAGAAATTAACTCAGAAATGTTTTAAGAATCCAAATTCATGTAATATTGGTAAATCTTTGGATAACATGACTACTTTAATAATTTTGATTTAATCAAAAACAGATATGTCATCTTTGAGTTATCAGCATCAAGTATAATATAAATGTACATTTTTATTCTACTTGGATGTTTTCTTCTTTGGATTTAAAGCAAGTTGAGTTGTTTATTTTTTTAAAAGATTTTATTTATTTATTCATGATAGAGAGAGAGAGCGAGAGAGGCAGAGACATAGGCAGAGGGAGAAGCAGGCTCCATGCCAGGAGCCCGGTGCGGGACTCAATTCCGGGACTCCAGGATGGTGTCCTGGGCCGAAGGCAGGAGCCAAACCGCTGAGCCACCCAGGGATCCCAAGTTGAGTTAATTGATGAACATTCATTGGATACTTACATCATTTCTAAGTAATGTTTCAGTTAGAGTACTGAAACATTAATCAATAGGCATAATTTTAATATTGTCTCTTGTTTTATATGTGACAAAGAGGCTATATTCCTGTATTTGAGTCTATTAAATGTGTTCCCTATTGCTATTTTGAGAAGCTGTATTATAAGGGCTATGGAAGGTTGTGAGATGTGTATTTGTGATGCTGGCTGTTCTGCTGAGACATGCTGGTGTGTGACAGATGATTCACATTATCCTCTTCCTCCTTTTCTCTGAAATAGGAACTACTATGGTTGAAAATTATAATCAATATACATGGATGAAATTCTACTAGAATCAATAGTGCAGGCACCTGGGTGTTGCAGTCGGTTAAACATTGGACTCTTGATTTTCTCTCAGGCTGTGATCTCAGGGTCATGAGATTGAGCCCCAGGTCAACTCTTTGCTCAGTGGAGTCTGCTTAAGATTTTCTCTCCCAGGGCATATGGATGGCTTAGTCTGTTAAGCATCTGCCTTTGACCTAGGTCATGATCTCAGGGTCCTGGAATCAAGCCCTCCTTCAGTCTCCCTGCTCAATGGGGAGCCTGCTTCTCCCTCTCCTTCTACCTGCACACCCTCATGCTCTCTCTCTCTTTCCTCTCTCTCTCATATAAATAAATATTTTTTAAAAAAGCAATAGTGGTAAAGAGGAACAACTTTGTATCTAAGATATGCAGGATGTGTTTTTGTGAAGGAAAAAAAGAGAATAATTTTGTCTTAAAGAAACTTAACTAGTTGCTTCAGAATGAGAAATGGAAATGTAGGACAAAACCATATGTAAAAGTTTACCAAAAGGGAATGTTATTTGTTAGAATAGAAGCTGGCTAAGTTTTGATAAATTTAATTATAAGATTTTCAAAATAAATTTTAGTATCAAATATTATACTGATATAAAACTAGAATTTGGTTTTCTTTTTGTCAAAATGACAGGAATTTTTTGGATTAGTGGTCTGCTCTTGAATCTGTGGTCATGATCCTGGGTTATTCTTTACATTCTGCATAATTTATATAAATAACAGAGATTCTATGTCTTGCTGGAATAATCTTATATGGTTTATGTTGACTTTGTTATGTCCTTATTTTAAGAAAACAAAGATTTCTCATGTTAAAATTCTCTACAATCATATATTACCTTTTATGTTTATTTTTAAACATTTTGTTGCTACTATTTTTTTGAGTAAGTTCCACACCCAGCATGGAGCCCAACATGGGGCTTGAATTCATGACCTTGAGATCAAGACCTGAGCCAAAATCAAGGGTCAGAGCTCAACCAGCTGAGCTACCCAGGTGCCCCTGTTTTGTTGCTAATCTGAAGTGAATTGCAAACTATGATATCTACAAAAGCCATGACTGAATTCATATCTTAAGGGTTCAGATGTCTTGACTGCTTTTGATGTTTTCCTTTTCCAAATTGAGTGAAATTTTTTGTACCTAAAACTGTTTTCTCAGAGATTTCCCAGAGGGGTCCCTAGAGAAACTACAAAGGAATTTTTCTTTCACCTTGTAAAAAGAGTGATGTTGGAAATGGTTAATTTGGGGGATATGTCACTATAGATCAGTTGCATGGGAAACATTGTCAAATCAGAAGTGATGTTTAACCTTCCTTAGGTTATATTTTTATGGTGTCATTAAAACAACTATTTCTGAAATTGCTGTATGGGAAATCCTAGAGATTTGTAAGGCGATGAGATGTTTCTATGTATCAGTCTTGGTACTCCTTTCCCTGATATCAAACAGCAGTATAGAGTGATCATATTTTCATATTATAATTTCAGCTATTTTTTAAATAATTAACTTGGTCTAAACTTATAAATTTGAATCTAGAATCTCCTATGCCAGTAGTTTTCAATGGGAGATTTACATCACTTACCTAAGAAGTTTTATTAATATATAAATGTTTAGAACGTACTTCAGACTTAGCCAATCACTTTATTTGAAATTTTGATATTTCACTATATATTCTAACTACATGCTTGATATGTTCATAGTAAGTTATGTCTCAGGATTGATATATGTTATATTTGACAATTTTTCCTTTGTAAAGATTATGCTCATCTATTTTTATAAATTAGCTGTAATAACCATTCTTCTTTGAAAATGGGATGTTATGTTTGTAGACATGTAGTCTAAAACTTTTTAAATTGACTTTTGTCTAGTTTTACATGCCATAGAAACAACCAAATTTCCTTGTCAGTTGCATTATTCTTATAATGAACTTTTATCTGATCTTCCTTTTTTTGAAAATTATCAGTAATATATTAACCACAGCTATTTTAAATCTTTTGTCATCAGCATACAGTTTTTTGCTTTACTTTAATACTTTCCTAAAAGCACTTGCAATCAGCTACAAGCCAGAGTGTTTGTTTTCAATAAACGACAATTTTAGAGGTGGTGGAAAACACTGTATTTCATATTTTTGGGCACAGGCTTCTGGTGGCATCATTTAAGTAGCTTTGAGGCCAGCAGCTCAGTCAAGATTTCCAGAATTCTAGCTGAGAAGCTGATGGGTTTATGAGACTGCTAACTGAAGATCAAGCAGGCTAGGAATTAGCTACATAGATATAAATGAACTGATTAAGGATGATTGTTGGTATGCTAATGTCCTATTTTCTGGATATATAAAGAACCCCTTTTCCTTTTCTTCAAGTTATCTGTAAGTTGTAACTACTTAGTAGACTATGTTCTTGTAAACTGAAATAAAACATTTGTCTGTTATATCTTTTTCTCCCTGCCTGACAAGTATTCTTGTTTTGAGGCCAATACAGTTAGTTGCATAGGCTCAATAAAAATCTGTTCTTATCAGGGCACAATGAAAATTATTGGTTATGCAAACAAGGTCTTACTTGCAATGTCATATTTGATAATGTTGTAGAAGATGTGGTATATGTATACAATGGAATATTACTCAGCCATTAGAAACGGCAAATACCCACCATTTGCTTCAACATGCATGGAACTGGAGGGTGTTATGCTGAGTGAAGTAAGTCAATTGGAGAAGGACAAACATTATATGGTTTCATTCATTTGAGGAATATAAAAATTAGTGAAAGGGAATAAAGGGGAAAGAAGAGAAAATGAGTGGGAAATATCAGTGAGGGTATTATTAGAGGCTCCTAACTCTGGGAAATGAACAAGGGGTAGTGGAAGGGGAGGTGGGCAGGGGATTGGGGTGATTGGGTGATGGGCACTGAGGAGGGCACTTGGTGGGATGAGCACTGGGTGATATGCTATATGTTGGCAAATTGAACTCCAGTAAAAAAATATATATATATATAAAAAAAAAGATAATGTTGGTTTAATCAGATATGACCAGATACTTATAAAGAACAGAGCTTGACTCTATGAAGCCAATCTTACAAATTCCTCCTAGAAAAACTGATCTGGTACCTGTTTGTGAGTTGCATCCTTATTGGTGAGTAGGAAGTCATGTCCTCGTTGGTCTAGTGAGTGGTAAAGGATAAATTCATCATTTGGGTCTATACCCTGCACATTATAAGGGAAGGTTTGCTCCTTGCTTTGGTTTCTAGTCAGTAACATCTAAACTCTTGGAATATCCTGGCTGATAAGTGCCTTTTTCCTTCTGAGGGCCTATGATCACATCACATAGTCTCTGCTAATAATGACACTTCTGATGGGTACCTTGAGCTGTGTGGTATCAACTTGACCTCTGGAGGGCCTGACTATGTGACTGACTCCAGTAAAAAAAAAAAAAAAAAAAAAAAAAAAAAAAAAAAAAAAAGCAATCCTGAAATTTAGTTTGGTTAAGTTTTATAATATTCAACATAATATTCTATAATGTTGCCACCCATCATTTCTGGGAAAATTAAGTGCTGTTTTGCAGGACTCCCTTGGGAGAAGATAATGGGAAGGTTGCAACTGGTGTCTCTGGGTTTCTGCTCTATGTACTTCTTTTCTTTGCTGTTTTTAGTCTATATCCTTTTCTCATAATAAACCACAACTGTGAATTTAATGACTATTCTGAGTTCTAAGAATCCTTTTAGTGAATCATTGAAACAGAATGGTCTCGGGGAACCCCAAACACCACCCAGAAAACTTAGAATATTTTGGGAACCTCAGAAAGAGGAGAATTCTCTAAAATTTATGAGTACTACAGGTAAAATCTCATGGAAAGTCTTTGGCGTTGATTCCTAGACTCAAGAGGCTTTTATAAAACCAAACTGAGATCCAGTATGAAAATACCCAGCAAAGCAAATTTAGGAAGGACTATATGCTAAATTACCATTCTTGCTGCATCTGTGTAAATAACAAGACTCAATCTAATAAGACCATTTTATTTTGTGATTAAGTATAACCTTTCTTTGAAGTTATCTAGGTTATCTATTGTATTTCAGTAGAAAACTATGCATCCTCTACAGCACACACTGCTGTTCATTTCCTCTGAGCTATTTTGCACCTTATTTATACTGTGACTAAATGATGGGCATGCAAACTCTGCCTTGCCTGTAGAGCTTTAGTTGATTCCATCTCCATCAATAGAAAAACCAGTTGTTAAAAAAAAAGAAAAAAAAAACAGTTGTACCTACTTAATTGTAGATTGATTGGATTCTGTTACCTTGCTCACGTTGTCAGTTATTACCAATTTTTTTATTCTTCCAGTTTTCTTTAAATATGGGTAAAATTCACCAAAATTTAAAAATTTGTCTCCCTTCTACCTGGTTTGGCATCATCACAAACTAAAAGATAACTGCCCTTATCCCTACTGGGACTCTAGGTTGCCTGTCAACTAGCTGGCCCTTTTCCAAAGGATCTGAAAAAGCTCTGGAGCTGATGCCTGATAACTTGATATAATTATCAGTATCTCAGTAGATCATGCACAACTTAGAATTCTCCCTCGAAAAGACACTGCCTGGACAACTTTGTAAGTCTGACAAAATACTGGTCATGCACATCCTTGTATAAGTGATCACCAAGAGTGTGTATAACACCAAGAACATTGCCATCCTACCTTAAGGGTTTCATGAAACTCAATGAGTGGTGCTGCATAATTGAAAGATTTTACTCCACGAGCTCTTAGGATCTGCTGGGGAGGAAGAATTTCCTTCCAATCTTTATGGGCCTTCTAGCTGGACTAAGAATCAAATTGACATGAGACAGATTAACAGCAGAAAATGAAATTTAATAGCATATATATGGAGAGTCTGCACAGACATGTAATTCCAAAGATCGTCAGGCAACATCAGGCTTATGTGAGCTGAGAGGGGTGGGGTAGGGATGGAGAATACAAAGGGGAGAAAGACCAGTAGCAGGAAGGTGAGAGGAGATGTCTGGAAAACAAAGGTTGCCCTATAATGTAGATAAGTTTCTTAGGTGAGGGGGAATGTCTTGAGTTGGTTGCTTTTAACTCAAGATAATGTTCTTGTCAAAGTGGCCCATCTTGGGGCAGCCTGCCCTTGGCCCCTATATATCCAATAAACTGGTCACCCTCAGCTCAGGTTTCAACTGTTGGGTCTTTTCTCTAAATGCAGTCTTTTATATTAATATGTCTCTTTTTTTCATTTTAAGAATTTTAAGATGCTTGATCCCAGGAACCCTAAAACAATCGACCTTTGCCATTACTTCTCAACAAATAGTTCAGTTTGTTTTGTAGAAAAGATGCCACCAAGAGTCATCCAGAGACTATTCCTTAGACCCTGCTCTGTCCTACTCAGGAGGTTTATGATCTCCTCTGGGTTGCTCAGCAATTAATGATGTTCATCTTGATGAAAACGAACTCCTGTGCTCCTGAGAATCAGTGAGGGTTAAGAAATTCTTCATCCTTAAAGGGGAATCCTCTTATACTGTTGGTGGGAAACAAACTGGTGCAGCCACTGAGAAAACATTATGGAGATTCCTCAAAAAGTTAAAAATAGAACTACCCTATAATTCAGTAATTGCACTACTAGCTATTTATCCAAACGATACGAACATAGTGATTAGAAGGTGCACATGCACCCCAATGTTTATAGCAGCACTATCAACAATAGCCAAATTATAGAAAGAGCTCAAATGTCCATTGGCTGATCAATGGATAAAGAAGTAGTATGTATACACAATAAAATATGACTCAGCCACCAAAAAAATTGAAATATTGCTATTTACAATGACATGGGTGGAATTAGTGTATTATATTAAAATAAGTCAGAGAAAGACAATACTATATGATTTTACTCACAATGTGGAATTTAAGAAACAAGACAGATGAACAAAGGGGAAGGGAAGGAAAAATAAAATAAGATGAAAACAGAGAGGGAGGCAAACCATTACGAGACTTCACAATAGAGAACAAACTGAGGGTTGTTGGAGGGGAAGGGATGAGTGATGGGAGGGCACTTGTGATGAGTACTAGGTGTTACATGTAAGTGATGAATCACTAAATGCTACTCCTGAAACCAATACTATAGTATACGTTAGCTAACTTGAAGTTAAATAAAATATTGGAAGAAACAAAATGATATCCCTCAGCCTTATTTTGTTCCTGAAATGTGTAGTGCAAAGGTTCGCCTTGACTTTGCATATTCCAAATTAAGATCCACCTGAAGCTCTCCTCATGATGCTCATAAGATTTGAGAATGATTCTTTTGTTTACCTCCATAAAACTCTAGATCCCCTTCCTTTTCTTTGAGACATTCTTTTTTGATGTATGTCCTATTGCAATAGGCTGAATAAAATAATCTTTTAAATTTCCCAGTGTATTTTGTTTTTCAGAACAATTATAGACCTTGCACTGTGTGTGTTTGTGTGTGAGTGTGTGTGTGTGTGTGTGTGTGTGTGTGTGTGTGTATGTGTATGTGTGGTATAAATCAAAGAAGCTGATTTCTACTTTTTTCTTAATTAAAAAGAAATAAAAGAACAGTTGCAAGATGCAGGGAGAATCTTAAGTATAAAGAAGAAATCAGAGCAAAGTGACCATGAGCATTAAGCCCTCTGGGAATTTTCTGGAATCTCAGGGAGGACTTCACAGCAGTGCTTCTCAAACTTTAATGCGTGGATAAATCTTAGGAGAGCTTGTTAAAATGCAGATATGGATTCCATAGAGCTGGTGTGGGGCCTGTGTTTCTGCTTTTTCTCCCAGATGGTGTTGATGCTGTGTCTTTAGTGTGCGCTTTGTGTAGCAAAACACTGAAGGATATGATATGGGTGGCTGAGCTAATCTTTTCTAGAGCTCAAGGATGACCCTGGCTGACATTGGGTTATATAATCCATGTAATGATGCCAGTTTGTTTTGGTCACTCTGTGCATTTTCAGAGAAACTTAGATCTGTAGCATATAGACCACTCTCTTCATAGTCTTAGGAAGAAGAATAGCTGACTTGCAGCTTTGTTCCCAGGAGGTAAAATTAATAACCACAACAAAATGTGGAGGCTCCTTTCAAGGCCATATCATAATAGCTAGAATCAGTGAATAAGAGAACTGAGATTTCCAAGCAATCAGCATGATGCAGTATATCACTTAAACTTCTATCTCATAAGCTATATGTTATAAATGTAGTTTTAACAGCTGCTGCCTTTATAGTTCTTAAAAGCAAGATGATTAGAACTCTGAAATTTCTAAACAAAGGCAAGTGTTGACGTTAGTTCTCCTATTGCCTTAAAAACAAAATGAGGAATTGGTTTTCATAACATGGAACCACAAGCAATATTAATATTTAAACATTTCTCTGCACATGCAAAATTACCTTCCCTCTAAAAGTACGCTATCATCTTGACTTCTTATATGTGTGTGGCTATCTAAATGCAGATTTTTTTATAGTTAGACCCTGCCCCATTCAATTACACAGCCAGACAGCAGATACTGTACTCATCTCCAGGATAAATTCCCATTAGAGAGCATGAGATTGAATTTACAGTACAGCTTGAGCATTCCCAGCACAGATTACACTTTTGAATTTACAGCATACAGTTTCACCTGAGATGACTGAATTACAGATGCATTACAATGAGGCTGCTGCTTCTTGAGTCCTCATTGTGACTATGGATCTGGGAAATTCACACCAACACATACGCTGGTATTAGCCTTGATGCAAAACAGTTCCCGATGTCCAGAATCAAAGAGTTCAGGAAGAGTTATATGCACAAATCCAGTTAAAAGAAATGAGAATTTTGGCACATAAAACCTCCATCAAAATTCAGAAGTTATTGTCCTAATGAATTCACCCAGATGCCCACTACCTTCAAATATAATAGAAAGTGATGACTACTATTGTCACAATTTTCACCAATATTGAATTGCAGCGTACTGCGAGGAGAGAGAAATATCCTAGACATGCTGCAATGATTTTGGTGATCTAAAGGGATGGCGAAGGTGAGTGTATTTAATTATGTAGTGAGCAGCCACCTCAGTACCCTTCATATGTAGACATGAGAGCTGTGTGTGCCTGTGTGTATGGGTACATGTGTGCACACATACGCTGGTGCATAAAGGTCAAACTGTATCTGGAATAATAGATAATTTAAAAAAATCTCTGTTCTTCACAAAAAATAGAATCAGAAACAAAGCTTTTATTTACACATTTCTATGTACACATTTAAAAGGAAGAATGCTTTGTTGATTATAAAACAAATCTTCATTTGCTTAGAGTCATGTATATAGAATTAAAAGACTGTAGATTTACCCTTTTTGTTCCCAGTATATGAGTCACATTGTACAAGCTCAGCAGTTACAAAATAGTATTATTCTAAGTAAATTTTCAATAGCTCATCTCTCTTGCAGATTAGGCGAAAATAAAAGAGCAAGGAAAAAAGATATAACTATGGGGGCATTCTGCTTTCTTGTGATAATTTGGCAAACTCTCATAGATGGATACTGACAAAGCAAGTCAATGATTTGGCACTTGTTAAAATTCTTTATCAGTTCTACTTTCTTTCCCCCTCTCATTTCAAAATTCCCCTTGTCCCAAAGACATTTTTTTTTAAAGATTTTATTTATTTATTCATGAGACACACACACACACACACACACACACACACAGACAGAGAGAGAGAGAGAGAGAGAGAGAGAGAGGCAGAGACACAGGCAGAGGGAGAAGCAGGCCCCATGTAGGGAGCCTGACGTAGGACTCAATCCTGGGTCTTTAGGATCATGCCCTGGGCTGAAGGCGGCGCTAAACCACTGAGCCACCTGGGCTGCCCCCAAAGACAAATTTTTTGCACTCCACCAGTTTCTAGGCTCACTCCAAATATCCCAGGAATACAAGCAACCCTGTAGCGTTTGTTGACTTTATCATTGAATTTATACAAATTTGTCTGAATTCCTGAAATTTGGTCAGCAAGTATTAGCCCCTGTGGTTCTTCCAGATTTTCACAAGTTCTTGAATCTTTTACTCCACCCCCAGCTTTCTTCTAGGAGATGCTCCTCTAGTTCACAGAGCTCTAATGCCATCTAATGATGGCCAGCTGGGTGCGCTGTCTCAGCTTCCTGTAGCCACATTCTTACCTTCTTCCCCATTGTATCAGAGATGTTTTCCTATTGAAGACTAATATTTTAACTTCTTTCTGTTGTAATTGTAGTAAGTCAATGATATCAGCCTCAAATAATAGTTTTATCTTGCTTTTCAACGTTTACGCCTCATATTTTTCCTGTCTTGTTTTGCAATGACTATAATCTTCAGGATAATGTTAAATAATGGTGTTTCTGAATTTAATGAAACCGCTTTTAATTTCATCATTTAATATGATGTGTTCCTTAATTTTCTTCTACTTTATGCTTATTTGATTTTTCTTTTTTTAAAGATTTTATTTATTTGAGAGCATGAGAGAGAGTGCATGTGAGAGAGAGAGCACAAGCGGGGGGAGGAGTAGAGGGAGAAGCAGACTCCCTACTAGGCAGGAAGCCTGATGTGGGACACCATCCCAGGACCCTGGAATCATGACTTGAGCTGAAGGCAGACACTTAGCCGATTGAGCCACCCAGGAGCCCTATTCGATTTTTCTTTTTATCAGGCTTCTCTAATTGAATTCTTTGTGTATTTTTTAAATCTTACTTATTTTGGGACACCTGGGTGGCTCAGCGGTTTGGCGCCTGCCTTCTGCCCAGGGCATGATCCTGGAGACCCGGGATCGAGTCCCACGTCAGACTCCCTGCATGGAGCCTGCTTCTCCCTCTGCCTGTGTCTCTGCCTCTCTCTCTGTATCTCTCATTAATAAATAAATAAAATCTTAGAAAAAAAACCTTCCTTTTTATTAAATTCATTTTAATCCACCAATTTTCTGGGTGTTATTTGAGCTACATCTCATAGGTTTTGATATGTAGTACGTTTGTTGTCATTCATTTAAAAAATTTATAACTTGATTTTGAATGAGGTTTATAATTTCCTATTGGATAGATATTTGTGGAGGAAGGAGTGAGGGAAGAACAGGAATCTTATATTTTGGTTGGAATATATGGATTTCATAAATTTTATGTTTCAGAGTTGAAAATTTCATTTGTACACCGATACATAACCAATGGTATGTGTTTCACAGATGTTTTAAAAGCTTATTATAGTTTAGATCTGTTAAAAAAGAAGAACACAGGCCCAAAATGACATCACTTAGATTAAGGCCGAACTGGGCAAGCCAAGACTTAATGCCTAACCTAATTGCAGTTTCACCCACCCAGGAATATAACCTTTGACCTGCCAGTTAAGAATTTTCTGGGCAGCAAAAACAGGATAATCTGTCACAAGGCCCTCTTCATTTCCCTACAGGAAGATGAATTAACCCACCTACCATTACCCTTTTGTCTCCAAAGGGAGCCGACCTCATTAAAATAACCCTTGTTTGTTTGTTTATGACTTCCTTGTCCTGATTTAAAGATCCTTCTGAAGAAAGAGAAATTAAGGAGTCAATCCCATTTACAATTGCACCCAAAAGCAAAAGATACCTAGGAATAAACCTAACCAAAGAGGTAAAGGATCTATACCCTAAAAACTATAGAACACTTCTGAAAGAAATTGAGGAAGACAAAAAGAGATGGAAAAATATTCCATGCTCATGGATTGGCAGAATTAATATTGTGAAAATGTCAATGTTACCCAGGGCAATTTACACGTTTAATGCAATCCCTATCAAAATACCATGGACTTTCTTCAGAGAGTTAGAACAAATTATTTTAAGATTTGTGTGGAATCAGAAAAGACCCCGAATAGCCAGGGGAATTTTAAAAAAGAAAACCATAGTTGGGGGCATCACAATGCCAGACTTCAGGTTGTACTACAAAGCTGTGGTCATCAAGACAGTGTGGTACTGGCACAAAAACAGACACACAGATCAATGGAACAAAATAGAGAATCCAGAAGTGGACCCTGAACTTTATGGTCAACTAATATTTGATAAAGGAGGAAAGACTATCTACTGGAAGAAAGAGAGTCTCTTCAGTAAATGGTGCTGGGAAAATTGAACATCCACATGCAGAAGAATGAAACTAGACCACTCTCTTTCACCATACACAAAGATAAACTCAAAATGGATGAAAGATCTAAATGTGAGACAAGAGTCCATCAAAATCATAGAAGAGAACACAGGCAACACCCTCTTTGAACTCGGCCACAATAACTTCTTGCAAGATACATCCGCGAAGGCAAAAGAAACAAAAGCAAAAATGAACTATTGGGACTTCATCAAGATAAGAAGCTTTTGCACAGCAAAGGATACAGTCAACAAAACTCAAAGACAACCTACAGAATGGGAGAGGATATTTGCAAATGACATATCAGATAAAGGGCTAGTTTCCAAGATCTATAAAGAACTTATTAAACTCAACAGCAAAGAAACAAACAATCCAATCATGAAATCATGGGCAAAAGACATGAAGAGAAATTTCACAGAGGAAGACATGGACATGGCCAACATGCACATGAGAAAATGCTCTGCATCACTTGCCATCAGGGAAATACAAATCAAAACCACAATGAGATACCACCTCACACCAGTGAGAATGGGGAAAATTAACAAGGCAGGAAACCACAAATGTTGGAGAGGATGCGGAGAAAAGGGAACCCTCTTACACTGTTGGTGGGAATGTGAACTGGTGCAGCCACTCTGGAAAACTGTGTGGAGGTTCCTCAAAGAGTTAAAAATAGACCTGCCCTATGACCCAGCAATTGCACTGCTGGGGATTTACCCCAAAGATGCAGATGCAATGAAACACCGGGACACCTGCACCCCGATGTTTCTAGCAGCAATGTCCACAATAGCCAAACTGTGGAAGGAGCCTCAGTGTCCTTTGAAAGATGATGGATAAAGAAGATGTGGTTTATGTATACAATGGAATATTCCTCAGCCATTAGAAATGACAAATACCCACCATTTGCTTCAACGTGGATGGAACTGGAGGGTATTATGCTGAGTGAAATAAGTCAATCAGAGAAGGACCAACATTATATGGTCTCATTCATTTGGGGAATATAAATAATAACGAAAGGGAATAGAGGGGAAGGGAGAAGAAATGTGTGGGAAATATCAGAAAGGGAGACAGCACATGAAGACTCCTAACTCTGGGAAACGAACTAGGGGTGGTGGAAGGGGAGGAGGGCGGGGTGGTGGTGGGGGGTGAATGGGTGACGGGCACTGAGGGGGCGCTTGACGGGATGAGCACTGGTGTTATATTGTATGTTGGCAAATTGAACACCAATAAAAAATAAATTTATTATTAAAAAAAGTAAAAGCATCCTCTTTAGTAATTTTAAGGATGCACCCTAACTTTTTTGGAAATAAAAATAAACCCCAGCTCAGAAAAGAAAAATAAAGATCCTTCACTTTCTTAGCCCTCTGGAGCTCCCCTCCACTTGCTAGATGAAATGTTACCTGATACATGAATCGATTAATAAAATCAACTAGGTCTTTAAAATGTACTCTGTTAAACTTTTGTTATTTAGTAGATTTATTCCTTAACTGGATCTTTCCACCGAGTTCCTAATAACACTAAAGTCTCTGCTCTTATAACTCTTCCAGATGTTCTTCTAAATACACAGTGCTTCCTCTTTAACTCACCAGGGCTCTCGAAAGACTGAACACCTGCTGGGTCTGCTCCTACATTTTCCATTCACTCTTCAATATGTGGCAGTCTGTCTTTCATTCCCAAAAGGCACCCTCAGTTACCAGTAATTTCATAATTACCACATACAACGGATACTTCTCAGTCCTTATCTCCCACATTGGTCTCAATTTGCAGCCACATTTTGGAGAGTAAAGCTTTATAATCAATTGTCCACTCTAAGAATATATAGCCTTTTTTTTTTATAAGTCTCCTTTTGGAGAGAGATTATTTCATTTTCATAAGGCTTGAAATAATCCTGAAGTGACAGGAATTGGAGAAAAATGGTTGATATTTTTCAGTAGGAGAAATAATGAAGTTGAAAGTTAAAATTCATATATAGTCCTAGATACAACCTAAGTTACTGTAAAATCCTTGCTGCATGGTTTCTGGTCCTCATGAAATGAAGTAAAGTAGCACTCTGGCTCCCCATTGCCACACATCTCCCCGCTCTGTGTACCTCCATAGGTCATGTTTGCTGGGAGGATGGGGCGGAGGCAAGGTTGGAACTTTGGCTGGAACTGTCTATCACACAGGCCCTGGGTTATGCTTTGTCCTTTTAGCACAGGAGCTTTCTCTGTTCAGAGTGCATTGTTTCCACAGCTCTCCTGATGATTCCATCTGTAGTGTTGCTGGGGTTTCTGGGAAATCACACCTTGTGGGTGCTTTTCTGAGGTCTAGTTTCTTGGTACCAGGAGAATTGTGAGAGAGGAGCCCAAAACAGATGTGTAAGATACTGCTGGGTCCAGCCTCTGGGTCCAAATGATGCCTTGGAATCAGGCATCATTTAAATCATTTAACTGTTTTAAGACAAGGAGGACATTGAAGGGAGTTCAGAAGTCTGGGCCCAAATTTAGGAAACACAGGCAGATAGCTGAAACTTCTGGGAAAGCAGACGGGTACCATAATGAAGAAATCCTCGATTCCTCAACAAATTTCTCATCTTATAGGAGCTTTTTGTGTACTTCTTGCTTAGATAGAAAGGAGACATGCACTTCCACCCCCACTCCCACCCCAAAAATGCAGAGTGTAGAAGGAGGGAAGTGAGAGAGCAGAAGCTAAAGGCAGAGCTGGACTTTCAGTGTTTTCTGAATTTGCTTTGAGAGAACATTTCTCAGTTCTTTCACTTTTCTCATGATCCTTGAAGCAGCAGAGGTCATTTTTACATAAATGTCTCTCCCTTTGAGTGTGGAAATGTTGATGGAACTTTTGAAGATGTTAATTTTAAGTGTTTCACATCCCCAAGTAGCATTAACAACACATGAATTGGATTGCCATATGGAAAATGACAAGTTTTCCCTCTGTACATTGAAGTCAACAGGATGCAGAAAAATCTATTGTTACTTGTTACGTGTTACTTGTTATTGCTGTTTTGCACGTTAAAAATAAGCAGAGTTAGGGTCAAGCTGGGCTTCTATTCTTCAGTTCTTCCCTTTCTCAAGGTTGCTATGTTACTCTTTCAGGGTAGACTTGAAAAGTATCTGCTGACATTTGGAAAAATGAGATTCTTTGTTATAAATCATATAAGCTTGGTGCTTTTTTTTTTTTCTTCCAAGAAAGTGAGAAAACAGAAATTTACCAGGTTAGAATGAAATTTAACAGACTCTGATAATTAATGGCTCAGTGTTTAGATCGTAATTCCTCACTTCTTTTCTTTATGGGGAAATAATCATCAACCTTGCAGCTGAACCATATTACAAAAAGCGAGGCTGGATTTGTGGACTAGAAGTTGGAGGCTGCAGAAATATACGTGTGGATGAATGTGTTTTTGTTTTAACCTTTAGTGATACAATTATTTGTAGGTTCTTCTTACCCTTTTCCCATCATCTTTTCCCAATTTTTCTCAGCTCAAGGCATCTTTAAGTGGCCATCATACTTTGAGCTCGGGGTAATTATAATAGGGCAATGTGGTGGTCAGGATGGAAGTGGCTGTGTAAATGGACACATTTTTATTTTCTGTGATGTAACTTGCCGTATCGCAAACTAGCCTCAAAGACTTTTTTTTTGTCCTGATTTTTCAAGATCTTTTTATGTCTTTTTTTTTGAACCAAAAAGTATAATACTTAACAACAAAACAAGTATTTATTGATTGTTTACTATGTGCCTGGCATTTATATTGGAGTTAAAATGATATGAAAGGCAGTCATTGCCTCTTTTATCAGAGTTCAGTTGTCAGTCTCCCGTAACAGAGCCATTCGGGTTATCTCCTCCTAAATGGTAAGCTACTTGCACATGGGGCTAATAGTGGGGCAACCTGATTGTGCAGAGGCCAGAGGTTTGGGCAGTGAAAATGAAGTGGGACAGCTAGGTCCTTGTCTCATGGAGTCGAAGAATGAATCTCAATGGACAAAAGAGAGTGAGTAAAGTGATAGAAGTTTATTAAGCAAGAATACAGAAAATGCTCTGGGGAGTGAGAGGGGTCCTGACAGCCACTGGGGGCTTGTAGGGTTGGTCTTTTATTGAAAGCCAACTGGGGAACCTAAATCCTTTTAGTATCTCTATTGATATCACTGCTGATAACACCTTTAATGGCTTACTTCCTTTTTAGGGATTGGTAATTTTTTGTTGGAAACAAGTAGCTGTTATAATAAGACCCCACCTCTGACAGGACAGGATGGTCTGGTTTGTTTCTTTATGTCTGGTTTCTTTTCACCTCCACATTTCTGGAATTTTTGTGAGCCTGATCCCATAACCCCCTGCCTATTTCTCCCTACCTAGTCCGACCTGTGCCCTACTTGAAAGAATTCACCCAAGGCAGAGCAAAGAAGATAAGTTCATTGAAGATACAAGGGAACAGCCTTCCAGAAAGCAGTTGGGGTGTAGGAGTGAAGAGGTATGGGAACATATGGAATTTTCCTGTTTTGGTGACTGTGCCTGGTTTTAAGTTAGCTCATTGGTCAGCTAGGGCCTATGGCTGTTTTTTAGTGGGTCACCTAATGAGCCTGTTTGCATTCAGCCTCATTTTACCTTACTCAGGTTTCCATTGCTCAAAACTATTGCCTAAAAGCAGCCTCTGCACGAATGAGCACTTGAAATATGGCCAGTCTGGACTGAGATATACTCTATGCATAGATCATGCACTGGATTTTGAAATATTAGTATAAAAAATAAAATACTTATTAATAATATTTATATTGATTATCTGTTAAAATAATAAGATTTGGTTTTATTGGGTTAAAAATAGCAAAGTTAATTTCACCTATTTTTTTCTTTTTAGCTATACTTTAAGGAATTATTTTATTTATTTTATTTTATTTTGTTTTGTTTTTGAATTCTTTATTTTAATAAAAATATCTATGACTATACATGGATGATGATATTTTTACAGTTTAAAATTGATTTATCATCTTTTAGTACAGTATAATTAACATGCGGTGTTGTATTAGTTCCAGGTATACAATATGGTGATTGAACAATTCTATACATTACTCCGTACTCATCAGGATCGGTGTATTCTTAATCCCCTTCACCTATTTCACCCATCCTGCCACCCACTTCCCCTCTGGTAACCATCAGTTCGTTCTATATAGTTAAGAGTCTGTTTCCACTTGCAAATGAAATCATACCGTATTTGTCTTTCTCTGACTGACTTATTCCACTTAGCGTTATGCCATCTAGATCCATCCATGTTGTTGGGAATGACAAGATCTCATTCTTTCTTATGGCTGAGTAATATTCTGCTGTGTGTGTGTATGTGTGTGTGTGTGTGTGTGTACACATACCACCTCTTCTTTATCCATTTATCCATTTACACTAGGATTGGTTCCATATCTTGGCTATTGTAAATAATGCTGCACTAAACATAGGGGTGCATATATCTTTATGGATTAGTGTTTTTGTTTTCTTTTGGTTACCACTCAGTACTGGATAATACGGTTATTTTATTTTTTAATTTTTGGGGACTGTCCATACTCTTTCCCACAGTGGCTATACTAGCTTGCATTTCCACCAGTACTGCACATGGTGTTCCTTTTTCTCCACATCCTTGCCGACTCTTGTTATTTCTTGTGTTTTTCATTTTACCCATTTGGACAGGTGTGAGGTGATATGTCACTGTGGTTTAGATTTGCATTTCTCTGATGATTAGTGATGTTAAGCATCTTTTCATGTTTCTGTTGGCCATCTCTGTATCTTCTTTGGAAACATGTCTATTCATGTCCTCTATCCACTTTTTAATGGGATTATTTGGTTTTCTTTTGATGTTAAGTGTTTTCTACATTTTGGGTATTAACCCCTCATCAAATATATCATTTGTAAATATCTTCGCTTATTCAGTAGGTTGACTTTTTGTTTTGTTGGTGTTTTCCTCTGTGCAAAAGTTTTTATTTTGGTGGAGTCCTAATAGTTTAATTTTGCTTTTATTTCCTTTGCCAAAAGAGAGATACCTAGAGACATCTATGACTGATGTCAAAGAAATCACTGCTTATGTTTTCTTCTAGGACTTGCATGGTTTCAAGTCTCATATTTAGGTCTTTAATCCACTTTGAGTTTGTTTTTGTGTGATGTAAGAAACTGGTCCAGCTTCATTGTTCTACGTGTAGCTGTCCAGTTTTCCCAATGTCATTTGTTGAAGAGATTGTCTTTTTCCCTTTGCATATTCTTGCCTCTACAATTAATCTAATCATACATTAATTGGTTATATTAATATGGGTTTATTTCTGACCCTCTGCTCTATTGATCTATGTATGAGTCTGTTTTTGTGCCATACTATTTTGATGATTATAGTTTTGAGGTCTGGCATTGTGGTATCTCCAGTTTTGTTCTTTTTTTAGATTGCTTTGTCTATTTGGGGTCTTTTGTGTTTCCATGTAAATTTTAGGGATAGCCATTCTAGCTCTGTGAAAAGTGCTATTGATATTTTGACAGGGGTTATATATATATAAGATTGCTTTGGGTAATATGGATATTTTGATATTAATTATTTCAATCCATGAATGTGAAATATTTTTCATTTATATCATCTTCAATTTCTTTTATCAGTGTTTTAATGTTTTCAATGAACAGGTCTTTTACCTCCTTGGTTAAGTTTATTTCTACATATTTTTTATTTCTGGTGCATTAATAAATGGGATTGTTTTCTTAATTTCTGTTTCTAGTACTTCATTACTAGTGTATAGAAATGCAACAGATTTCCATATATTGATAGGTGGTATCATGCCATCTGCAAATAATGGCAGTTTTACTTCTTATTGATTTGGATGGCTTTTATTTCATTTACTTTTCTGATGATTGTGGCTAGGACTTCCAGCACTATCTTGAATAAAAATGGTGAGCGTGGACATCCTTGTCTTGTTCCTGACCTTAGCAATAAAGCTCTCAGTTTTTCACCATTGAGCATGATGCTAGCTGTGGGTTTTTATATATGAACTTTATAATGTTGAAGTACTTTCTTTCTAAACCCACTTTGCTGAGAATTTTTATCATGAATGGATGTAGTACTTTGTCAAATGCCTTTTCTGCAGCTATTGAGATGACTATGTGGTTTTAATCCTTTGTCTTATTTTTTTTTTTTATTTATTTATGATAGTCACAGAGAGACAGAGAGAGGCAGAGACACAGGCGGAGGGAGAAGCAGGCTCCATGCACCGGGAGCCTGATGTGGGATTCGATCCCGGGTCTCCAGGATCGCGCCCTGGGCCAAAGGCAGGCGCCAAACCGCTGCGCCACCCAGGGATCCCCTCCTTTGTCTTATTAATGTGATGTATGACATTGGTTGATTTATGAATATTGAGCC
The DNA here is from genome assembly GCF_018345385.1 of Vulpes lagopus. Classification (NCBI taxonomy): domain Eukaryota; kingdom Metazoa; phylum Chordata; class Mammalia; order Carnivora; family Canidae; genus Vulpes; species Vulpes lagopus. Next base: position 14,506,083 of record NC_054840.1, on the reverse strand, counting down.
ACTCTTGCATTCCAGGAATAAATCTCACTTGATTGTGGTGAATGATTTTTTTTAACGTATTGTTGGATTTGGTTTGCTAATAGTTGGTTGAGGATTTTTGCATCTTTGTTCATTAGGGATATTAGCTTGTGGCTTTTTGTAGTGTCTTTAATTTTTTTTTTTTTTAAACAATGAAGTGCCTATAATTAATTTAGCACAGGCTTGGAAGGACAATGCATACCAGAAAGAAGCTGAAAATTAAAAGAAATGAGTGTCTGAAGGCATAGTATGGAATTGTTATTTTCCTCCCACCATTTTTCCCCCTTTTTATTTAATTCCATATTAGTTTCAGGTGTAGAATTTAGTGATTCATCACTTACATATACACCAGGTGCTCATCACAAATGCCCTCCTTGATACCCATCACCTATTTAACCTGGGCTTGCCCTACTCCCACCTACCTCCCCTCAGTAAATATTAGTTTATTCTCTAGGGTTAAGAATCTGTTTCTTGGTTTGCCTGATCTTTTTCCTCTCATGTTCATTTGTTTTATTTCTTAACTTCCACCACGAGTAAAATCATATATTTGTCTTTCTCTGACTGACTTATTTCGCTTAGCATAATACACTCCAGCTTCATCTATGTCATTGCAAATGACGAGATTCCATTCTTTTTTTATGGTTGACTAATATTCTGTTGTGTATGTGTGTGTGTGTACATATATATGTACACATACCACCTCTTCTTCATTCATGAGTTGATAGACATTTGGGCCCTTTCCATAATTTAGCTATTGTTGCTAATGCTGCTGTAAACATCAGGAGGCATGTATCCCTTCAAATTAGTGTTTTTATATTCCTTGGGTAAATACCTAGTAGTGCAATTGCTTGATCCTAGGGTAATTCTATTTTTACCTTTTTGAGGAAACTCCATACTGTTTTCCAGACTGACTACATCAGTTTGCATTCCCACCTACAGTGTAAGAGGGTTTCCCTTTCTCCACATCCTCACCAATACCTGTTGTTTCCTGTGTTGCTAATGTTAGCCATTCTTACTGGTGTGAGGTGAGATCTCATTGTGGTTTTGATTTTTGTTTCCTTGATGATGAGTGATGTTGAATTCTTTTCATGTGTCTTTTAGCCATCTATCTGTCATATTAGAAAAATGTCTATTCAAGTCTTCTGCCAATTTTTAAATTGGATTATTTGTTTTTTGGGTGTTGAGTTTGATGTTCTTTTTTTTAAAATAGATTTTGGATACTAGACCTTTATCAGATATATCTGATTTTTGCAAATATCTCCTCCGATTCCATAGGTTGCCTTTTAGCTTGTTGATTGTTTCTTTTTTTATTTATTTTTTTAATGGGTAGAAGCTTTTTTATTTTAATGAAATCCCAATAGTTTATTTTTGCTTTTGTTTCCCTGCCTCTGGAGATACATTTCTTAAGAAGTTGCCATGGCCAATGTCAAAGAGGTTGCTGCCTGTGGTCTCCTCTAGGATTTTGATGGTTTCCTGTCACGTTTAGGTCTTTCATCCATATTGAATTTAGTTTTGTGTATGGTGTAAACAAGTAGAACAGTTTCACTCTTTTGCATGTTGCTGTCTAGTTTTCCCAATGCCATTTGTTGAAGAAATACTTTTTTAAAAATTGGATATCCTTACCTGTTTTGTCAAAGATTAATCGATCATATAGTTGTAGGTTCATTTCTGGGCTTTTCTATTCTGTTCCACTGATTTTTCTGTTTTGATGATTACCACTTTGTAATATAACTTGAAGTCTGTCATTGTGATGTCTCTGTTTTTGCTTTTCTTTTCCATGTTTGCTTTGGCTCTTCAAGGCCTTTTGTGGTTCCATACAAATATTTAAGATTGTTTGCCCTAGCTCTGTGAAAAATGCTAGTGGTATTTTGATAGGGATTGCATTAAATATGTAGATTCCTATGGGTAATAGAGACATTTTTAGCAATATTTGTTATTCCAATCCATGAGCATGGAATGTTTTTCCATTTCTTTGTGTCATCTTCAGTTTCTATCTGGTTTTCATATCAAGGTAATGCTGACCTTGTAGAATGGTTTTGGAAGCTCTTTTTCTTTTTTAAAACAGTTTGAGAAAAATAGGTATTAACTCTTTCAGATGTTTGGTAGAATTCACCTGTTAAGCCATCTGGTCCTGGACTTTTATTTGTTGGGAGGTTTTTTTTTTTTTTTATTACTTATTCAATTTCTTTGCTAGTAATTGTTCTATTCAAATTTTCTATCTCTTCCTGATTCAGTTGTGGAAGGTTTTATGTTTCTAGGAATTTATCCATTTCTTCTAGGTTGTGCAAGTTGTTGCCATATAATTTTTCATAATATTCTCTTATAATCCGTTATATTTCTATAGGATGATTCTTATTTCTCCTCTTTCTTTTCTGACTTTTTTTTCAGTCTTTTCTCTCTGTCTTTGATGAGTCTGGCTAAGGTTTATCAATTTTGTTGATCTTTTCAATGAACCAACACCTGTTTTATTGTTATGTTCTATTGTCTTTTTTAGTCTTTATTTCATATATTTCTGCTCTATGCTTTATTATTTTCTTCTCTCTACTGACTTTGGGCTTTGTTTGCTCTCCTTTGTTTAGCTTCTTTAAGAATAAGGTTAAGTTGCTTATTTGAGATTTTTCTTGCTTCTTTGGGTAGGCCTGCATTGCTATAAACTTCCCTCTTAAAACAACTTTTGTTGCATCCCAAAGTTTTGGGCCATTGTGTTTTCATTTTCATTTGTGCCCATATTTTTTTTTTATTTTGTCTTTGATTTCTTTGGTGACTCATCCATCATTTAGTAGTATGTTATTTAACCCCCATGTATTTGTGGTTGTTTTCAGATTTTTTTCTTGTGACTTCTAATTTTATAACTATTGTGGTTGGAAAAGATGCATGATATAATTTCAATCTTTTTTGAAATTGTTGAGACTTGTTTTGTGACCTAATATGTGAATTACTCTGGAGAATGCTCCATGAACACTTGAAGAATGTATATTTTGTTATTTCTGAAAGAAATATTTTGAATATGTCTTTCAAAGGCGTTGTTTCCTTGTTGACTTTCTGTCTGGATGATCTCTCCATGATGTAAGTGGAGAGTTCAAATCCCCTACTATTATTGTATTATTATCAATTTCTTTCTTTATGTCTGCTAACAGTTGCTTTTTGCATTTGGGTGTTCCCATGTTGGGTGCACAAATATTTACAATTTTTATAATTGTCCTTTTTTGATTATATAGTGTCCTTTTGGTTTCTTTTTACATTCTTTGTTTTAAAGTCTGTTTTGTTTGATACAAGTTCTGCTATCACAGCTTTCTTTTCACTTCTATTCACATGGTAAATGTTTTTCCATCCTCTCACTTTCAACCTGCATGTGTCTTTAGAACTGAAATGAGTCTCTTGTAGGCAGCATACAGATAGGTCTTGCTTTTTATCCATGAATTCATCTTATGTCTTATGATTGTAGCAGTTAGCCCTTTTATATTCAGAATGATTATTGATAAGTATGTACTTCTTGCCATGTTGTTACTTGTTTTATGGTTTTGCATTTCTTCTTCTGTTCCTTTCTTAATTTGCTCTATTCCTTTGTGGCTTGATGACTTTCTTTAGTGATACGCTTGGATTCCTTCCCCTTATCTTTTGCATATTTGTTATAGGTTTTTGATTTGTAGTTATCATTAGATTTATAAATAACATTTTATGCATACAGACATCTAAATTAAGTTGATTGCTGCTTAAGTTTGAACTCATTCTAAAAGCACTAGCTTTTTATTCCTTATTTTCATGAATATGATATATTCTTTCCAACTTTTTATTTTGGGAATCCCCTGATTGATTTTTATAGATATAGTTGATTTTTTACTGCTTTTGTGCTTTAAGCTTTGTATGGGTGTTTATAAGTAATACATATATAACTTTCATTGTGTTTATATGTATCTGTGAATTTTTTTCTGTTAATAATTACCTTACTCCTAATTGTAGCCTTTTCTTTCCACTCAATTCCCTTTAGCATTTCTTGTAAGGCTGGTTTAGTTGTGATGAAATCTTTTAACTTTTGTTTGACTGGAAAACTCTCTAGCTCTTCCATTCTGAATAATAGCCTTGCTGTATAGAATATTCTTGGTTGCAGGTTTTTTTCCTCACAACACTTTGAATATATCATGTCATTCCCCTCTGACCATAAAGTTTCTACTAAAAAAATCAGCTGATAGCCTTATGATGTTTCCTTTGTATGTAACTGTTCTATATTCTCTTCCTGCTTTTAAAGATCTCTCCTTATTACTAGCTTTTGCTATTTTAATTTTTGTGTATCTTGGTGTGGACTTCATTGGGTTGTTTTTGTTTGTGGCTCTCTGTGCATCCTGGATCTGGATAACTCTTTCCTTCCCCAGGTTGGGGAAATTTTCAGCTACTATTTCTTCAGATAAACTTTCTACCCTCTTTTCTTTCTGTTCTCCTCCTGAGATCCCTATAAGGCAAATTTTACTATGCTTGATGCTGTCACAGTTCTCTTAACTTGTTCTCATTTTTTATTCTTTTCTTTTTCTCCCTCCCCCCTTTTTTTCTGTTCAACTTTGTTGCTTTCCATTACTCTGTCTTCCAACTTGTGGATATGTTCTTCTGACTTCTCTAATGTATTGATTCCCTCAAGTGTGTTTTTATTTTCAGTTATTCAATTCTTCATTCTTTTTTTTTTTAAATTTTTTTTAAATTTTTTATTTATTTATGATAGTCACACACACAGAGAGAGAGAGAGAGAGGCAGAGAAGCAGGCTCCACGCACTGGGAGCCCACTGTGGTATTCGATCCCGAGTCTCCAGGATCGTGCCCTGGGCCAAAGACAGGCGCTAAACCGCTGCGCCACCCAGGGATCCCTAATTCTTCATTCTTAATTGGTTCTTTTAAAAGTTTTCTCTTTCTTTGTTGAAGGTCTCCTTGAGATCCTTCACTCCTTTCTCAAGTCCAGTGAATAGCTTTATGACCATTACTTTGAATTCTCTATCAGGCATATTGCTTATTTCTGTTTCATTTAGCTGTTTTGCTGTCATTTTATTATTTCATTTGGGAAATATTCCTTTGTCTCTTCATTTTGTCTGTCTCTTTTGTCTGTTTCTGTGTGTTAGGAAAGTCATCTACCACTCATGCTTTTAAAAAATGGCGGCCTATGAAGAAGAGGTACTATGGTGTCCTGTAGTGCAGTGTCCCTTATTTACCAGAACCAGGCACTTGAGAGGGTCTCCTATGTGGATTACACATGCCCTACTGTTGTGGTTGACCTACATTTGCCTTCGGTCCAGTCAGCTGCAATGGCCCTCTTTGCCTGTTATGGGCAGGTTTATTCTCTGTATTGTTAAGGGGTCAGTCTGAGGCCACCTTGAGCTTGTATTTGGGACAGATGCCTTTATCCCATTTTCCAGGATTGTGGTGACTCTTTTTGTGTTGTCCTCTGAGTGGCTTTCATTGGTAGGTATGGCCTGCAATCAGATGAAATGTCTGCCTCTGGTCTGTCTGTTGGAGTTGCAGGACCCAATCTACAGGGTTCTCTCCTTGTGCTGCCCCTTGTGAGCTTTTTCTTGGTGGGAAGGGGTTGTTTGTTATGCTGTCTCTTTAAGGTGAGGATTCAGTTTCTTATACCTTCCAGCTGTCTGGGAGCTAAGGCTGCTGATTTTTAAAGTTCCAGGTGTGATGCCCCACTGACTGTAAAAACTCATAACGTTAAGCCCCTTTGGTTTTCCAAACCAAATATTATGGAGACACATATTTCCAGTGCAGGTGTCTTGTGTCAGGAGTATCACTTGTGTGGGGTCACAAGTGTCCATGCTTATGGTCCCTCCCATTTGTGGTTAGTCTCATAGGCTAGTTCAGTTCTCAACCAGGACTCTTCCTTCCTACCATTTTTTATGTCACCTCCTCCTCTAAATAGTAGAGTCTGTTCTGCTACTCTTTGGTTCATTTTTTTGGGTTAGCTGCACTGATGTAGCTGTGATCTGGTTATATTCACAGGACAAAGTGAGCTTAGGATCCTCCTATTCCATTATCTTCCCCTGTCAGATCCTCATCTATTTCTTTTTACTGTTTTAAATGTGGCTACTAGAAAATTTAAGATTATATTGGGTGCTTATATTTTTGGCTCACATTATATTTCTATCAGATAGAGCTAGTGTAGGGAATAGTGAAAAGGTGAAGAGGTTTTAAAGAATGGAACTGCATTTTAAAATGGATAGCAGGGACAGACCGGGTGGCTCAGTGGTTTAGCGCCACCTTTGGCCCAGGGCTTGATCCTGGATACCCGGGATCGAGTCCCATGTTAGGCTCCCTGCATGGAGCCTGCTTCTCCCTCTGCCTGTGTCTCTGCCTCTCTCTCTCTTTCTCTGTGTCTCTCATGAATAAATGAATAAAATCTTAAAAAATAAAATGGATAGTAGTGGGGCACCTGGGTGGCTCAGTTGTTGAGCATCTGCCTTTGGTTCAGGGCATGATCCCGGAGTCCTGAGATGAGACCTGTATCAGGCTCCCTGCAGGGAGCCTGCTTCTACCTCTGCCTATTTTGTGTGTCTCTTGAATACATAAAAAATAAAAATAAAAAAATAAAGTGGATAGTAGGAATGTCTGTAGGCAGTGCAGTACCAGTTATAAGGTTGCCATGGAGTCTAGGTGTGAGAATATTCATTTGAAATTAGTGAGGAGAGAGGGAGAAACTAAAAGAATTTGGAGAATTTTTAGGAAGAAAAAAATCAACAAAATTTGAGATTGATAGGATGTGGGAGGATAAGGTAGAGGAAATAGTCAAAGATTACTCCAAGATATGAAGATTCTAAAAATATCTAGGTACAGACTAAAAAAATATGTAGTCAATTAAAGTGATTAAAGCCTCCTTTTAGAAAGATTTTGTGAGAATAAGGAAATAATACATGTGAAATTTAAGGACTTCTAGTAGTGATGTAGGAAAAGATGTTAGGGTTCAAAGCCAATTGACAAGAAAGAATTCTTGAGACATCTTTGAGGTAAAAAGGTGATTTTATTAAAGCATGGGACAGGATCCATGGGCAGAAAGAGCTGCCCTGGGGTTGTGAGGAGTGGCCGATTACATACTTCCAAGTTGGGAGGGGGTAGGGATAGTGTAAGTCTCTAAGGAATTTGGAAGCAAGTTTTCCAGGACTTTGAGGATGCAACTATTGTTGGGAAAAGGTCATTTATTATCATCTAATAAAATCTTAGTCATGAGACCCTCCAGATATATATCGGTGGGTCATATGCCTGGGGGATGATTGCCAACACATATCTTGGAGGGTTTAGAGATAAAGGACATTTCTGAAGGAATTTTTGTATGTTAAAATAGACTTACATGATATTGGGGATTGGGCTAAGATTACCTTTTGTCCTTAACAAAGTAATAACATCAAGGCAGTTGAGTCTGTAGAGGAATGTCCTTCTGCCTGTTTCAAGGATTTGTCCATGGGCTGTAGGTAGTAAGGGGATTTAACATTTTTTTCTTCTGCCTTTGTTTCCCACATCAGTAGAAATTTTCTTGAAGCTTTCATCTCAGACAAAGCTGTGACTCTTCTTTATTTTTTGTTTGTTTTTAATCAAAACTGAATGTGATGATTTTTGTTTTCTCTTTGTTGTTATGGTTTGGAAATATAAACCCAAATTTGTGCCCCTAGTTATGCGTATACATGATAAAATGGTTGAGATTTCTGCATTCCAGTTTTACTAGTTGAATTGCTATTTTTCTCCCCTTAAATTCCTTTCATTCCTATATTCTCAATTTATTTATTCTTTTGTGTTTTATTAAATATTAAATAACTTCATTTTCTGTGTGTTTTGAACAAAGCAAGGTATAAATAAACGTGGAAAAATTTGACTCTGGGAAAATGATTCTGTACAAATCAAAGGTGTTGTTATAAAGAGTGCTTTTTTAAAACTCTGAAAATTAAGAAGTACAATAATAAATTTTTTTGGGAAACTCCAGATTTTGCCTTGCTTAATCTGTGAAGTTGAAGGGGCCGAGGGCAGGACACCCCAGTATGGGCCACTTTGGCATGAACATTATTTTAAGTTAAAAATAAACAAAATCCAGCAGATTCAGGAAAATCTTTACTTCCTCCTCAACTGCCTGCTTGTACCAGGAAGAGAGCTATTAACAAAGATTCCCCTTTACCTAACATGGGTATCAACCTTTGTTTTCCAAATATCTCCCCTCACCTTCCAGCTAACGACTTTTTACCCCTTTGTATCTTTAGACCCCTAGCCCTCTCCTAGGCTCAAATAAGCCTCCTGCTGCCTATCTTTGGAATTTCCATGTCCACGTGGATTCCCCATATGTATGCTAATAAATTTGATTTTCTCCTGTTACTCTGTCTCATGTCAATTTGATTGTTAGTTCATCTAGAAGGAACTTTAAAGGCAGAGGGAATTCTTCTTCCCCAACAATATTTATCACTAACTTAGCAAGAATTCTTATGCCTATAGCATGTAGAAGGTCCTGCTAGGCTAGAGGTAAAGGTGGTTGTCCATGCTCTCAGTGGGATTTTGTGTCAGTTTTCCTTTGTATATCACTTGCCAGGTATGAGTTTATCTTATTTCATTTTTCTGTAATATGCATTCTCCGAAAATGCTTTCCATTATCTAACAATCACATGGAAACTAGATTTCAATAAAAATAGTATCAATCTCTTGTATTGATCTTTCTAAACTGAATGATAAAGTTACACTTAGTTTTTTCATATCTTTGTGGTCACATGGGGAATATATTTCATATATAGTAATAGGAGTTGACATTTATATGATAATTTCTATTTATTGCATCTATTATCTTCTACTCCAGTGAATTACAGAGTTCTGGGGAAATTGTCCTGAGGATTTCTTTCTAAGCTAGGAAAGAGTACACATCCCAAACCAAATTACAATGTATTTTCTCAACTTTTTCACTGCAAGGTTTTAAAATTGGCATGGAGCATTGTACAGAGAAGTTGAAATTGGTTCTGTACTTTTATTTCATTAGAAAAGTATAATCGTTCATTATAAAGTAATGCATGTGGGATAAAACTCTAGGATTCTTCTCTGGTTTCTGCAATACCACTTTTGCTTGCTGTGTCTCCCTACCCATTCCTCTAAGTTCATTTTGTTGGCTCATTTTTCTTCTTTAACTCCACATTTCATGTTCTCAAAGACTCAGCTCATGCTCTTTTTTTTTTTCTACACTAGTTCCTTAGGTGATCTGTTCTAATTCTCTGGGCTTGAATACATCTGTATGCTGATAACTCCCAAATTCACATTTGTAGCATTTATCTTTTTTTGAGTTCCAGTCTCGTTATCTCCATTTGGATTATTCATAGGCATTTCAAATGAACAAGTCCAAAGGAGAACTCTGAATTTCTTCTTGCCTAGACTTATGTCTTTCCAGTCTATCCCATCTCAAAAGCAACACTGTCTACCCAGTTGCTCAGACAAAACCCAAAAGCCATTTTTAATTCCTCTCTTCCACCATGTTTGAATGATGAAAATAGTGATAACTAACATTTATTGAGCACTTTAGTATGTACTGAGACCTCTTCTAAGGAGTCAATTTTGTGAAATAGTCATGGTTAGTATCTTCATCTTATAGATGAGAAAACTGAGATATAAAAAGGTTGTGTGAACTTGCCCAGTAAGTTGTAGAGCTGAGATCCAACCCAGGAGAAAGGCTGGTTGGTTCTTCCTCCAGTGTCTAACCAGAATTTGTCCACTTATCTCCATCTTCATTGCTAAAATGTACTCTAAGTTACAGTCCTCTCCATGCTGGGCTTTCTCAAGATCTCTAAATAGCTTCTACTCTTTTTTGATTTGAACCATTTTACAACAGTCTTTTTCTAATGAAGTCAAGTTGGAACACTCCAGTGACTTCTTTGGAATTAAAAAAAGAAAACTTCACAGGGCCTACAGGATCTTCCATGATTTGATTTCCAACCTCTTCAACTTTACTTGAACTGTTCTTTGTTCCCTCTTTTTCCAAACTCCAGATACACAGGTCTTTTTTTTTTTTTTTTTAAGATTTTATTTTTAAAAAATAAATAAATAAAAGATTTTATTTATTTACTCATGAGACACACACACAGAGAGAGAGAGAGAGAGAGAGAGAGAGAGAGAGAGAGAGACAGGGAAAAAGGCAGAAAAGAAGTAGGCTCCATGAAGGGAGCCTGACGTGGGACTTGATCCTTGGTCTCCAGGATCAGGCCCTGGGCTGAAAGCGGTGCTAAACCACTGAGCCACCTGGTCTGCCCCACAGGTCTTTTTAGTTTCTGAGAAAACCATAGTTTTTCATACCTCAGCATTTTTCTCCTTGCCATTTCCTCTATCTTGAATGACTTCCTTTCAGAATGTTTAATGTTTTCTCTTTCCCCTTATACAGGTTTCATCTCAGTTGTTACCTCCTTAGAGTTAATGTCCCAACTATAATGCCACTCCTCCCCCCAGCTCACAAGCTATCTCATTATGCTGCTTTATTTTCTTTAGAGCACTTATTAGTGTCTGATGTTACCTTATGGTTTCTTGTCATTGTTTATTGTCTTGTCTTTGACTCTAACCTAGACTATAAACACTGCATTGGCAGGAATCCTGTCAGTAGAATCACTGTATTATTGTTAGTTCCAGAATATTGCCTGGCATGGAGTAGGTATTCAATAAACGCTTGTTGTTGAATACATTTTCTTTTTCTGAGGAGTTGTTCAATGATGAGTAGCTGCTACTGCTGCTGCTGTTGTAGCTTTGTAATCCAGACGAACTGATATCTTTGACACATCATCCCCAGGAATTTCCAACTACAATGAGACAATTAGTAATTGCCTTGTCAACTTTTCAAAGTTATAACTCAGTAGTGTTGGGACTAGGGTAAGGCGAATAAAACACTTGCATTGTGCACCAAAACCCTTCAGTGATCAAGATAAATAATATTTTAATGCAATACCAAAATTAAAGAAATTAATACACTATTAAAAAAATGAAATTGGCAAAAGAGCTTTTTGCTTTTGTCAATAAAATTTTAAGTTCATGGTGAACTCTGATATCTATGAGGGCAGAGACTCTTTCCAGTCTCTGCTTAGAATAGTGCTACAGATGTAGTAAGCATTCAATAAATGTTTTGTGAATTACTAAATAATTTTTACCCCAAGAGAAAAAAAAATGTGAATATCTACCAGGAGTAAAGGACTGAGGTATTCACTGTGAGCTAAAAAAGTTTCAGATATGACACTTGCCCACAATATGGGTCTGAAAATCACGAGATGAATTTAAGATTATAGGACACTAGTTAAGACAAACCTGATCATCAGCTTTTTGTTCTACCTGGAAAGTTTGTTCTTTGTCTCAGTGTATGTTGATACTTTTTTTTTTTTTTTGGCTTTTTGAAGTCCATCTTTCTTCTTTCAGTCTTGCTTTTCTTTTCCTAGTCTTCTATCCATTTTCTACTTCCCAAGACCAGTATAATCCTGTCAAATGTAAGAGATGAGGAAAAAAGAAGAGTAGTCAAAATGATTTTTCTTCCTGGAATTGATGCTTCTTCCCAGGTGAGAATACTCAGCCCCAGGCCATCAAAGAGTGATTATTCCTCTACCTTGATCATTTCTTAGTTTTCAACATCCATTCTGACTTTCATTGAAACTGCTGAATTCTGCACACTAACTGCAATTAAAGTCGGATCATTTCCCAATAGCAGAACTGCAGGAAATAATAATAGTAATGGTGATTTTTTGCATTTACCTCTATTGACATAAAGATTGATTTTTTAAAAGGAATTATTATATTTGACTCTGTATATATAGATGTACTTGGAGACCTTTTTTAATCATGTGAAGCCTAAACTTCTCTTACCAAGGGAGGGAAGATTGTTATAATTTCAGTTAGTATTTTCTAAACTGTTAGAATTCTTTGTTTCCTCTTATGACATTTGACAGCAAAACATCTATTATTATCAACTCAAGGGTAAATTAATCCTAACAGTTTTACCTGCTGTGATCCCTTCTTTTGTTGTCTCTCACAGAGAGGGAGAAAATGAAAAAGACAGTATCAAAGTACCTGATATAATTAGTAGAGTTAAAAATCTGCTTGGTTGATAGTGAGGTAACGGAAAATATGCTGCTCTGAAGAAAGTAAATTAATACAATGTTTTCAAGAAAAAAAATTGACAGTATGTAAAAAGAATATTAAAAGCATATAAATAATGTCCTGTAATTATACTTTGGAAATTACATACTATGAAAATAATACAAAATATGAAGAAGTATATCTGCACAAAGATAGTTGTTATTGCATTTTTGTCATTGCATAGTTGTCATTATCTGGAATAATAAAAAATTAGAAGCAACCTAGATGTGTAACAAGAAATAAACAAGTGGTAAGAAAAAATTATAAAACTTGGTGACTCTTTGGGTACACATCAAAATAATACTTCAAATTTTCTTAATCACATGGGAAAATGCATTGTAATGACTCAGGGTACACACAGTTGTATATAAAGTTAAATCTTGAGTAGGTAAAGAAGAATTACATAGATGAATTTCACCTAAAGGGTGATTTGCCAAAGAGGTAATAAGTAATAGGTTCTGGATAATGACTTCATAGATAATGTTTTTATTTATAGTTTCTATATTTTAAAGTGTCTATGGGAAATATAGGCCCCATTGATAATTGAAAGAGACAATAAGTACAGTGGCTCTTCCTTTGATTTGAGGTTATTCCCTGGAATATAAGGTTTATAAGTGCAGCGGCTCTTCTTTGATTTGAAGTTATTCCCTGGAGTTCTGCTCCAGTTGTGATCACTTCCAGAACCCAAAGATTTCTCAGCTGCCTAATAAACCAGAGAACAGAATGATCTGGACGATTCATCTAGGATTTGGCTTGAGCTGCTGTATTCATCACATGATCCTCCTGTTCCTGAGCAACTATTGTGGGGTTTATGAGCCCTGGAAGGGATAGCAAGTTAGAGCTGGAATTAGCTGCATTCTAATCTCCGTTACACAGATGTGGCTTTCATTGATTTTTATGGGAGATTTGTGCACATAATGGAGAGAAAAATGTCGCTGATTTGTTTTAATTTAGCTTGAGCAGTAACCCTTTACTAATGTGACTCCTTCTATAAGAGGCATATCTGCACTCATTTTTGTTTTTTTAGCCATGGAAAGCATTGGCTTAGATTTATTTGATAAAGAAATGCTATTGACTACAGATCAATCTAAATACTTGCATCTGAGTCATGTTATTATTCACTTTTCATTGGCTCAAACATTTAATCATCTCAGTTATAAGTTAATAAAACCAAGGTATGTGTAGTATTCTCTCTCTCTTCTCCTTCCCCTATCCCATTCAGGTTAGACACATGTTTCTCAACTTTTGCACTATCAATATCTTGAGATGCAATTTTTTGTTGTATGAGACTTTCCTGTGCATTGCAGGTTGTTTAGCAGCATTCCTGGCCTCTACCCACTAAATGCTAATAGCACTCCTTTCCTCCAGTTGTGACAAATGAAATGTCTTTGGACATTGTCAAATATTCTCTAAAGGTCAGAATCACCTTTAACTGAAATCTACTGGGTTAGGGATACCTGTGGGGCTCAGTAGGTTAAGCATCTAATTCTTGATTTCAGCTCAGGTCATGATATCAAGGTTGTGAGATCAAGCTCTGTGTTGGGCTCTATCTTGGTCATGGAGCCTGCTTAAGAGTCTCTCTCTCTCTGCTCCTTTCTCCCCTGTCTTCCTCTCTTAAAAAAAATTAAAAAGAATTACTGGATTAGACAAAGTGTAAAGAAAGAATGCTAAATAAAGTACAATAATTTTAAATTATAAATGTGTTATTAAAATAATTAATATTATTTCTTTTTAAAATATTTTATTTATTCATGAGAGACACAGAGAGAGAAAGAGGCAGAGATATAGGCAGATGGAGAAGCAGGCTCTATGCAGGGAGCCTGACATGAGACTTGATCCTGGGACTCTAGGATCATGCACTGGGCTGAAGGCAGGCATGAAACTGATGGGCTACCCAGGCGCCCCAATATTATTTCTTATTTAGAAAATAATTTAAGAGAACGGGAAAAAAATCTAAATATTTTCCAGGAAAATAAAATAAAAATGCAGAAAGCCATAACAAAAGAGAAAAGATTGATAAGTTGGACTTCATCAAAATAAAAAAAATACTTATCAAATATCTGCTAGGGAAATTATTATTATTAATTATTATTATTATTATTATTATTATTTTTGCTAGGGAAATTAATAGACAAATCACAAATTTGGAGATAATATTTGCAAAACATATATTTGGCAAAGAACTTAGGTCCAGAATATATACAGATTTCCTACAGTTCAGTAAAAAAAAAATCCAATGCCAAAAATGGGCAAAAGACTTAACTAGATACTTCACAAAGGAAGATACAAATGGTCAATGAACACAAGAAAAAGAGTTCCATATCATCAGACATTAAAACAGCACAAATAAAAATGAAAGTGAAATGACACTATAATCCTATCAGAATGGCTACAGTTAAAAAGGCCGAGAAAAACTGTTGGCAAGTAGATAAACAGATGGAACTGCTAGAAGATGGGAGTGTAAATTGCATACTCCTAAAGGGACCTTTGGAAAAAAGATTGGGCAGTTTCTTATAAGGTTAAAAATATAGGCGTCCCATGACTAACAATTATACTCTTAGATATTTTCTCAAGAGAAACAAAAACATATTGGTTAAATGTCTTGTGCAAAGATGTTCATAGCATACAGTTCATTATACTCTAATACCAGAAACAAGCTCCATGTTCATCAACAGGAAAGCAACATGTGGCATATTCATACAATGGTATATTATTCTGCAATAGGAAAAAGCAAACTATTGATGTACATGAAAATATGAATAAATTTCAGACATTTTGTTGAGTGGAAGAAGCTGTGAACAAAGGCATACCTATTTACTATGTAATTAAACTTATTTGACATTCTAGAATAGGCAAAACTAATCCATGATTAAAAAAAAAAAAGAAGTAGAGGGATTGACTGAGAAGAGGTATCAGTGAACTTTCTGGAATTGTGAAAATATTTTCTGTCTTGATAGGAGTGTGGTTTAATGGGTATATCTATTAGCCAAAATGTGTTGTTCTGTATACTTAACATTTGTACACTTTACTGAATGTAAAATTTACACTGTTTCTCAAAAAAAACCAAAACCAAAACCAAAAAATAACCTGTTATTGAATTCTAATAGTAGGTTTGCTTGGCACAGTGGTACAAGTTAAAGGCTCTGGCATTATTTTAAATATATTGTAGGCTTGACACAATGAGTAAATATATTAAGGATAATGAAAGTGGGTTTCTGAATGCTGGAGATGGGAGTTACAAATATAGAAAGACAGAAGACTAGAATTCACCATTTGGCTTTGAGTTTGATTTGGAGGTATTACAATGAACTCATTATGTGTGTGTGTAAGGGTGCGTTTGTGTACATATACATATATTTACTACCTTTCCACACTGAAGAGGCTTAGAAACAATGCTACTCTAGTAGTAATGAGCAGCCCAGATCTTGGTTACTAAATACTATTCTCTAACAGAAACCAGTGCCCTTTAGAAAAATGGTTGATATCCAGAGCCAATGTGGAGAGAACAAGATAAGTTTGAGATATCTTGTTATGCTGGAAAGTAAGGAAGTGCTTAGACAATGATGAGGACTTATTAAAAGGACACAAGAGGCAACCTGAAGAGGCTCCCCCCTGGGACAAATGAGACTTCTCAAAATGATTGTAATGGATTATTTTAATTGAATAGAATCTATAATGTACATAAATAAGGAGCGGAAAAAGCTCTTCCTTAAAATAGAATGTCAACAGACAAATATAGAAGGATTTTGGAGTTAGGAGACCATCAATAGGTGTTGAAATTAGTAGGTGAAGTTTTATGAAGAACAGAAAATTTGCATTATTTAAAAGATTCTCCTACAGGAGCACCTGGGTAGCCCAGTGGTTGAGCATCCACCTTTGACTCAGGTCATGATCCTGGAGT
The DNA here is from genome assembly GCF_018345385.1 of Vulpes lagopus. NCBI lineage: Eukaryota > Metazoa > Chordata > Mammalia > Carnivora > Canidae > Vulpes > Vulpes lagopus. Next base: position 14,490,065 of record NC_054840.1, on the reverse strand, counting down.
ACTGGGATTGAAGCCCGAATCAGGCTCCCTACAAAACCTATGTCTTTACCTCTGCCTATGTCTCTGCCTCTCTCTCTGTGTCTCTCATGAATAAATAAATAAAATCTTAAAAAAAAAAAGATTCTCTTACAAATTGCAGACCCATTAAAAGCAGTGCAATGATAATTTTGCTAGGAAGAGACTGTGGCATACCACCTTTATTAAGTTATCAGAGTTAATGTCACTTGTATTGAGACATACAAACATCAAGTGGCTTCTAATATAATGCAGTGAGGGGGCAGCCCAGGTGGCCCAGTGGTTTAGTGCCACCTTCAGTCCAGGGCCTGATCCTGGAGACCCTGGATGGAGTCCCACGTCGGGGTCCCTGTGTGGAGCCTGCTTCTCCCTCTGCCTGTGCCTCTGCCTTTCTCTCTCTTTCTCTCTCTCTGTGTGTGTGTGTGTGTGTCTGTCATGAATAAATAAATAAAATCTTTAAAAAAATATAATGCAATGAGGACACAACATCACTTCTTGGTAATCCTGCCCAAGATGCATATGTTGAATTCAATAATGAGGAAACCTTGAAAAAAATATTGATATTTATTGCTTTAAAAATCTCAGGTCAAGGGATCCCTGGGTGGCGCAGCGGTTTGGCGCTGGCCTTTGGCCCAGGGCGCGATCCTGGAGACCCCGGATCGAATCCCACATCAGGCTCCCGGTGCATGGAGCCTGCCTTCTCCCTCTGCCTGTGTCTCTGCCTCTCTCTCTCTCTGTGACTATCATAAATAAAAAATTAAAAAAAATAAATAAATAAAAATAAAAAAAACCCAGAAATAATTTAAAAAAAAAAAAAATCTCAGGTCAAGAGTGCCAGAGATAGGCTAAGAAATAATTCTAATAAAAGGAAAATTATAGTGTTATGACACAAGCCAAAGTGAATATTGGTCTGAGAGAAGAAAAAAACCTGGCTACAAAACACTTCATTGATATAATTTATGGTATTTGTATAACAACTGTGGATTAGAACATTAAATGTATATTTCCTGTTTTTCATAGTTATATTGTTATGCAATAAAATATTTTTAAAGGAAAAACACACTGAAAGTTTTCAAGAGGAAGTATTTCTCCAACTTAACCTCCAATGACTCTAAGACAAATTTTATAAGCACATACACTCACACATACATATGAGAAAAAGAGAATGATAAAGCAGATGAACAAAATATAAACAATTGATGAATCTAGATATAAGATATATAAGATTTTCTTGCAGTATTTTAGCAACTTTTCTATGGGTTTAATGAATAAAAATTTCAGAAAAAAGTGAAGAAAAAATGCAAAAGATAAATGTGAGTAGTAAAGTTAAATTGTAATAAACAGGTGTCTTAGTTTCTATTGCTGTGTAACAAATGATCACAAAATTATCAGCTTTAAACAACATATACATTTATTATTTCATGGTTTCCATGGGAGAGAATTCTAAGTACAGCTTAGTTCAGTATCTCACAAGGTTATAATAAAGATATTGGCTGGGCTGCATTTTCATTTGGATGCTTGACTGGGGAAGAGCCTCCTTCCAAGCTTATTAAATTTGTTGACAGAATCCATTTCCTTGTGGTTATATGACTGAGAGTCTCAGCTTTTTACTGGCTATTAGCTGAAGGCTGATCCTCAAACGCGTCCACAGTTTCCTTGCAGGTGGTCCTCTACAGGTAGTTCAAAGCATGCCTGAAGAAGAATGTCTTACTCCAGTCTTCTTAGGTGGACTCTTATGTAACAGCATAATCAGGGGAATACCATTCTGTCCCCTTTGCCATATTCTATTAGTTGGAAACAAGTTATAGGTCCCATTCACGCCCTAAGGAAGGGAATTATACAAAGACGTGGACACAAGAAAGTGGGGATTACTGGGAGACAGTCAATTGTATCTGCCACAGCCTGAAATGACTAAATCAAATGTGATTTATTAAATCCTACACAGTTTTCTATTTTCAATTTAAACTACGTTAAGAAATGGAAACATTATTTTCTAAGAACTATTGATGGTGTATATTTGAGAGAAACAATGTCTTTTTTTTTTTTTTTTGGTATCCATGCAGAATCTTTAGAACATTTTTTTTTAACATTTCAGAAATATCTTACATTATTAATCCTACATCATCAAGATGTTTAGTCATAAGTGCTATACACTAACTATGTCTGATTTTCTATCAAGGCAATAGTAGAATTGCACTTACCTACTTCTTTTTGAATTGGGTTTTATCATGTGACTTGTAGGTATCATCATGTGACTTCCTTTGATCAAGGAAATGCACATGAAAGCTTTCATTGCCCATTTAATCTGCCATATTCATCTTTATGTGGCTCCTAATATTAAGAAAAATATGGTACAAACAGGTTCCTGTCAGTCTGGATCCCTAAGTGATTATAATAGGCAGAGTCTCCATATTGAAGTTGGATATGCAATAAAGATGAAAATTGAATCCTGTTGTTAGGCGATTGTTATTTTTGGCTCTTTTTGTTGTTGTAGCCTGACATCATCCATCCTGACTGGTATTGAGATTTGTAGCCAGAATGGGATGCTGCTATCACAAAGCCCTAAATTATGTAGTATTGGTTTAATGATCAGTGGATTGGTGATCAGGAAACAGAAGCTGAAAGCATGGTGATCTGTCATATTTGAGAAGGAAATATTTGGCAATATTCTCAGCTAGGAAGCAGATCATGTACTTAGGGATTCTTGCATTAGGGGAAAAGTTTAGAAAGAAGAATGTGAGCTCTGTGTGTTGATTGCATTGGTAAGAAATAGCATGAAAGCGGGACGCCTGGGTGGCTCAGCGGTTGAGCATCTACCTTTGGCTCAGAGCGTGATCCCAGGATGGAGTCCCACATCAGGCTTCCTGCAGGGAGTCTGCTTCTTCCTCTGCCCATGTCTCTCTGTCACTCATGAGTAAATAAATAAAATATCAAAAAAAAAAAAAAAAGAAATAGCCCAAAAGAGATACTTTTGCCGTACACGTTCATGGGCCAGTGCTACCCAATATCAGCAGTGCAAACTACAGTGTTTACATCTAATGAAAGTGACCGAGGGTTCTTCCCTGGAATAGTCCCAGCTGTGATTTGAGGGTTGTTTCTGGCTGTAAAGCCTTAAAGCCTGACCTTCAATTTCTCTTGGGGGTTGTGGAAGTTACCTAATGTCATTCAATAGATCTCATTTGTGCTTAAAAATTTACTCATGTATTTTGTGGTTAATCATTGAGAATTCTGACTATCAGACACTTACAAATTCACTGAGATTTTTTATTAAGTACTTACTGTGTTTTGGGTACTGGGCTAGATCCTGGAAATATGAAGAATGACAAACATGGACTTTGACCTCAAGAGGCTTAAACTACATTTCTAGCATTGTATTATAAATATTTATGAATTTATTGTAGGGGAGGAAAACTTTTTCTTTTTCCTTTATCCATATTAGGTTCTCCAGCCGAGGCCCAGTAAATTAGAGTGACAGAGACAGATTAATAAGAGAAAAACAAACAGAAGTGTATTAACATGTGTATCAAACATATATGTGGGAGTACTCAGTGATGAGTAAATCAAAGGGCTGGTTAAAACTTTGGCTTATGGAGCATCTTAAAGAATAATACATTTTGAGACAAGTGATAAGACAAAGAAAAAGAACCTTGAGTTTCTACAGTGGCAAATTGTGTGAAGATAAACATGTGAGAGAACAAATGAAGTATAAGGGCTAGTTCATAAGGATTGTTATGTAGTTTCCGCAGTGCTGTCTCTGGGCTGATAAGGATCTAGAGTTGTCTCCAGCGATTAACTTCTGTCCTCCTGGTAGAAAGGCAGGAAGAGACATCTTTCAAATTTTATGTCCTGCTTGTAGGCAAATGGAGGAAGGACAGAGAGCATTTTCTTTGCATTTGCTTCTTTTTAATTACCTTCAGCTCAAAATGACCAAGTGGCATATTTTGGGTTGTCATATTCTGCTACCCTTCAATATATTTAATGTATACCAGTAAAATATAGCACAAAGCTAATTATTCTGAAATAATATCTCATAAATAAATGTGTCTACTATTTATATGACAATTAAGAATGGAAATTATTTTCATTTTAACTCAACAAAAAAAGCAGGAAAATATTTCTCTCATGTAGAGCATTTTTTTTACAGTTTTTGATGCTAATTCTAAATTACTTTTATTATACTTATCAGATGATTTTATTTCTTTCTAGAACACAACTCAACAATGAAGCAATGCCATTTTAAAGTTAGTGCTAATTCTTGAGTTGGCACAAGATGCTTTATTCTTTTTAAAAAGATTTATTTATTTGAGAGGGAGAAAGTGAGCACAAGTGGGGCAGGGTGGGGGGAGGGCACAGGGAGAAGAGAATCTTAAGCAGATTCTGCAGGGCTCAATCTCACAACCCTGAGATCACAACCCTGAGATCACCATCTGAGTTGAAATGAGGAGTCAGATGCTTAACTGACTGCATCACCCAGATACTCCACAAGATGCTTCATTTTGAGAAAAGTATTAGAAGAACAGAATAGAATTTTACATCTTTTAAATACATCTCCTTTGGGGTACCTTGATAGCTCAGTTGGTTAAACGTCTGCCTTTGGCTCAGGTCATGATCTCAGACTCCTGGGATTGAGCCCCCTGTCAGGTTTTCTGCTCAGTGAGGAGTCTGCTTCTCCCTCTCCCTTTGCCCCTTCTCCCACTTGTGTTCTCTCTCTCTCTCTCAAATCAATAAATAAAAAATATATCTCCTTTTAGCTGTTTGCTTCATACTCTGAATTATATTTAAAGAAATGAAGAAAATTAGACTTTTTACAGCAATTAGAAAGTTTGTTTATATACAGCTGCAAATTATATTTGAGAAAATAGAGAATAACATTTCATCGGAAGCTGTTTTTCAAATACCACTTGCTTTCCTGGAGTTTTAACTAAAACTTTATTATTTTTTTCCTATAGACATGTAGATGCATTTAGGAAATAACAGGAAATCATTTACCTAAGTTAAATCTCTTGGATAAGTGTGATTTCAATGCTTGAGAGTTAGATGTTGATAATCAGGATTAATTGCTCAGTAAGGGATTTTTTTTTTTCCTAGGAAACACTAACTACTGAATATAAACTATGGACTTAGAAGTAAATGTTCTTTGTGATGCTCCATTGGCACATTCCAAATCATCCAGACATGATTTATGTAGGGGCTTCTATTCAGAGTTGTCTTTGGAAGCTACATTCCAAATGGGAGTTGGAAATAAAGCTTAAGATTTCCCCCTTAGGAACACTACAGAGCAGGGAAGAAATGCAATAAAGGGTTGAAGAACCAGGTCTGGGATCACGAGACCTGGCCCTGCTGTTAAATGTTTTACTTTTTCTTACCTGTAAAATGAATGAATTGGATTATATGATCTCGAAAATTCCCTTGAGGTTTAAGTCCTACTACTATGAAACAAATAGGTGGAAACAATAAAAATAATTGATCTTCTTTAGGTATAAATTGAAAAGGAAACTGAAAAAAGAGTTGTTCATTAAAAAACTGACTTCACCATAGATGCTGCTTATTAGAATTATTTAGTGCTTGAACTACTGGTGTTGATTGCATGAAAACAATTACCTTGGGTTTAATTAATTAATTCCACAGCAAGATAAAACAAGACATACTCCATTCACATAAGTGGAAACAGAGGGAATAAGGCCAGAGATAAAAATTAATTCTCAATTCTAAGAGAGATATTTTGATGAATCAGTTTTGTAAATGAAGCTGACACTCTCTGACTTGATCTAATATAAGGCAGCTAAGGGTAGACAGGATTTGCCTCATTTTCTGGAGTGAAAAGTAGACAGATTAAGATATTTAAAAATATCTATTTAGGAGTCTGGTCATGATTTGTTTTAGGTAGAATTTTGTGACCTGAATAAATAGTTGATAGTTATTCTACTCAGTGTGGTTTATAAACTAAATGGATCCACCTATAGATAACATTAGTATTTAGATTATTTCTGATAATGTGTACACCTTGTTCATATTTCTGCAAAGGAAAAGGCCTTGTTCTCCCTGTAAAACTTTTATCACTCTGAATTAACCTCTAATATTTTCTGCTTTTCTCCCTCTGTCATTAGGCTGCTCTAGCTGTGGGGTATCTAATCCTGGCACTTCTCTGCCCCTAGGATGAAATCTCTCCCCCAGGAATCATTTTCTAGCCTTCTTACAAATTGTATATCTGAACCCATATGCTATCGGAACCTTTTAATATGTAAAGCACTCGAAATGAAATGACCTCAGATGCAAGTCCCCACCAAGTTCCCCTACTGCAAGTGGAGGTCTTATTTTTAAGCTCTTTGAGTGCAGTCTCTTTTATTAGATTCCCTGGGTATAGCGTGTGCTTAATAAATAATGATAAAGGTTTTTAAATCTCATTTTACAAATGAGAAGTCAGAAGTGTTCTGGCCGTTGTGGATTAACTATTCATCTAGTGAGTCAAACTTTATCCTCGGGATCCCTGCAGAGTATATCCAGTTCAATCTGAGGTGTAACATCAGGTGAGTAGATGAAATGAGCATATCCATCCAGCACAGTCTGGAAGAAATAGATCTTTCTAAAAACAGTCAAAATGTTCATAAATGAAGAGATTTTAGTTGTTAGTGGGAAGAAACAGAAAAATGTGTGATATTATGATATAACTATATAATGTGCATAACAAAAATTACTTGTTTTGCAAAATAAGATCAGGAATGTGTATTGATTGCTATGTTATTTAAAGATAAATCTGCAAATGTGGGGTGGAAGCAGAAAAAAATAACCTACAGACCATTTTGCATTTGTACAAAATCAAATTAAGATCCGAACTCCCTATAGGTGACACATTCTGCTTTGTACCGTCACAGAAGGGTCAATGGACAGAAAGCTGTATATGATTGTCAAAGCGCTTATAGTATATGGGATCAGGGATGGAGTAGGGTAGAGAAAAGGATGGGTATAAAATAAACAGTTGTCTTTATTTCAAACTTAAGATAACTGCCAGCAAAATAATGCAGTGCAATGGGCATTCTAAGGACAAAGAAACTGGGTGTAGCCAGAGGCTTAGAGAAAATGCTGCTGAGAATAGTCAAGATGGATACAGAGGTAAAGATGGAAGGATTTTATATATAGTAATCAACTTTTTTTATTCTTCAGTAACAAATTGTTAAGCATCTATGGCTCACTTGCTTGGGGGAAGAAATGGCACCCTAAAATGAGTACACATGATTTCTGACTCCTGGAAACTTCCAATCTGGACAGACTTGTCTTACTGTGTCTGTTCCAGGAGGGATCCTTTCTGATACTGGAGATCTATGCTGTTATAGTAGTGCCCTTAGTAATCCCGGCAGGGAAAAATCCTTCCAGTTCTTTTTTTTTTTTTTTTTTTTTTTTTTTTTTTTAATTTTTTTTTTATTTTTATTATTTTTTTTTAATTAACTTTTATTGGTGTTTAATTTACCAACATACAGAAAAACACCCAGTGCTCATCCCGTCAAGTGTCCACCTCAGTGCCCGTCACCCATTCCCCTCCAACACCCGCCCTCCTCCCCTTCCACCACCCCTAGTTCGTTTCCCCGAGTTAGGAGTCTTTATGTTCTGTCTCCCTTCCAGTTCTTACCTACAAAATCTTCATAAGATGATTGGGAAATTCTCAGCGTTTCTTTCCAACTGATGTCCACACTCACTAGTTTTCCTCAGAACCAATTATACTGCACTGATAAAGATGCATAATGAGAAGGAGGCGTTCTGAAGGCAGATCTTTTACAGAAGTGTGAGCCCCGTGCATATGCTTTCTGTTCTGACTTCCCTCTCTTCTCAATTCTCCCTTCTTTCTCTAGAGCCCTGTTTTCAGACTCATGGAATCTCGTAGCCTGCCATCTCAGGAAGTTTCACTTCTCACTAAAGGAGCTTCTGTCTCCTTCTGAACATTCTAGTAGGTTGTGAACTGAAGAGACTGATACTCCTTTTATAATTAGGGTGCCTTAGTCAGCTTGGGCTGCTATAAGAAAATACTATTGACTGAGTGACTTAAACAACAGACATTTATTTATCACATTTCTGGAGCCTAAAAAGTCCAAGATCAGGCACTGGCAGATCTGGTATCTGGCAAAGCATGCTTCCGAACTTATAGATGGCCACCGTCTTGTTGTGTCTATATGGCAGACAGCAAAGTAGAAGAAAGCTCTCATGTCTCTTCTTGTAAGGGCACCAAAATCCTACTCACGAGGGCTTCATCCTCATGACCAATCACCTCCCAATGGTCCTACCTCCCAGTACCATCATGTTGGAGGTTAGGAATTTAATATCTGAATTTTGAGGGGACACATGCAGTCTATATAGCACAGGGTTTGATGATTTCAAAAGTGGGCTAGGGTGTTGGTAGGTTTAGTATTGTGGGTGAGAGTGATAGTGTGATCTTAATTACATTCACTTTTCCTCACAGCTATCTAAGAAGAGCACATTTTTTCATCTATTTTTTCCCCCAAGAAAAACCAGTCTACTCTAATATATTAAAAGGATATTTCCCCTGTTGGTATGACTTCAGCCCTGCCCTTTGTGAAATAAGAACCTTGTAAGTATTGTGGTAGGAACATTGGACTTTTAAGCCTTTTTATATTACAGGAGTCACCATTCTAACTCTAACTGGCTCTCACTTAGCCATTTGAGATGGGCGGTGCCAGCTCTATTTAAGGGCTTTCTAATTTCAAGTTTTTCCTTTAGAAGGGATTTGTACCCATGTGTATATGTGTGTAAGTATATGGGGGGGTTCAATTACGTTATGAAAAAGCTTAACATAGGGGAGGTATTTAAAAAAAAGCTGGTATGTCTTGTACTAGAAATGAGCTTGATTATTAAAATACCAAAATGAATTTGCCATCAAAGAGACATCTATTAAGAGACTATACAACATAAATTGTGCAGTGCATGGATCAATTACACAACATCAGGATGAGACCCAAGGGATTAGTTAGCCATCACTTTTGAAATGAGGTTCAGCTTTTATCCGGGTTTCATATACATCTAACGTGAAGGAGTGTGTAGAGGAATTTTCCTGAAAATGGAATTTTAAATGGTGTACCCTATATATAGTTCCACACCATTTTATTCCCCCGGGAAAGATGACATTTGTTTTAGGGAGGCAGATTTGAATAAATTTCCCTCTTTGGGCTGGTAATCAGTATGCGTTTTTTTTTTTTTTTTTTCAGCCAAAAAGCCCAATTTCTCTCCTATAATTTCAACTCTCCTGGAAAGTGTTGGGGTTTGTATTCAATTGTTCAGGGAGCCTCCTCTCCTCCTTTTAACTGATGATTAATAAAGTCAGTAGTCTTCCCTAATCCATGGGGGATATGTTCCAAGACCCTCACTAGACATCTGAAACTATGGATAGCACTGAAATCTATATATTATGTTTTTTCCTATACATATGTAGCTATGATAAAATTTAATTTTATTAGTTAGCCATAGTAAGAAATTAATGATAACTAATAATAAAATGTAGAACAATTAATATACTGTAATAAAGGTTATGTGATGTGCCCCCCTAAATATTATCTTGTACTCACCCTTCTTCTTACGATAATGTGAGATGACAAAATGCCAATACGATGAGATGAAGTAAGGTGAATGTCATAGGTGCTATGATGCAGTGTTAAGCCTCTATGGATGTTCTGATGGTACCTGAGAAGGATCATTTTCTGGCCAACAGACACATGAAAAGATGCTCAATATCATTAATCAACAGGGAAATGCAAATTAAAAGCACAATGAGAAATCACCTCACACCCATCAGATGGGGGAAAATCAGAACAAACAACAAGTGTTGGCAAGGATGTGGAGAAAAAGGAACTTAGTACTCTTGGGACTGAGCCCTGAGCTGGGCTTCCTGCTCAGCAGTAAGCTGCTTCTCTTTCTCCCTCTGCCCCTTCCCCTGCTCGTGCTCGCTCACTCTGTCTCTCTCAAATAAATAAATAAAATCTTAAAAAAATAAAAAATAGGAAAAGCCTATGATCCAGTAATTCTAGTAAATATCACTGGGCTTTTACCCAAAGAAAACAAAAGTACTAATTTGAAAAGCTATATGCACCACTATGTTTATTGCAGCATTATCAACAATAGCCAAGATATGGATATAACCCAAGTATCTATGACAGATGCATGGATAAGGAAGATGGGGTGTACATAATGGAATATTACATAGCCATACAAAGGATGAGATCTTGTTATTTGTGACAATATGGATGGACCTAGAGGCTATAATGCCAAGTGAAGTCAGTCAGAGCAAGACAAGTGCCATATGATTTCACTCTTATGTGGTATCTAAAAAAAAAAAAAATGAATGTAGGTGAAAAGCAGAATCAGAACTATAGGGATCCCTGGGTGGCGCAGCGGTTTGGCGCCTGCCTTTGGCCCAGGGCGCGATCCTGGAGACCCTGGATCGAATCCCACATCGGGCTCCCGGCGCATGGAGCCTGCTTCTCCCTCCGCCTGTGTCTCTGCCTCTCTCTTTCTCTCTGTATGACTATCATAAATAAATAAAAATTAAAAAAAAAAAAAAGAACTATAGAGAACAGACTGATAATTGTCAGAGGGAAGGGGTTGGGAGAACGTGCAAAATAGGTTAGAGGGGAGGGAAATCTAGCTTCTAGTTATGGAATGAATAAGTCATGGGGATAAAAGATACACCATAGAGATTATAGTTAATGATGTTGTAATAGCAGTTTTTTAGTTTTTTTTTTTTTTACTTAGATATGGAATTTTCCTTCCTTTTCGTATAATGTATCTAGTTAGATTATTCTTCTTGGTACTTACCACAAAAAAGTAACATAGTGGGTAGCCCAGGTAGCTCAGTGGTTTAGCGTTGCCTTCAGCCCAAGGTGTGATCCTGGAGACCCAGGATCGAGTCCCATGTTGGACTCCCTGCATGGAGCCTGCTTCTCCCTCTGCCTGTGTCTCTGCCTCTCTCTGTGTATCTCTCATGAATAGATAAATAAAATCTAAAAAAAAAAGTATCATAGAAAAATGTATTTATATTTTGGGACCAAAATACAAGTGAAGGGCAGGATGACATTTGGTTTTCCCCCTCTCACAGCCTCAAAGAAATCATTCATTACAACAAGGATCATAAAGGGTTAATCTGTGATTTGGTGATTTGTATGTAGTGTAGCACAGAAAGGAAATTTCATGCATTTTCACAGATGAGACCAAAGGTTGAACATCATCCTGTGTGGCTTCTCTACGGCCATTTCAATAACCCAGATGAGAAGTTTGTTCAGAAATTCGGCTTTTCCCCTTCCCTCCTTAATCTTCTTACCAGGTCACGTCCCTGATGCAGACACTCTTGGGGAGGGAGGAGGGAAAGATCTGGGTCCCTGCAAACAGGGCGGATCAAAAATCTTTATGTACTAAAAATGGGTAGTGATGGTGGTGTGAACAAATATGTATCCTTTTTTTCCTCCCTGCCTAGAGACTCCTCATAGGGGAGAGAGTAGCTGCACTTGTGGTGAGCACAGTGTAACATAGAGAGTTGTGCAATCACTGTTGTACACCTGAAACTAATGTAACATTTGTGTCAACTATACTCAAATTCAAAAAATTAAAACAAACAAAACAAAACAAAACAAAACAAAAAAACAGGGTCATCTGTTTCTGCACCGTAGCTGAACATAGGTAACTGAAACTGCTGGAAACCAAAATCATGGATGAGAGGAGAATGCTGCATTAGCAATTCTTTATTAGAGGCACAGCCCTACTCTTTGCATCAGTGAATTTCATAGCAATGGGTGCAGGCTTCCTCCCTGGGGGGCAGTTACAAGGTCTGTGCGACCCCAGTGAATCTCTGGGCTTTCAGGGTCTATTCCCAGAGATGCCTCCATTCTCCTTTGTCGCCATTACTTTTGTCAGGGGCTCCCTTTTCTCCTTTCTGTTTTGTAGACCTCTGAGACCACCAACACATTGGGTGATTTGCTAGGATTCCCAGATTTCAGCATCATACTTGTAGTTAAGATTCATTGCAGCAACACAGTAGGGATATACAGCTATGGTAGTAAAAATACATCTGAAAAAACACATCAGGAAGAGTCTGGAGAAATTCCTGCGCTGGCTCCCTATGCCCTTTCCCTCCTGTGAGGGGTCACACGCCACACAGTCTCTTTCCAGTAGTAAAAATACATCGACACCCATGTAATGTGTGCCCAGGGAGGCTTGTTTGTGGTTCAGGGTTCAGGGTTTCAGTTGGAAGCTGATCACAGAGGCAACCATGCCCACCAGAGTCCCAGACTGTAAGATTCTGAAGAGGGTGCTCATCGTAAACAACGAAAACCTAAACCCACGTTTGTATAAAGAGTCCAGGCAAGCTGGCAGAGCCACCAGACCTTACCACGTAGTGAATGTTTTAAAGGCTAAGTGCCTGGGTGCCAGTCAAAGGCCAATCTTGAAAAGCAAAAGCAAGGCCTTCTAAAGATAACAGCCTCAAGCGCAGTTGTGTTTGCTCTTTCCTGCAAACTTTTCTGCTTTGGTTATGGATTGGTTTGGAACCAATAATCTAGTTTTGATTCCTGAAGACATATTTGATGTTTGTCCACTCATTTCCTCACTTGGAAAATGGGTTTGGAATCCAGCTACCAGTCTTTCGGCACAAAGGTTAATTCAGGCACTTTGGTATATAATAGGTTAGTTGGCAGGACAATTTTATTTAAAATGAATACCTTTCTAAAAATTAGTTAAGGAAGTTTATGCTAAGGTGCTTTGTAAACTATAAATTGAAATGCTCTACAAAATACTATTTGTTTAGTTATTAGTGGCTCCCAGCACAGTAGACCATGCCTTTTCCAAGCAGTCCTCGGCTCTTGTGTGTGCTCTGGGTCCTGGATGCTGGCAGGCAGAGGTGCTGTTGCAAGGTTGTCACAGAGCAACCTTTATGGAGATGTTACACCATTTTGGGCCTCAACCGTTTTGCTTTAGAAATAACACAAAGGAAACATCTTCTCTCACTTGGAGCACAGAAGTTAGAAGTACAGATTCTAAAACTCTGTGGCCTAGACTTGAATCCCCATTCTTCCACTCACTGCGTTTGTTATTCTGGGCAAACAACTTAATCTCTAGGAGGTCCTTTCTTTATCTGAGATGAGATATCAATATCAAAGTATCAATATCATTGGGTTATCATGAGCTTTAAATGAGTGGATACATATAAAGTACTTAAAACAGTGTCTGGCACTTGGTAAGTACCTTATAAATATTTGCTATTATTAGTATTTGTTAATATCTTCAAAACATTGTGTGTGGTGTAATGGGAAGGAAATAGACTTTTTTTTTTTTTTTTTTTTTTAATAAAATAAACTTTTGAATCAAGGAGATCTGGGTTTAAATCCTGGCCCCGCATTTGTTATTTGTAGGACTTTGGGAAGGTTACACAAACTCTTTGAACTCTTTTCTCCTTAGATAAAAAAATGGAAATACTCTTTATCTGGCAGAGTGTTTTGCATTTAGGATTAGAGATCATATAAATACAGTAGTCAGCACATAGTACTTAGCAAATTTTTATTATTGTTCATCAGTTCATTTTTGTAATTATTTATAGAGTGTCTATTCTGGACTTTGGTGACATGGTTTTGAATAAGACAGGTCCCTTGCTGCCTACCTTCGGATGAGGAAAGACGCATGATAAATTAATGAACTCATGCATACATAGTCTTACATCAGTGATGAGTGCAATGAAGATGGAAAGCCCAGATGAGATGTTAAGGGCAGGGTGAGGCAAGGAGAGTAACTGGAAGCCTGGGTGGTGGATTTGGAAAGGATGAAGAGGGGTGGCCTTTATAAGGAACTGGAGACTGGAATAGAGAGAGGGGTGCAAAGCTCTGCAATGAGAAGTGTTCTAGGCAGAGGGAATAGTAAGGGTAAGGCTCTGAGATGGGAGGAAGCTTGGCATGTGTGCAGTAAAGTGCCCAAAGGAGCAGGAGAGTGGGAAGCAACAGAGGAAGGATGGAGATTAGAAAGACAAGCAGAGAACAGATCAATTAGGGCCTGCCTACCTAAGGAGAAAATGCTGAGTTTTCTTCTGAAAACAAGGAGCCATATGGAATATAAAGAGATAAGAAATAATCTGATTTTTCATTTAAAAGCTCAATTAAATAAATAAATAAATAAATAAATAAATAAATAAATAAATAAATAAAAGCTCAATCAGTAGCAGGGCAAGTTTGGAACCAGGGAGAGCATGTTGGATTCTTTTTCAAAAAATGAGGTGAATGATGATAGCAAGGACTGGGTGGTGCAGAGAAGATGCTGACTGTCTGATTGCAAATATTATCATTATTAGTGTTATTTATTTTAGCTTATAATTATTACTAACATTGTTAGCATTAAAACAACTTTTATTTCAGTCAAAGCAACACACATGCAGGTTAACCTTTCCGAAAATGCTATTTTTGAAGAAGTGCTTTGGCATTCTCAAAAGGGAAATATCATAAAGGAGAAATTTTATGAAGTGGCCTTATTTTATTCTTCTCACAGCTATATGGGAGTGAGGCTTATTACTTTTTTTGATTTCTCATATTTCCTCATTATAAATCCCCCAAACAACTCAGAAGAGAAAGGAGTGTAAACATCTTGGGTGTCATGTGTGCAATGATGATTCTGAAAATGTCTCATCAACTTGTCTTCGCTGGTTACAGAGTTTTCCTTCAGGATGTCTGCATCCTGCCCCTCTAATAGGGTGTTGAATTTCCCCAGAGTAGGTGTGAATGCTTGGTTGTCAGGGTGTTTATGGTGTTTTATGCAGGTTGTTGCTTACCTACCCCATTCCAATGTTTTTCTTTGTCAGCATTTGATTGGATTCTTTCATCTGTGATTCAGTGTTTATATTAAACTCCATTTGCTTCTCTGCTCCTTCTCAAGACTTTATGTGGAAAAAAGGCCTATGTCCTTTAGTGCTGATTTTCTGCTGTTTTGGGGAGGCAGTCTCTAGCAACGCTGCATAATAAAGAGTTTTTAGAGTTGATAAACATGTGCTAGATTACTGCATAAAGGGCTGGCCAGGAAGACTGTTCACCATGCTCCCATGTAAGAATAAAGTTCAAGGAAACCTTTAAACAGATCACTTGTGTAATAACAAGAAAGTCACTCTTCAATGTCATAGGAAAGCTATGGAAGTATCCGTGCACATACTTCAGCAAAGTTTTGTGGAGTGTGGTGGACTGAAATAATTTTACTTTGTGAGGCAACAAGCACCTTTCTAGCCAGAAGGGAGAAAAAAGTAGAGCTTCTTTTTTTTTTTTTTTCCTTTTCTTTTCTTTGATGGGGACCGCTGGAAGTTGAAGCTTGGTGCTTGCTCTGCCAATTCTTTGTGGTATATTTGGCAAGTCACTTCTCCTTTATGAATATCATTTCTAAAATAAAGGGTTAGAGCAAAATATTTTTAAGGTCTCTTTCATCATAAATAACCCTTGAGATGGGTTGATGGCTTTTCTATGACTATTTACGTGAATATCTATAGCTATTCCTGAACATGGTTATTATTATTTTTAAATAACTCATTCAGAAAGTAATTATCTTAATTCCTTTTGGTCTTAAAATATGCTAGAAATGTTTAAATATTTTCTGAGTGTAACCTGGTTTTAATGAACACCATAAAAATGTCTAGTTTGATATAATAAGTCCATTTCCACATCTCCACAGGTGGCCCAGGATAATGATATTTTACTGAATTCTATTAAAATTCTCAAAATAGTCTTTAAAATGAATATTCTTATGAGTTAACTATTACAAGACTTTGAAAAATGTTTGTGAAAAACAATAACAATGACATCTGATAGAGCCTCTTTATTGCCAGTGTAAAATACCAGTGTTTTATAGACCTCTCATTTTCTCTCCCTAATAACATGTAAATAAGTATTGCTAATTTCCTTTTCAGAGGAGGCAATTGAAACAGAAAGTTTAAGCATTTTGCTTAAAATGTTGTTTTCATTACAAAGTCGAATTCAACCGACACACATTCATTATGCACGACAGCAAATGGTGTTGTGATGAGGAGCAGAAAAGGAGAATGAGATGATTTCAGGACATGAGGAACTTCCAGGATAGAGGAAACGATCGAGTTGATGGAGTCAGTTCTCCTGCTTCTGCCCTGGACACTTCATAAAATCTGTTGTATGACACAATTATTTTTTTATTATCTCTCTCGCCCCATTAGAATGTGGGCTTGATGAAAGCAGAAAGCACATTTTTTTGCTGTTTACCTCTTTATATCTAAACCCTGCACAATGCTGGCTAACAGTAGGCACTCAAAATATATTCATTTAATGAATGAATAAATGGATAATAGTCTGCAGTTTGAGACATGCTGAAAATTAATCCGAGAAATTTTTAAGGGGAATGCTCTGGAAACATAGTGCAAGCGAGATTAATTTTGACAAACCGTGAGGAAGACTTCACAGAGGAGAAGGTGTTTGAATTAGTTATAAAAGGAGAGGTAGAGTTGCATTTGATGGGAAGAGTTCTTCCAGGGGAGCAATGAGGCAGGGAAAGAAGGCAGGTGTGGAAAGTTTAGGGCATAATGAGAGTAATTTTAACAATAGTTAATACTAACCGAACACTCTTTTTGTACTAGATATTGTTCTAAACCTGTGTTACATGCATTATCTCATTTGATCTTCAAAAGCACATGCAAAAGTAGATGTTTCATCATCCCCCTGTTTGAGGAATGGTAACCTATATAAGGTGGAGAGTAAATAGAAAAAAAATGTCAATGTAGTTTTATATTTTGGAACAACTTTCTTGCCATGATAAGAAATGTGAACTTATTCCTGAAGGACAAGAAGAACCATTTGTAGTAAGAGCGGCTTCATCAATTCTGTGATTGAAGGAGGTGACTTTGATATTGAGGTGACAGGTGGTTTAGAAGTAGAAGAAACTGCTAGCAGATAGATCTGTCAGGAGACCATTTCGCCAATTCAGGAAAGGTAATGAAGATGTGGCTTCTCCAAAGAAGGAAAGGGGAGAAGTGGCATTTGAGGGACCTTGTAGCTTAGAACTGACAACAGGATAAGAAAGAGCAACCATTACTCCGAGAGTTTAACCCTGAGTGATCCCTGACTGCTATCAAAGTTGTAAACACCTGAGAATGACCAGGTTTATAAACCATCTACCTTTAGTTTTTGGCCGTTTGAGGTATGACCAGATTGAGGTGGTGCTAGAATCACAAACTATTAAAGTTGTGTGGGATCATAAAAGTTACTCCATCATGTAATGCTTTACTTTACGCATGAGGAAACTAAGGCCCAGGGAGGTAAATATCCTCATCAGCAAACACATTTTTAGTCGGTGGCAAAGGCAGACATTTGAAAATATAGGTTTGGAACTTAAAAGAGATTAAGGAATGTTGATGTAGATATGAATCTTGAACCTTGACAAATGTTATAGAAACTGGCATTGCTATTTTTCTGATAATACAGGGCACATAACAGAATTTGATTAAAAATACCTCCTGGAGTACTCAGGCAGGGAGAAGAGATGGGGTGGGAAAGAGTTTCCCTGTGTATTTTAGCAAAAATAAGAAAGAGAAACCAACAATCCAAACTCCAGAAGAGCATCCTTTTCTGTACATTAGCAGTTGTAATTCTCTGCTTAAGTGAAATTCTAATGCGATGAAGCAATTTTGATGTTCTGTATGGTTCATTAAAGCATAATTCTGCTACTTCTATGAATTCTTGTACTGTTGCCCAAAGCAAGTTAAATATTTTTGTGAAAACACAATCCTCGCCGGTATTTCTTAGAGGTACTTTGTTTTACATAAGGCAAGACATTTAGCCAGTTGAATAAAATCTTAAATACAATTCCAGTTCAACACAATTGTTTTACATTCTGCTGTTAGAATTCTGCTCGGCAGAGAACTCCGCTCAGCACTGAAAACAGATGAATATTCTATTTAACCCTCCTTGCCTTCATTAGGCAATGTCTCTGATTGAGTGTAGTGAATAACCTCCTAGAAAGACGGTCCTTGGGGGTTGTAACAGGCAATAACCAGCCTCAAAAGTACAGAGGGGAGATTCAGAGCTGGTGGGAGTGGGCGGCGGGAGAGGGCCCGGAAATGGAACGTAGTTCACTCCTATGCTCATGTAAACTGATGGTGATCCATGAATCATGATTGTGGGAGGGGGCTTGAATTTTGCTGTTTGGCCACTAGCACTGCTCCAGAATTTCCAGCAAATTTTTCTGCTCCAGAATTTTTTTTTTTTTTCTCACTTGAGTTTAGAGAATTTCACACACTCTAATTGTCAGACCAGGTACTCTGCTTAGAAAGCTGACTGGACATGAAAGTCTCAGTTTGCTTAGGGACACATTGGGGTGTCTGTGTCCCTGGGGGAAATCTTTATGAGGTTGGTAGTATTGTATCTCCATTTTATAGATAAAAAACCCTAGAACTGGAAATGTGAGATTATATGGTAGAAATATTAAAAAGCTTAGTAAGTATCTATGTTAAACTACATGTTCTCATAATTAAAATAAAATCAGTTACTGGTAAGCCTAAAGACAAAAAGGCTCAATTGTCCTGAAGTGTATGCAAAAGAATTATAGTGAGAATACAATTAATCTTTTTAATTTCTACTTTGACTGCAATTAAAAGTTAGGTATCTTAGATGAATTCAGAAGAAATGTAAGTTGTAAGTTAGGTGATATTTCTGAAAGATGGGATTGTCAAAACCTGATAACATTAACAAGTAGAGGCATACTCCATTCCTAGAAGATTTTAGAAGAGAATGATAGACAAGTGTCTGGAATGATTTACATGTATTCTGGCTAAGGCTGTATAAAATGGACATACTCATTCTCTAGGATTATTGTATTTTATTTCCAATCCAAAAACTGTAACAGTCCCACAAAATAATTTTATAGGTAATTTTATTATACTTTTACTGGAATTCTGAAATTGAAATATTCCTGAACTTTTCATACATGAACAAATAAGTGAATAAATTGTATGAAACCACACTACGAAATATTGAGAAAACATCTACCCTATATATACTAGGGAAGTATAAACAGACTTTTACCTAGATTTGTAAGGTGATATATCATCCTCCTAACTCTATCAATCATACACTTGAAAAGGGTTTTATAATATTAAAACAGTTTTTACTTATATGATTTTATTTGAGATATGCGGTAGTGCTATGATTTTGTCTGGGAAGTTGGTGACTGTATCAGTTATCTATCACCACAATATTATTATTAACTAGCCACATAATTTCAGTGGCAAATAATAACCATTTCTTGCTTCTGAATCTAAGTCCAATAGACAGCTCTGTTGATTTTAGCTGGGGTTGTTCACATGACTGGGTGTTGGTTAGCTGTAGGCCGAGCTAGGATGGACTGGGCTGGGGCAAGTTGGACAACTGGATTCTGCAACACGTTTCTCATCCTTCAGCAGGCCAATCTGAGTATATTCTCAGAGTGATGACACGAGTGCATGCAAACAAATGGAGGTATGTAAGGCCTCTAGAGAACTGGGCTCAGGACAAGCACATCATTATCTGGGTCATTCAATTGGCCATATCAAGTCCTACAGCACAAAACTCCAGAGTTTAAATGGGAAGGCACCACCAAGACAAAAGGCATGAATATAAGGAGTAGAAAAAAATTGGACCATTTTTGTCGTTTACCACAGTGATCATAACCACCTGGTTTCTCTTTAGAGATGAGGCTCAGAGAAGTTAAGTGATTGCTCTTAGAATGAAGTCTTAAAGATCTAAATCTTTTAAATCCCATTTTAGAATTCTTTTCTTTTTTCTTTTCCAGGTTGTACTTTCAGGAATCCAAGCATTTAATGGACAAACCTGCCTAGTGTTTGCGCTACACATCACACATTGATTTAGTAATTTTCCATTTAAAAAGTACTTTCACATGCACTAAAGTCACCTGAGATCATTTCTGGATCTCTCTGGAATAGTATTATTGTTGACATTATGTTCTAGATGAGGAAATTGAGGATAACATGGGATGTGTGACAATTCTTATTTAAGTCATTTTCACTTTCAATACACCTTCCTTTCTCATAAAGTAAAATGAGTGAACTTTTTATTTGTAAAGGGTTAAGGATGAATGAAAATGTATGGAGCACTGTTAGCAATGTAGCCTTGATGAGCCTAGAAAATGTTAGTAGTATAACCTAAGTTGCACTATGTAGTTTAAATTCCTAGTCTAATGTCCCCCTTTTAGGACTAGATAATTAGCTCCAAGAAATATTTTGTTGCATGCCAAGTTGCATTTATTGTTTTCCTTTTGACGTCTTGTCATGTACTCTTCTCTTCGTAGTTAGGACTGTGTTACGGTGATTCAGTTCTTGCTTATCCAAACTGAGATGACATGAAGGCACACAGGATGAAATCTTTTGCCAAACTGAGGTAAAATATTTTAAGACATAGGGGTCCTGGTAGTAGGACATCTACTCGGTAGGACATCATGCTCATCTGACTGGAGATTTTTTTTTCCCTTAATCTCCTCTTATGTTGTTGGACACACAATGTAACCTTTTTGGCAGTGCCTATGGGTATGACAATCAAGTGGAACAAGATAAAAATTTGAAGCAAATGTGCCTAATAGACTGATTATTTTTCTCTCCTCAGTCTCGAGTTTAGAAATAATAACTTCTATAAATTCCATTGACTGGCATCAAAGAGTTAATGAGGTCATTTCCATAATTATTCATCTTCCTAAAGTGAAGATAAGCAGGAAGCCACTTCAACTGTCAAAATTAACTGGGGCATCAATCAAAAGCTCATAGATTTTGAGATAATTCTGTATTTAAACTCAATTTAGTTTCCACAGGGGGACTCTAACCTGCCTAGGAGGCTTAATTAGGCTAACTGCCTGAAAAACAGCATAAACCATATGGGTGGGTTCCTATTCAAAACTGGTTTTATGAGCATTCTCATAGCTCTTACAGAAAATAAATGAACTTTCAGGGATCTTCCACTAAGCCTTCTGTTTAGTAATTCCATAAGGAGCATGGAAACAGCTTAGAAGGAATTGATCTTTTTAAAGTGGTCTTTATATTGTGCTTTGCTGTTTTTATATCATGATTTGAACTATATCATGAACTCTCAGAGCCCAGGAGAGACAGTATACATTCGGGGGGTATTTTTAAAGCTACAGATCAAAACTGAAACTTCCAATCCCCCAAGGGTATGCCACTCTGCCCTTGTACCTTCTGAAAATTTCAATAAATCAAATATTTATTAAGCATTCTTACATAAGGTTCCAGGGAATACAGAGATAAATAAGATACAGTTTTTTATCCTCAAGAATCTTAATGAGAGTAATAGATATGTGCACAATTATAATAAATATTAGACTTTAGTGAGCACTAAAGATATAAATAAACATCGACGAGAGCATAAGGTAAGGAGTGACTAAATCTGCTGATGAGATAGGTGAGAGCTTTGTTGAAAGTCTCCTTAGGAGTTGGGTTCTGTGGGTACATTGCAGAAACTGAATGGACCCTTACCTAGGATTTGGATCCAGGATCAGGATGAGAATGCCACACACAGAGAGGATAAATATATGTAAATAAAGGTTATTAGTTACATAACAAGGCTTTTGGGGGCACAGCAGGGTAGGCTTCCCAAGCTGATCTGAAAATGGGTTGTGAGAGAAAGAAGAAGACGGGCATTGGATTTTCACTGTGGTTAAGCAGACAGGGGCTAGACTGAGGGTTGCCTTACATGGTCAAGGGCTTGCTTGGATTGAGCCTCCTCCTGACACCAAAGGAAAGAACTTTCTTATGAGTTTGCCCAGATGAGGATCTTAAGGGCAGGGGGGAAGTCAAGACCTGTCAGTTAAATATCAAATGTAGAGTCAGACTCTTTATTATAGTGAGGTTCCTCGGGATTCTATTCTATAGGGATGTCATCATTTTTCTTTTATTTGAAACTTAAAAGGTTTGAGACAGCTCACCATCATAAAACAAAACAAAAAAGCTTTTAGTCTTATCAGCCCTCTATCTGTTTATATCCCAGGTTGTGTTTTTCTAGAGAATCCAGGCCAAACCACTGTCACCCTGCTTCAAATCTGTCCTGTGTGGTTTCATTCTAACACTCTCTGCTCCCATCCTCCACCTCACCTCTTGCTATCAAAACTTGTTCCCTGGAGATCCCTAGTTTACTAAAGAGTAGTGCTCTTTCATTGTGTGCTTCTGTATACCACTTCCTGCCACTACCCCAGGAAACTTCTGCTGTTATGATCATGACACATCCAACACCTTAGCAAAAGAAGCTTCTGGTTCTCTGAACTCCAAAGAGCTTCCCCTTCATCACTCCTCAGGGCCCACTCTGGATGTTGGCATCCCCTGTGACTGCATGCATTCTGAGATCCTAATCCCATGTACTCTAAGCTTTGGCCATAACCCCTAATATCTGCTTTGTTAGAGCTCTTACTTCTGCGAGTCTGCTTTTTAGCCTCACTATTCCCTCTTCTCCCCATCTGGCACCCTCCTGTGGCTTTGCTTTCTTCTAATTTAGCTATACTCTCTGAAATATCCTTTTCATTAATTTATTCACTTGTTTAACCACTATTTGAGCACCTATCAAGTGCCAATTATTGTTTAGACACTGAAAGTAATATAGTATTGAGAATAAATTGGACTTTCAGTATGGAGTTTACATATTAGGGAAAGAAGAAAATAAGCAAATAAAAAGGATGTGTAATATGTTGGAATGTGTTAAGAACTATGGAAAAATCTAAAGCAAGTGAAGAGGGCTACAGAATGTGAGGGCAAGAGAGTTATTGCCACTTTACATACTAGAGTTTTCAGGGAAGGCCTCACTAATGAGGTCAGAGACAAAGGAAATTAAGACTTGAGGAAATTAAGCAACGAGCCATGCTTATTTTGTGAGAAGGACTTTCTCAAGCTGTAAAGAGAAAGTACAAGCTTAGAGGCTGGAGTACGTTGGCAAGTTTGAGAACAACTGAGACTAGTGTGTCTATAGTGCAGTGAACAATGGGCAATATAGGACATGTATGACTGGAGAGCTATTTGGAGACAAAGTACTGTAGGGCCTTGTAGACCATGGAAGGTTTAAGGTGGAAAAATGGCCAAATCTGGCTTGATCTGATTCCTATTGACATCATCTTCATCCTCATTATTCTTTCCCTGTTTTATTTGACTCATCTTTTATTTTATTTAATGGATCTTCCTCTAAGCATATAAGCATGCTCCAGTGTCCATCCTATAATTAAATAAAGGCCAAAAATAAAGACTTTAGGTGTGACCTGATCTTTCTCCTGCCTTTGATAACCAAGTCTCCCAAAAGAGTAACAATAATTTATAGCCCACCAACACTAGCACATCCCATATTTATTATTCAATCCGTATGAACGTATTCCACAAACTGAACCCACTGTTGTCAAGGTTGTTGCTGAAATCAAAGGACATATTTTAGTACTAGTATTACTTTACTCTCTCCCTCTCTTAGTGTGAATTATTGACTACTCTCTTCTTGAAATTCTCCTCTGTTGGTTTTCAAGGCATGCTGTGCTCCCTGGGGTTCCATTTTCATACCTCCTCTCCCCTCCACATTTTCTTCCTACAATGTCATTCACTTTCATGACTCCAATTGTCATATATATGCTGATAACTCCTTAATTTATATGTAGGTCAAGGTACTTTTAAAAAATTTAGTTTCAGCCCATATATCAAAGTTCCTACTATCTCCATTTGAATTTCTCAAAGGTACTTGAAACTCATTGTGTCCATAATTTATCTTCCTTTCTCCCACAAGCTACTTCTCTTTTCTTTATAGTTCCTAACTTAGTGAGGAAGTCGAGTCAACCCAAACTCTAAAAGCAGAGTTTATTTCAGACTGGCTGCTTAATTGGTCACTGAGTCCTGGAGATTCAGCACGTAGCTGGTCCAGTTACTTCCCGGCTTGGAATATCCCTCATCAAATTCTACTCATCCTTTCAGACTCTCAGTTGTTATCCCATTTGGGTAACTGTTCCTTATCTCCTGGATATTCATCCTCAGCTAGAGTAAATGGCCTTCTTACCTGCTTCCATCACTCCATTTCCATAGATCTTTCAAGTACTTAATATCCTTTTTGGTAATGTTCTTTTTTTTATTTTTTTATTTTTATTTTTTATTTATGATAGTCACACAGAGAGAGAGAGAGAGAGAGGCAGAGACACAGGCAGAGGGAGAAACAGGCTCCATGCACCGGGAGCCTGACATGGGATTCGATCCCGGGTCTCCAGGATCGCCCCTGGGCCAAAGGCAGGCGCCAAACCTCTGCGCCACCCAGGGATCCCCTTTGGTAATGTTCTTGACTCATCCATGTATGTCAGTGAGGGTTAAGCAAAGAGTATATCTTTGTCATATGCTGTGATAGTGCCTGAAATATCATAGATACTATATTGCTGTTTGTTGAATGAATAGAGTTGACATTTAAGAAAGGATAAATGCATTTTGGTAAGGCAAAGAACAATGTGTTAATCAGAACTTTAATAGATCAAGTGACTGGAACTCAATTCTGACTAATATGCTAAGATGATATGAGGCTAGTTCACAGAGTGAAAGGATATATATGAATGCTACAGAAAGGCAGTAACCAGGGCAGCAATGGGAACCGAGACACTAAAACCAGGGGCTCAGTACAATCAGGCTATTTTCGTTTTCTCTACTTCTATTTTTCTGTGTTGGCTTCATCTTCTCAGGCAGGATTTCCCCATGAGCCTAAAATCATGAATGCCTAGAGACTATAGATATACATATATCACTTACTGAAGCAATGAATATAACCAATGTGATAAAGCATGATGCTTAGCTCAGCTTGGTACTAATTTCCACTCCAGGACCAAGAGTGTAACCTGTAAATCTGGATCTTGTTAGAAGAAGGCAGTTCTCATCAGAGAATATGATGGAAGTTTGAAAGGGGTGGGAGGGTAGCTCCTCAAAATAAAGAGACTGATGTACCAGAAGAAGGAAAAGGTCTGAGCAGACTTTATAATATATACTTACTAAAACTAATCACATTGGCAAAAGTTTTCTGGTACTTATTTTGTAGCAGACACTGTGCAAAGCACTTTACATATTTTTTTTCATTGAATTCTCATAAAAAACCTATCAGATGAATATTTCAGGTAAAATTTTTTCACCTACAACAAAATAACATCCAACTAAAAATGGTTTAAATTTAGGATTTTATTTTGCTCACTTAACAAGTACAAAGTAAGACAGGTGATTGCAATATTGGTGTCAACTGCTCAAAGGTGTCAGGGATGTTGGTCAGCTTTTCTCTACTTTTGTTAGATTTCTACTCATGATCACAAAATGGCTGCCATAGCTCCAAGTTTGCATCTTCACACAGCATTAAAATGTGAAAAGGGATTAGACACTTCTTGACCATCTCTTATGAAGGAGGAAATATTAACAAGAAATATCCCCATAAACTTCCCAGCAAGAGTGACAGGAGAGGATGGCATTATATACTCATGGTTGAGCAAGTGAAGATGGAAAAACAAGTGTCTGTCAATTTTAATCTTTAAAAGAGGGACTACCTCTTTTATGGTGAAGAAGATAATGGTAGAATGGTTGCTGGTAGGATTGGAATGTTTTGGTAGAAGAAACATAAAATTTGAACAAGAACGAGTTAAAACCAGAAAGATAGTTCTTGTTAGCCTTTAACACAATAGACGTCTTAAGTTATTTAAGCAGTACAGACACAAAGATGACCAGTCCTTGACCTTATGGTATTAAAGAGAAAGTATATATCTATTCTGCTGTGTATTTGAGTTCATAGTCTTCTTGCATCTTGTATTTTCTCCTTAGAATGATTGTGTAAAAGTTTACAAGTGTTTCGGGAATGTGTGATTATTTTCTTAATTATTATAAATTGAAGAAAGAGTTGGATCAAACAAGAATTGTGTCCCAGGACCTGCCTGATTTTCTATGGTGTCTAAAACTGTGTGAAAATTTAGTTGCTGGTTGGTGACACTAATTGGCACTCTCTTTAACAATCTTTATGCAAGACAGCATTAATTAGATGTGAAAAAGAGAGTGTTTCCTTATCATCCAATCCAGCAGGTGGTCGTTGCAGTTGAGGGCAGGATGAAGTTGGTAAAAGTTACACCTCACCAAATCACTTTATTTTTAAGTAGAAACTTAGAGATCTTTCTTGCTAGTTGTAGAGCGTTTAGCCAAAGATTCACCATGGACTCGATTCATGACTTTGCAAATACATATATACATAAAATATGATTTTATAGGGCAGCCCAGGTGGCTCAGCGGTTTAGCGCCACCCTCAGCCCAGGGTGTGATGCTCGAGACCCAGGATCCAGTCCTGTATCGGGCTCCCTGCATGGAGCCTGCTTCTTCCTCCGCCTGTGTCTCTGCCTCTCTGTCTCTCTCTCTCTGTCCCTCATGAATAAATAAATAAAATCTTAAAAAAAAGATATGATTTTATAAAAACTAAAAAAAAAATTCCCTTTCAACATTTCTGGCCCCTGGTGGTGTTGCTGAGAATGGTAAATTAAGGACTAAATTAATTTTTTTCATTGCATATACAGGCATTGATCCATACTAAATTTATATACTGAATTGTGTCCTTTTCTTGATTTCTCCTCTTACCTCTCTTACCTTCCCTTCTGATTTTCTTTCTCTGGGTCATTTCCAGAGCCTATCCATTCAAAGTAGTGGCAGGGCTCTCTGGCCGCCTTCTTTACTCTGAATCATCTTACATACTCATGATTTTAACTACCCCGAATAGCAAGAGGCAGGCAGACAACTAAATATGTGACTTGGATTGGTTTGAGAAATAGGAAATGATGGGGTCTGTGGCACACTGGAAGTGACTAGGATATCTAAAGTTATACTCAGGGGGAAAAGAAACCCAATCTGTTCAGCCAAATAAAATGATCTTCTCTAGATGAATTCAGCCCTTAGTATCTGACTTGCTCTTCCCAGTTCCCAAATCTGTGACTTCTCAGCCTCTCCCCAAAGCTTTATCTGCACATGGCAAAACATCTAGTGGCTATTACATAGGCTACTGCTTCTCCAAACCCTCTGCATTTTAGAATCACCCAGAAAACTTTTTATTTTTTTAAGATTTTATTTATCTATTTTGAGAGAGAGAGAGAAAAAAGAGAGAGAGAGTACATATGAGCAAGGAGGACGGGCACAGGGAAAAGGAGAAGCAAGCTCCACAGTGAGCAGGGATCAGATGGATGATGGGCCTGAGACTCAGTCCCAGGACCCTGAGATACTGACTTGAGTCAAAGGCAGATGCTCAACTTACTGAGCCACCCAGATGCCTCCCAAAACCTTTCTCTTTTTTAAAAATTTAATTTTTAAATATAACTTCAATTATTTAACATATAAGTATTGTTAGCTTTAAGGGTAAAGGACAGTGATTCATCAGTCTTATATAATACCCAGTGCTCATTACATCACAGTCCCTCCTTAATGTCCATTACCCACTTACCCCATCCCACATCCATCTTCCCTCCAGTGACCCTATTTGTTGCCTATGATTAAGAGTCTCCTATAGTTTGTCTCCCTCTCTGATTTCATCTTGTTTTATTTTTTTCCTCTCTTCCCCTATGATCTTGTTCTGTTTCTGAAATTCCACATGAGTGAGATCATATGATAATTATTTTTCTCCGATTGACTTATTTCACTTACCACAATATTCCCCAAGTTCCATTCACATTGTTGCAAATGGCAAGATTTCATTTTTTTTGATGGCTGAGTAGTATTCCATTGTGTATATATGTACCACCTCTTCCTTATCCATTCATCTGTCAGTGGACATCTGGTTCTTTCCATAGTTTCACTGTTGTGGGCATTGCTGCTATAAGCATTGGGGTGCAGGTGCCCCTTCGGAACACTACATGTGTATCTTTGGGGTAAATACTTAGTAGGGCAATTGCTGGGTCATGGGGTAGCTCTATTTTCAACTTTTTTGAGGAACCTCCATACTCTTCTCCAGAGTGGCTGTAACCAGCTTGCATTCCCACCAGAAGTTTATGAGGGTTCCCCTTCACATCCTCACCAACATCTGTCATTTCCTGACTTGTCAATTTCAGCCATTCTGACTAGTGTGAGATGATATCTCTTTGCAGTTTTGATTTGTATTTCCCTGATGCCAAGTGATATGGAGCATTTTTTTCATGTGTCTGTTGGCCATTTGTAAGTCTTTAGAGAAATGCCTATTCGTGTCTTCTGCCTATTTCTTGATTGGATTAAATAATCCAATCTTTGGGTGTTGAGTTTGATAGATTATTTATGGATCTTGGATACTAGCCCTTTGTCTGATTTATCATTTGCAAATATTTTCTCCCATTCTGTTGGCTGTCTTTTGGTTTTGTCCATTGTTTTCTGTACAAAAGCTTTTTATCTTGAAATACCAATAGTTCATTTTTGGCTTGTTTCCCTTGCTTTTGGAGATGTGTCTAGTAAAAAGTTACTGTGGCTGAGATCACAAGGGTTGCTGCCTGTGTTCTCCTCTATGATTTTACAGTTTCTTGTCTTACATTTTGGTCTTTCATCCATTTTGAGTCTATTTTTGTACATGGTATAAGGAAATGATCTGGTTTTATTCTTTTGCATGTGGCTGTCTAATTTTCCCAGCACCATTTGTTGAAGAGACTGTGTTTTTTTCCATTGAATATTCTTTCCTGCTTTGTGAAAGGTTAGTTGACCATAGAGTTGAGGGTCTATTTCTGGGTTTTCTATTCTGTTCCATTGATCTGTGTGTCTGTTTTTGTACTGGTACAATGCCATCTTGATGACTACAGCTTTGTGATAGAGCCTGAAGTCTGGGATTGTGATGCCACCAGCTTTGGTTTTCTTTTTCAATGTTCCTTTGGCTATTCAGGGTATTTTCTGTTTCCATTCAAATTTTAGGATTCTTTGTTCCAGCTCTGTGAAAAGCTGATTTTTTTTTTTGTTAGAGATTGCATTGAATGTATAGATTGCTCAAGGTATCATAGACATTTTAACAATATTTTCTTTCTAATCCATTATATGGAATATTTTTCCATTTCTTTGTGTCTTCCTCAATTTCTTTCATGAGTATTCTATAGCTTTGTGAGTATAGACCTTTTGCCTCTTTGGTTAGGTTTATTCCTAGATATCTTCTGGTGTTTGGTGCAATTGTAAATGGGATCAACTCCTTAATTTCTCTTTCTTCTGTCTCATTGTTAGTGTATAGAAATGCCACTGATTTCTGGGCATTGATTTTTATATCCTGCCACTTTGCTAAATTCCTGTATGAGTTCTAGCAATTTTGGGGTAGAGTTTTTTGGGTTTTCCACATAAAGTATCATGTCATCTGTAAAGAGTGAGAGTTTGATTTCTTCTTTGCTGATTCTGATGCCTTTTTTGTGTGTGTCTGATTTCTGAGGCTAGGACTTCTAGTACTATGTTGAACAGTAGTGGTGAGAGTGGATATCTCTGCCATGTTCCTAACCTTAGGGGAAAAGCTCTCAGTTTTTCCCCACTGACAATGATATTCACTGTGAGCTTTTCATATATGGCTTTTATGATATTGAGGTATGTCTCCTCTATCCCTACACTGTGAAGAGTTTTAATCAAAAAAGAATTCTGTACTTTGTCAAATGCTTTTTTGCATCTATTGAGAGGATCATATGGCTCTTGTCCTTTCTTTTATTAGTGTGGTCTATCACATTGGTTGATTTGTAGATGCTGAACTGTGCTTGCAGTCCGGGAATAAATCTCACTTGGTTGTGGTGGATAATTCTTTTAAGTAGTCTTGGATCCTATTGGATAGTTTCTTGGTAAGAATTTTTGTATCCATGTTCATCAGGAATATTGGTCTGTAATTTTCCTTTTCAGTGGGGTTTTTGTCTGGTTTTGGGATCAAGGTGATGCTGGGCCTCATAGAAAGAGTTTGGAAGTTTTCCTTCTATTTCCATTTTTGAAAATAGCTTCAGAAGAATAGGGATTAATTTTCTTTAAATGTTTGGTAGAATTCCCCTGGGAAGCCATCTGGCCTTGGACTCTTGTTTGTTGGGAGATTTTTGATTATTACTTCAATTTCCTTGCTGGTTATAGGTCTGTTCAGGTTTTCTATTTTTTCCTGTTTCAGTTTTGGTAGTTTATACACCTCGAGGAATGCATCCATTTCTTCCAGATTGCCTAATTTGTTGTCATATAGTTGCTCATAATATGTTTTTATAATTGTATTTTCTTAGTCTTGGTTATGAACTCTCCTCTTTTGTTCATGATTTTATTTATTTGGATCCTTTCTCTTGTTGATAAATCTGGCCATGGGTTTATCAAAAAATCTTATTAATTCTTTCAAAGAATCAGCTTCTAGTTTCATTGATCTTTTCTATTTTATTGATTTCTGCACTAATCATTATTAACACTCTTCTGCTAGGGTTAGGCTTGATTTGCTATTCTTTCTCCAGCTGCTTTAGGTGTAAGGTTAGGTTGTGTGTTTGAGACCTTTCTTGTTCTTTTAGAAAGGTTTGTATTGCTATGTGCTTCCCTCTTAGGATCACCTTTGCTGCATCCCAAAGATTTTGAACAGTTGTATTTTGATTTTCATTTGTTTCCATGAATTTTTAAAATCCTTTAATTTTTTAGTTGATCCATTCATTATTTAGTAGGATGCTCTTTAGCCTCCATGTCTATAAGTTCTTTCCAAATTTCCTCTTGTGATTGTGTTCAAGTTTTGAAGCATTGTAGTTTGAAAATAGGCAGGGAATGATCCCAATCTTTCGGTACCTGTTGAGACCTGATTTGTGACCCAGTATGTGATATATTTTGCAGAATATTCAATGTGCACTTGAGAAAAATATGTATTCTGTTGCTTTAGAATGGAATGTTCTGAATATATCTGTGAAGTCCATCTGGTCCAGTGTGTCGTTCAAACCCTTTACTTTCTTGTTGATCTTCAGCTTAGATGATCTGTCCATTGCTATAAGTGGAGTGTTAAAGTCCTCTACTATTATTGTATTATTATCAATGTGTTTCTTTAATTTTGTTATTTGTTTCTATAATTGACTGTTCCCAAGTTAGGAGCATAAATATTTATAACTGTTAGATCTTGTTGGATAGACCTATAAGTATGATATAATGTCCCTCTTCATGTATTATTACAGTCTTTGGTCTAAATTCTAATTTGTCTGATAAGGATTGCTACCCTAGCTTTTTTATTTTTATTTTTTTGATGCCCATTAGCATAAATGGTTTTCTACACCCTCATTTTCAATGTGGAGGTAGATGTCTTTGGATCTAAAATGAGTCTCTTACAGACAGCATTTGGATGGGTCTTGCTTTTTTAAAATCCAATCTGATACCTGCTGTCTTTTGATTTGGGCATTTAGCCCATTTACATTCAGAGTAATTACTGAAAGATATGAATTTAGTGCCATTGTATTACCTGTAAAGTCACTGTTTCTGTATGTTGTCTCTGTTCCTTTCTGGTCTATGTTACATTGGACTCTTTCTTTACTTAAAGGATCCCCTTTAATATTTCTTGCAGGGATGGTTTAGTGATCACAAATTACTTTGGTTGCTCTTTGTCCTGGAAAACTTTTCTTTCTCCTTCTATTTTGAATGACATTTTTGCTGGATAAAGTATTCTTGACTGCATATTTTTCTCATTTAGCACCCTGAATGTATCATGCCATCCTTTCTGGCCTGCCAGGTCTTTGTGTAAAAGTCTCCTGTCAGTCTAACATTTCTACCTTTGTAGGTTATGGACCTCTTATCCCTGAGCTGCTTTTGGGATTTTCTTCTTGTCTCTCTTCTGCCTTATTTATCCTCACAGTTAGAGCCTCTATTTTATTGCATCTCATTGATAGCCTTTTTGATTTCTATTTGATTAGATGTTCTTTTTTTTTTTCTCCAGAAAGGGATTCTCTAGTGTCTTCTATGCTTTTTTCAAAGCCAGCTAGTATCTTTATAATCACTATTCTGAATGCTAGTTCTGACATCTTATTTATGTCCATAATGTTTAGGTTCTTGGCAGTCAGTACTGCTTCTTGTTCTCCTTTTTTGAGGTGAATTTTCTGTCTAGTCATTCTTACAGAAACTGGTCACTTTTCTATTTGTAGAATTTCAGCTATTTTTTTCTTAGATCTCCAGTTGAGTTTGCAGGTGTACAGAATGATTTGATATCTATCTAGCTGAATTCCTGGGACCAAATGAAACTAAAATCTATTCCTCTGCCAACTTGGAGGAACCTCCTCCAAGAAACTTTGAAATATTGCTCTTCAGAGAGTGGAACCTAGGCTTTAAACATTCTTTTTTTTGAGACAGAATGCACATGGACATGGGGTTGGGGTGAGAGGGGAGGAGGCAGGCAGAAGGAGAGGAGAAAATCTTAAGCAGGTTCCATGCCCAGTGTACAGCCAGCACTGAGCTGCATCTCAATACTCTGAGATCATGACCTGAGCTGATTCCAAGAGTTAGCCAAGCAACTGAGGCACCCTGGCACCCCATGGGGTATAAGTCTTTTTATTTTTAATATTCCCAAGGTGTTGAGAATCCTTGCCAATAGATTTTTTTTCAAATCCTAAGCATTTCCTATGATTTAAGAATGTAAATGTTAGATGATCAAAAATAAGAGTAACCTAAAATTTTAAATGCATAGATATTATAGTTCATCTTTTAATTTTTAGTTTCCAGTTTTATTATACTTGGTAAGAAATTATAGTTTTCTGTGACTTATAAAATTTTAAATGTTTTGTGAACAATATTTGAAAGTTCTATTCCTACATAGAAATGTTCATTCTGTTTAATTGGTGAAATTTTTAAATTTTAACTTATGTTTATTAGCTACCTTATTTGAATCCTCTTGTAATTCTTATGTATTTCATCTGACCATTTTTAGAGACATGTATAGAAGTTTGCTGCTATGACAATTAGTTCATAAACTTCTCATTACACTTTTATAATTTTGTGTTATGTTTTGATACTAACATTTTTTGTTCCATAAAGATGTATAACTATTTGTGAATATTTTTGGTAGATTGCATTAATATTTTTAGTATCTCTATATCTTGATTGATGTTTTATTTTTTATCTAGTTATTTTGATGAAATACAATATTGAGTAAATTCCTGAGGGTTATTTCAGAAATGTTAATATACAATGAACTTTCTAAAAATGTCTTTAAATTTTCCTCACAGTTGAATTCTGATGACATATTTCTATTATATGTTTAGTATTCTTAAAAAATATGATGTCAGTTTTTAGAAAAACCTCTTTTATCTTCATGGATTATATTAGAATTTTCTCTTATCATTGGAATATAGAAATTTTACAAGGATCTCTGTAGGGGAGAAATAATAATTTTTCTTTTATCCTTCTAAATTCTTGGCTGAGATGCTGTAATAAAAGATTAACAAGAGAAAACCAAAAACTCATTCACATTCATACCTTATGTGTACATGGGAGATAACACAGGGAAAAATGTTTAACTCTTAGAGGTGACTTAGAACTCAGGCTTAAATACTGTCATCAGCTAAAAATAAAAGGAAGGTGTGAGAGAAGCCGATTATAGAAGGGTACCAGGAGAAGTATGGCAAACAAAGGTGAGGTTTGTTATGCAGATATAAATTAGTGCCTCTCCGTTGATAAGATAGGTGAGTGTGTGTGTGTGTGTGTGTGTGTGTGTGTATGTATGTATGTGTACGTACACTGTGTGTGTGTGATTTGGAGAAATCTCTCCTAGTATACAGAGGGAGCAAATGGAAATTTCTGTGATAAATGTAAATTTCCCTTACAGAAGGATAACTTCTACTCTGCTCTCAGAGTCTTTCTTGTATCTGCTATTTCTCAATGTGATCAGCTCACAATAATCCCTATGCCAAAAACATGTATTTTGGAGTGATATGTGCTGCTACTTTTCATGTACTATCCAGATAAATTTTTACTTAATTACTCAAAAGGCTCTTTTCATCTGAAATATTTTTTATTTTTACAACAGGGACATTTTTTTCCCAGGTCTATTTTTTCCCCTTCTTCTCAAGCTTCTATTAGGTTTATTGCAGACTTC
This sequence comes from Vulpes lagopus, assembly GCF_018345385.1. Taxonomy (NCBI): domain Eukaryota; kingdom Metazoa; phylum Chordata; class Mammalia; order Carnivora; family Canidae; genus Vulpes; species Vulpes lagopus. The sequence goes on along the minus strand of NC_054840.1, from coordinate 14,456,019 downwards.
CTAGATATAATTACATTACTTTAAAATTTCCAACTTTTTATTCTTTTGTATTATGTTCAATGATTATTCCTTTGTTGGCTTCTTCAGCTGATTTATTTCTAGCTTTGATTTTTCTACTATTTGGTCTATTTATCAATTGACTTTGAAAATAAAATATATAATTTTCAAAAATTCTCATTTCTTGTTTCTCATAGCATTTTCTTCACCTTTTTCTCCTTTGCCTCTTCTCTTTCTTTTCTTCATCCTCCTTTCTCTCTTCCTTCTGTTCCTCCTTTTCATTCTTTGTAATATTCCCAAATTTCTGAATATTTTCATTATACTTCTCGGTTATTTTTCTGAAATAATAATTTTTTTTTCCTAAGTTACTTTTTCCCTTTGTGGAGCTTAGTACCACCTGTTGCTTTCCTCAAATTTTAATGATTCTTGGTTGTTTGTTTACATAGAGGAGGATTTGCTTATTACTAAGAGCCTAATAGCTCATGTATATTTCTACAGCCCCAGTGAAAATCCTATTCTTTTGGGAGTGAAAGCAGATTTAGATGAGTGTGAGGATTGTGGAAATTCTTGGAGTTGTAGAGGAGGAAAGAATTATTTTTAATATCATTAAAGTCCATAGTGGGTTCCAAAAATTAAAATGACCATCATGATTAACAAGACAAAAACATACACATGATTTAATGTGGATTCATTTTATTTTTATTTTTTAAGATTTTATTTATTTATTCATGAGGGAGGGAGGGGGAGGGGGAGAGGGAGAGGGAGAGAGAGAGAGAGAGAGAGAGAGAGAGAGAGAGAGAGAGAAAGGCCGAGACACAGGCAGAGGGAGAAGCAGCCTCTATGCAGGGACTCCATGCAGGGATGTGGGACTCCATCCCTGGACTCCAGAATCATGCCCTGGGCCAAAAGCAGGTGCCAAACTGCTGAGCCACCCAGGGATCCCCCTAATGTGAATTTTATATGATGTGGGAGCTTTCATAAGGAATACAGACCCAAGGAAATGTTAAACCTGTATGTGTTTATACTAGGTTTGTTGAAGAGTAGAAATATATGGAGAAATATGACAGGATGAAGAGTATTAAGTAAGTGGAGTAGACTAGGAGAAACTTAGTAAGGCCTGTTGATTCAGATGCTTCTTGGCATTCCTCCATCTTAGAGTTAAAGATGATTTTTTTCTCCAAGTATAAGAGGGCACATCTCACATGAGGGTCTTTTGACCTCCTTCTGGGAGATATTCCTGCTCTTACTGTTTTCTCAACTTCTTTCAGCTGAAATATGCAATATGCCAAGGTGCCACATTTGGGGGTAATGTGTCCTGAACCCCATCACAACATAGTCCATTTTCCTTTAGAACAGAGGCCACAAACCAATCACTGTAAGAAAAACTTGGAAATTTTATGTGAAATTATAGATTTCAATTTTTTTTTTCTTAGGAAGTCTGAAGCTCTAGCAAATCGAAGCCTCTATTGCTGAGTGGAAATGACTGGCCAGAACTAAGTCATGCCTGTTCCTCAGATATAGCATGTGCTCTTATTTGTCACAGTTTCCAACACCCCCTCTTGTACTCCTTTTCTAGACCACTACCTCCTTGATTTGGAGGCAATGCTAGTGTTCTTTTGGGAAGATATATTCTTTTGGAAGAGATTATTTTTCCCAAAGAAATTATAATAATAAAATACTAGTATATAATAATATCATCTGTCATAATATAAGGACTTACTATTTGAAAGGCATGATGGGAATTATTTACTTTTACAGTAATGTACTCGGCTTCCTAGCTGAAGTTAATTAGTATTGTAATGATACTATTTTACAGATGAGAAATAAGAGGCAAAAAGAAGGTGAAGAATTTGTTCAAGATAATAACTGATGAGTAAGAGAGGTAGGATTTGAACACAGATCATTTGATCCCAGCACTTGAATCTCTAACCATTATACCAAGGTGCTTTTCTATTCAAGATTATTGCTTCCTTTACTTTTTTCTATATTCACAATATAGCTTTTGGAAATTACACACTTTTTATCTTTAGGTGACATTTTCCCTAGTTTTCCTAAGGTGAAGTTTGACTTTTTGGGGGAGGGCCAATTAGATAGGTAGATTGATCAGTTATATAAATCAATGTCTACCTTTCTTATTAGACAATACTCCTTGATGGTGGGCAGTTTGTTTTCTATATCTTTAGATCTAGCACTCAGCACAGTGCCTGATAATAGACGTTGAACGTATGTCTAATTTGAAAGCAACTGCCTTTGTTTCTGTCATGGTTTTCAAAGACTATGTGTAATGTTTTATATAACCTATATGTGAGATATACCGTTAAAGCAAATCTATTCAGATTATTTAAATCAAACCATGTTTTTTGGATTGGTTTTTACCATTTTTCCCTTAGTGTATGTATTTTTTAAGCTTTAATATCCTCATTTAGGTTGTTCAATTACATATTCATGAGTATACAATCATATATAGTTCAGATATATTTCAAATATATATACTTCTTTCATTTAACAAAAATGAATTGATCAGTTGCTATGCATAAAGCAATTACTATTGTTGGCTCTGTCAAAAGGAGCTTATAATGTAAAAATGGGAGAAAATTTCTACACAAATAATTATAAAGGATATTAAAATGTACAAAGAATGGATAAAAGCTCTGGGGAAGTTTTGGAGAGGGACAGTGAAAAGGCACTGAAAATCTAATATTTATTGGATGAATCTTGAACATGTGGTGATACCAAGTTTACTGATTTCCTATAAAGTGATGCTATTCATATATTTATAAATATGATCTATATCTATCTGTTTGGGTGATACCCAAATACGTACATGAATCATCTCCTCCTTGTTGTTGTTGTTTTTGTTGTTGTTCTTCTTCTTTTTCTTCTTCTTCTTCACATTGGTCCTCTATTCAAGGAATCTCCTTTTGAAATGTAAAATGCTATGAGCATTTTTGAAAAGGGAGCTCAGTGACTTCTCCCAGGTGCTAATTAATTTGGGACTGCAATTGTTTTTTTCTGTTTAATGCAGTTACCACCTCAGTATGTTTCCTAAATACCAAAGCCATATTGTATATATATTTCAAATCTATTCCTTTTTTCTATAGCAAAATAGTGATACTGTTTTATTAACTTGACTCTAAAATTATTGCTTTCTTCATGCTGTTTAATCAAACTTCCTTGACGTATTTTTCACTTCACTTCCAATACCAGATATGTTATTTAAGGAAAGAATTTTTATAAACAGGGACTTTAAATCACTTCTGAAGTGTACAATTAGAAGTGCTGTTAATATAATTAGGTTGAAGTTTTCCCTCTTGACATTGGTGTAGATGGTTTTCAAATATATTTATTCAAAAGAGGCATTCACTAGGATTGTAGTTCATCTCTCTTTTAATAGCAAGCCCTGTGGCTGCATCATCCCCGTGGTCCATTAATCTCTTATTGCATTACTCTGAAATTGTGTTGGTTATAAGTAATCATAAACTGTCAGCTTTCAAAAGCTAACATTTGTTAGCTTCACAGTCATGAAAAAACTAGTGATAAGTGAGGTTGTTAAAAAGTCAAATTAAATGTTAATTGATGCAAGGGCACAAAGCAGTAAGCACTTAAGGGTTTGGATGTGGGCACTACATTTTTCAGACTTGACAAATTATCCTGAAGAGTTTCCATAGATATTTGCCATTATATTTTCCTCCATTACCAATTTGCCACATAAGCATGTCACAATTCAAAAATAGTTAAAATGTCACTCTTGCCAGTGTTTACATAGTCTCACATGAAGCCATAGGCAAGATTCTGATTCTATTGTGTATATCTACAATGTTTTATTTTAAGCAATGTGGTGATCTAAGAAAAGAATCAAAGAAGAGACTATCCTAGAAATTTGCATAAGGAGAAAAGAACATGCGCACTCTTGGGGAATTAAAGAGAAGATTCTTTCTTAATCATCTCATACATTTAAATTACCCAAATTTGCATAAATGCTGAAGTGTGAATTGTTGCCTTAAAAAAAAAAACCAATTCCTTTCAGACTATTGCTAATTATTCTTGGCTAATGTGCTAAAGTTAAAGGCACAGAAGTCTTTGATATTTCTCTGTTGCTTTCCCCAGAACACTGGTACAATGCGTGGTTTGCTTAGATTCTGTGGTTGATATACAAAGCAGAAGTAGAATGAAATATTCTGACTCAAATAGTTTTGTTTTCTTGGATTTTTGGTTGCTAGTAAACTACAAAAAAGAAAAAAAGGAAAAGTGTTCTGGCTAATTCTAGAGGCATCATACTTCTAAGGAAATGGCTAGCTAATTATAGAAGTGTTTTTGCTAGATTTTCCTATTATTAGGACTAAACCAGAGCCAATTATCTGGTACAAATTTTGGATTCTGCTTGGTAACTTTCAATGTGCCAGTTTTTTTTTTCTAACTATCTACTTATGAAGAAATGGCAGATGTGTTAAAAATAAAAGATCCAGGCTTTTAGATTACATATAGGTGACTATGTTTATTGATTTTTAATTTAAAAAATTTTTGATTTTCTATGTAGAATTTCCTGTGATCACATAGATATTCTTCATGCACATCCACTTTCAGGACAGTGTGAACAGAGTATTCTGACCTGAGAGTGACACCTATTTACAGAACTTATTATAGGTAAGGATTTTTCTTAACTGCTTGGTAGATTTTGACAGTTTAGTACTGACCTGTCATTTGAAAACCTTGTTTTCCTGGTAAGGTTTTCTTTCTTCTCTACTAGAAAATTAATTGAATTCATGCTTTCCTCCAAAGTAGAAGAACTTCAGTGAGTAGGGTCTTTGCTGGAAAGAATTTTGAGAGGCCTCAAACTACTACAGAGAAGCAGTTTGGTTTGAATGTAAGGATCAAGAAATTACATTGGATTCAATGGATATTACTGAGTACCTGCCACGTGCTTTGCTGGGCAGATTATAAAAAGAGATGTAAAATACAATTTCTGCCCTATGGGCTTAAATAGTCCATTTTAAAAAGAATGGCAAGTAAAGAAGACAGTAAATGCCACTCTGTATAGTTGTTCAGGGTACCCAGTGTAAGGGGCTGAGCCCAGGTAGGGAGGAAATCCCTGCTTTTGTTCTTCTTACTGAGCCAGGTGCCTTTGAATCTAAATCTGTCTCAAAAGACAGTTAACTAATCTATTAACCAGAGTGGTGTTAGCTTTTGCTACAACCACTTTCCAAAATTTCAGTGGCTCAACAGAATGTTTATTTCTAGTTGACAAACCGATCTACAATTTATATTTCTGGTCAGCAGGTAGCTTTCCTTCAGGTTGTGCTTCTGGGACTGAAGCTTCTTGCATTTTGTGATTCAGTCATTTTCACCAAATTATTTCCAATATCATGTGGTTGTCTACCTCAATCCACATAGGAGAAGAGAACATGGAAGGTCTTGTGTATGAAGGTATAAAGGTGTAGGCACACTTTGTTTCTGCTTGTGCTCCGTTGGCCTGTACTTGGTGAAATGCCACATCTAACCTCAGGTGAGGGTAGGAAATGTGGTCTGGCTGTGAGCTTGGGAAGAAGAGGGGATGGTCTGGTGAGCAGCTGGCTACTCTCTGCCACGTTGCTCTTCTGGTCATACATCACCTATGTCTGCATCTATATCTACACCTATATCTCTGTATACCTATATCAATTGATAGCTTTTTCACAATCTTATATTTTAGGAATAACTATGTCCCAGAGCAAGAAGCTAAGTTAATTTCGCAGAGCAAAATAGTGTTTATTTAACACAGGTCAGGAAACTGTCTTTACAGCTACCAAAGGAATCAACCTAAGGTAGCATCTAGCATCTAGCTCCAAGTTAGAATCTCTTGTTGGATAGCATCCTCTTTTTTTTTTTTTTTTTTTTAGCTCTGGATGTGAATCCATGTTTTCTGGTGGTCTATGAACTAAAACGAAAAACTAGAATAAACTATTTACTCTTCCCACCTCATACCCGTGGTTCCACACAGGTCCCATGGACAATGGTAAAACAAAGACAAAATAACATGCTAAAAACTCCCATTACCAAAACAGAATATCAAGAAGGACACAGTTGTCTCTGTTTTTTGTTAATGATTTCTAATGGCATCCATACAGAAGATCCTCGATCTGGGCTGTGGAGGAAGTTTATTTATTAGATTTTGATTCTGTTCTCTGACAGGGATTCTCTTGTCTAGCATTTTCTATAGCTCTTTGTTTCATCAGGTGAACAGAAGTAGCACTTGGGGAGTATATGCTCCCTGGGAGGTGCAACTTTCATAATTACTATGTGCTAGTAAAATTTTACTTTGTCCAAAGGGTGTTTTAAGGCTTAAAGAAACCAAAGCATTTTTAAAACCCTAGTGCAGAGTTTCACTGGCAATGTATTTACTTTAGAGATATACTAGGCTTCTGATCTATCTGTTTCTAGTAGGTTCTAATATCAGGAACCATGCCCAAAGTTTGTACCTAGATCTCTAGTTTGGTTACTTTTACTCCTTTGCTCTTGAAAATGGAAACCAACATAATTTCTTGTCCCTATAGTATACATTACTGAGACCAAGCCTACTTTTCTATTGCTATGTTAAACAGTATTGAGACCAAGCAAAAAATAATTCAGCTGTTTGTTCCATGACATTCTTGCTCATGAGAGATAATATTATGAAACAACTAAATCAGCCAAATTTCACAGCTTGCTCATCAAGGCCCTTACTTGCTGTGCCCAACAATCCAAAGCTTTGATGGTTTCAAAACGCATTTTATTTAGCAACACCTAAAATAAAATTTAAATATGTCTTGGTCATTGTTTCTTCTCAGGATTGATTGGAACTTTTCTAGCCAGAGAGCTAAGCTGTGATGGTAGTGAAACAACTGCTTGATTTTTGTTCACTATCTCTCCAGTGATGAAGCATCCATTTTGCTGGAGCTTTCATTCAAGAGATTTTCAAGGACTTGTTAGTTATTGAGAAACTTCATAGTCTCTAAAACTCTTCAGTGTTTGAGAAAGGGAAAAGCACAAATGGAATTTTAAAATAAAATTTTTCAAAGATCTGAGTCCTTTGAACTTCTATGGTCTAATGTATTTCCATTGACCTTAATGGTAATGAGGTTGACTCTTTTATGTTCATTGTCTTTTTTGTAATGGATTAGAAACAGGCTGATTCATGAATTTAGGAATATTATCTTTAATCCTAGACTCTGTCCCATTGGAAGCAGACATGGCCAAAAACTGCATGGGATTTATGTAGCACATTCAGTCTTATCATCACCAGGTACAGGAAGCTTTTCTTTAACATCCTTTTAACAATCTTCACATAACTTAAAATGTGGAGAGTTGCTTTCCTGGAGGATATATCAAAGATGGACAGCCCTTGAATTCATATGGAATAGGCATTATTAGCCATTGTTAACTATTAGTGCCATAGTAAAGCTTAAACATACTTTCTCTATCTGTGAATATAATTTCTTTTCTCTGAATTAACTAATGATGGAAATTGGCATATATCCTGTCCTTATTTAAATAGTACTGAGACCAAGCACAAGTTAATTACTTTCTCCCGAAAATACTTTTTTTTCTGGAATATTAGACTATAAAGCATACTCATTTTTAAAAAAGATTTTAGGGGATCCTTGGGTGGCGCAGCGGTTTGGCGCCTGCCTTTGGCCCAGGGCGCGATCCTGGAGACCCGGGATCGAATCCCACATCAGGCTCCCGGTACATGGAGCCTGCTTCTCCCTCTGCCTGTGTCTCTGCCTCTCTCTCTCTCTCTATGACTATCATAAATAAATAAAAAATTAAAAAAAAAAAAAAAAAAAAGATTTTATTTATTTATTCACGAGAGAGAGAGAGACAGAAACATCGGCAGAGGGAGACGCAGGCTCCTTAAGGGGATCCTGATGTGGGACTTGGGCTTACAACCTGAGCCAAAAGCAGATGCTCAACCACTGAGCTACGTAGGTGCCCTAACATGCTCATTAAGGACAGCTTGCTTTTCAAGACTGCTTCAAGGCCATTGTCCTACTTTGCACACAAACCCAAAGCTAGTAGGCCATAATCTGGCCATTCTATAGCCGATCTCTGTCTTGCAACATCTACTTTAAACTCACTCGATCTGGGCCCTAAAATTTTTCTATCATTTCCTAATTTCCAGAATTTGTAATTTGAGATACTACTGACTTTGTCAAGAAGATATTCTTCCTTATTGTAATAGGTTTAATAAACCTATCTTTACTTGATCAATATGTTTTCCTGGTAGTGTATGAGAGAGGGTGCTGATACCTCTTGCCTACATTTCTCTATTTAATTGGATTATCTTTAGGACACCTAAAGTACAAAAGGCTTGTGTGGAAGGAGACATTCTAAACCTGATTTGCTTGAGGTTGTGACACGCTTAATTGAACAATCATTGTGAGCTTTTGTCTTTCAAAATAATTTTAAGTCATTTATTCTTGTAGTTGACTTTCTAATTTTCTAATCCTTCAAGGCCCTATATTTCTGGTCTATTCCTCTTTATTTGTCCTGTAAGCCATCTAATTCTTAGCATAACTCTTTATTTTTATATCTTGTGTCTTAGTCTGTTTGGGCTGCCATCACAAAATAAAACATAGATTAGGTGGATTAAGCAGCAGATATTTATTTCCCATAGTTCTGGAGGCTAGGAAATTCAAGATCAGGGTGCTGGCATGGTAAAGTTCTGGTGGGAATTTTCTTCCTGACTTGCAGATGGCCATCTTCTTGCTGTGTGCTCACTTAGCAGAGAAACAGGGCTCTTGTTTCTTACTCCTTTTACAAGGATACTAATCCTATTATGAGGCCTTTACCCTCATAACCTCATCTTGATTTAACTGCCTGCCAAAGACCCACCTCTTAATGCCAGCACATTGGAGGTTAGAGCTTAGACTTATGAATCTGGAAGGGGTACAGAAACATGCAAACCATTAGTCCCTTGCAAAAAAAGCAGAAAGGAAGTGTAATACACACTCTTAACTTTTTACAACTATTTCCTTAGGGATACAGCCTCAATAGGCATGTTATTTGCACTCTCTAGGTTATTTCAGGTGATCATTCCACTAAACATTTTGCTCTTGTGTAACATAGGTCTCTATCTTTTCAGCTTCCAATATCAATTCCTATGCTATTGACTGCCTCACCACAAATGCCATGTCTGATTCTAATTTCTGTATTAATTTGGGATTCTTGTTAACCCAAGAATTACAAAATACCAGTGGATTAACATATGACACATTTATATTACACTCATATAACAGTCCCAAGCTGGCATTTCAGTTATAGAGTATCTTTTTCTACAAGGTGAATCCATATCATGGTTCACTATCTTCAATGTTTGCCTTTCAAGATTGATATGATTGTTTAACCCAAGCTGGGGGAAGCAGAAAGAGAACATAAATAATTGTATTGGGAGGTTTTTTATGGCTTGGGCCAAAAGGGCACACATCACTTCCACTTAGATTTGATTGGCTACAACTCGATCATATGGTCACATGTAACTGCAAGGAAGCCTGGAAAATGTGGTAGAGCTATAAGCCTAGGAAGAAAAGGAAATGAGTGTAATGAGTAGCTGGCCAGTCTCTGCCAGAGTTGTGTCTTTGTAAGCACGCAGACTGACACATAGGTAAACAGAAGCCCTGAGACAGTATAGATCATGGGTGATAGTGCCAGAAATACAAATGAGCTCAGCCTGTGATGTGGCTGGGGAAATGCTTGGCAAGAGATACCAATTATGATATGGATTAGGAAAGACACCAAATAGGATTGGATGAGGATAAGGTACAGAGTTGATATACAGAAGTTGTGGATGAATGTATTCCTATTGGAGGAAACATCAAATGTAAAGGTGTAGGGGCAGGATACATATTTGAGGGACAGTGAAAGGATTGGCTTACCAATCCTGTAAGAGATTTCTCTTAGAGATCAAGAAAAATTAAAGATGACTAGGGATGTTGGAATGGAAGAGAGGTCCTTTAATGCTGCTCACACTACAAAGTTGTACTCCAGAGCCATGTAAGTAGTATTGACCATTTAGACTCATTGTCTACTTATAATTTTATTTTCCTTATGCCTGTGGTATGTATTTTAGCATTTGATTTTTTTATTTAGGTAGAAGAAAGTGTGTGTTAGGAAGAGACATACAGAATCTGAAAAGAGGATAGATTGGGAATGACCTATTATGCATTCATTATGTTCCTCCAAGGTCAGCAGGAGTTTTCTGGGTCACTGGTAGTTGTGAGCATTATGGCTGGAAGATTGAGTCCTAATTACTAAGACTAGCATTGCAGAGTCTCTGCTAAGTACAAGTTTGTTGGAACATAATATCTTTGTCTGAGGTGATTAGACAGTACAGATAGGTCATGTAAAAATGCACAGGTAAAACTCTATTTTTCTCTGTTCAATCATTGTAATTCTAGTAGATAATGTGCCTGATTTTAAAAAATAAGACATTGATAATAAAATCTTTCAAAAGGTACAGCTTATTTGAAATGAGAAGTGAGTTAATTCTTACAGTCCTAGTGTTCACATGTGGCTTCATCATAATTTTAAAAAGTTAATTTTATATTTTTGTATCCCAGTAACTTGAAATGTGTTTTAAAGACACAGTGAGCTGCTTAGGGAGGGTGAGGAGGATAGAAATAACAGGATTCAATCCTGCATTAGTCTAGTGATTATATTTTCTTTACTTAGGGTGACCTAAAATGTTATTGGATGGGAAAAGTAAGGATGGTTGCTCCATTTAACCTTTTCTAGAATTGTGGACAGTAAACTCAAATGTGAAATAATTTATTTGTATTGTTATAAAATTTTTAATAGTGGTGTTGCCATTTTTGATTGCTCAAAGATGCTTTTTAATAATTGTATGTCTTGTGTGTGAAATATCTATACTCTATAACGGACATTCTTTACTCACCATCCACCATATATTAGCTAAGTGGTAGGTGGAGACAAGTGCGTTATGAACTTGAAAAGAACATCTGATTTCTTTCTCTTTTATGTTAGTGCTATTATTGATGAGTAACCATATAACTTATTAACTTAATTAGGACACTTTGAAAAGTGAAAGTGGTACTATTAATAATTATTCTGGAATGATAGGTATTAACTAGGACATATGGTACCTACTGATAAATCTACATGGATACCTGAAATTGGTGAGGAAGTTGAAAAATCAGGCCTTTACTTCAGTTAGCATTTATCAAATACTTCTATGTGGCAGAGACTCTATTAAGCACTATATATGGATTATCTCACTTAATTCATAGTCTCATGTGGAGTAGTTATGGTTATAGCCATATTCTAAATAAGAAAAATATAGTTTACAGAGGCTAAATAATTTTTCCAAGATTCCATATCTAGTAGATGGCAAAGGCTGATTTAAAATTTTATGTATTTATGTAAATTATGGAAAATAACAATAAGGTATAGCTTGACAGTAAAGCTATAAATGACCCACAATCCTATTATCTCTAATATCACTATTTTAATTTGTAAAATTTTATTTGTGGCCATTTTAATGTGTGCTATTTTTCCTCAAAGGAATTAAGAAAATGTTAACAGAGTGATGACACATATGATTAAATAAATTTAAACAGTACTGAAAAACATAAATGAAAATCAAATGGAACTATCCCTACTCACCCTTCTTACCTTAAGCTTTACATTCTAGAAATAATAATTTTTAATAATTTTAGTTTTTGCTTCTTCTAAAGATTATCTTAAAAACTTTAAAATAACACACTGGGGCACCTGGGTGGCACAGTTGGTTAAGAGTCTGACTCTTGGTTTTAGTTCAGGTCATGATCTCAGGGTTCTAAAACTGAGCCCCACGTCCAGCTTTCCATGTCAGGCTGCCTGCACTGAGCTGCCCATGTCTGGCTGCCTGCACTGGGCTGCCTACTCAGTGCAGAGTCTGCTTAAGAGTCTCTCCCCCTCTCCCCCTACTCCCAACTCACTCTCTCAAATAAATAAATCTTTCAAAAAATAATGTACTCATTCACCACTTTGTGATTAATAATCTTTACATAGAATCTTACAAGTGTCTATGAAAGGTAAGGTATTATTTCCTATTTTCATTTTCCTCTCATTTTAGAAGAACAATATGATTTTAGTTTATTCTATTGATTACTTGTATAACTCTTTATAATAAGTATATATTTTCTGAGTGTAAGAATAAAATATGGTCATTGCAAAATTGAAAAAAAAAACAGTAGAAGTATATGGAAAGAAACAAGGTCACTTAAAATCCCACCTCATTGTCAGATCCTACATTAACATATTAAGGGCCATATAGCATGTAATTCTTTTTTAACACATATTAACATATACATAGTCAAATTTTAAAAATCTATATTAAATTAAACACCTATATGTTTATTTTTACAAAATTAGGACTACAAGTATCCTAGGTTAGATTCCCCAGAAAAGAGACTCAGAATGGGATTTGTGTGCACGAAATTAAGTGGAACACAGTATGAAGGAACAAGGAAAGAAGGCAGGACAGTGGGAGAAATTGAACTGTTATATGGACACTACAAAGACCTCAACCAATTCAGTGAGGGAGCTCTGGAGCCCCATTATCACATGTTGAAATAGAGATAGGTCTTTGTACTCCTGTGTCAACTAGTAATTGGGTACTGGATTAGCCTCTCTCAGGAAGAGATATGACCTTGTAAGGGAAAACACTTTCCCTGCTATTCTCCAATTCAGGTACCAGACATATAGGATTTTCCCACACCAAGTAATTTTTAAATTCTCAATGGGTATCTAGTTGAGTACCTTCCAATGTCACTCATGTTTACAATAACTGTCTAGAGTTAGTGCAGAGCATCAGGTTAAGGGCTCAGTCCTACAAGACTGCCCCCCCACTTTGGGTGCCAATTGTGAGTCTGGGCCTCTCATATTTTGAGGGATCAGCTACACTGGGGGGTTCCCATGACCACCTTCTTTTGTTGAATAATTTGTTAGAATGGCTCACAGAACTTAGAAAAGTGTTTTCTTTACTGTGACCCATAAGAGATACAAACTCAAGAACAGCCAAGTGGACAAGATGTATAGGACAAAGGATGGGAAAGAGTCACAGAACTTCCATGACTTCTGAGGGTGCAAACTCTACCAGTACCTCCATTTGTTCACCAACCTGGAAGCTCTCCAAACTCCATTGGTTAGAATTTCTTAAGGAGGTTCCATTTTGTAGGCAGGATTGACTAAATAATTGGCCACTGGTAAATTGAAATCAATCTCTAGATCTTCTTCCCTCCCTAGAGGATGGGCAGTGGGATTTGCCCAATTAAATAAAGAAGTAAACTGAGTCAAACTCCAAATTGTCAAAAAGATGAGTTCATTCTGGAATAGCAGAGGAATTGTAATCTGAGACATGCAAATTGTAGCACTCTACAGGCAAATCCATTGTAGGTTTGGGATAGCTGTATTTATGGGCAGGGGATGTAAAGAGGGGACAGTTCAGTTAGAGTCAGTAAAACAAAAACAAAAACAGACCAGCTTTGAAAATTCTCTAAGCAGACAAAACCAGTCCAGTCATACAAACAAAACTCCATTCAGCTTATTTTGTGAGACCAGCCCAAACTGGATCATTCCTTGTTCATGCCTTTGGGAATCATAAGTAAATCTCCTGGGACGTCTGGGTGGCTCAGCGGTTGAGCGTCTGCCTTCAGCTCAGGGCGTGATCCCTGGATCTGGGATCGAGTCCCACATTAGGCTCCCTGTGAGAAGCCTGCTTCTCCCTCTGCCTGTGTCTCTGCCTCTCTGTGTGTGTCTCTCTCATGAATAAATAAATAGATCTTTAAAGAAAGGTAAATCTTCCCAATGTTGTTTTGAGACAATTTCTGGCCAACTCTCTATCACTTAAGAAAATCCCAATATTTTCAGCTTTCTGTAAATCAGGCATTCATAGGAAATCAGTCTCAGTCCTTAAGTTTTGTTTTTCTGAGGGTACATGCATGAGATTTTACATTTTATATCTTCTGGTTCCATTTTAGATCAAAATTCTTACATAGGCTGACAGTTTCAAGCTTCTAATCATGGCTTAGTTTTTCTAGTGACCAGCTTCTGTCCTAAAGCTATCCAGGATCCCCCCAAGGTTCACCTCATAAAAACAAGACAGTCATCACCAGAAAATATCAAGGGACTTAGGAGCTCTGTGTCAGGAATAGGGGTCAAAGACCAATTATTAGAACAAATGATGCTCCTAGTTCTCCTATCCCTCAGGAAATTATAAAGGTTTTAGTAGCTTTGTGCTGAGAATCAGGGACAAGGACCAAATATACAGTCCTTATTATGTTACAGCATTACACCTGGGGTGAAGCAGTTCCTTTCTGCCAAGGACAATTTCTGGGAAAAGAATTAGCTGTGAGGTCTGCACTAACTCCAGACAGTAAGTGTCAACATGAGTTAAATTAGAGGATACCCAATTGGTATTCAGGGTGGGCACAGTAGGTAAGACTTATGTATCATCTAAACACCAGGAGACTTGGATCTTTTGTAAGATATCTCCCATCTATTTCTTTGGTCTCGGAATCAATTTTGTGTCCTTGTTTAAAATAAGGCTACATTATTTATGTGAAAGCAAAATGAGGGTGCTAATTCCAAACTTCTGAGTATGTATTAGTATGAGTGTGAGTATACATATGTGTGTGACAAATAAGTCAGAAGTCCGTGTGAAGTTGCCCAGTGTTGGTAAAATAAAAGATTTAAAAAATATTTTTCATATCTATACTGTAAATAAGGGTAAAACTAAAATCTTTCAAAATTAGCATTTCTTTCTTCATTTAGCTTTTGCACATCTATAAAGAAAAGGGCAGAGCTGAAACAGAACAGTTAGCATGACATATATACAGAATGATTCATATTGCTGGCGATTTCTGACTAGCTGAGTAGGATGTCAACAGCAACACAGACATTACCATAGATGCTCCTTGAAGCGTTATCTGTGTGATGTCTGTTGGAGAGAATTTAGAAAAATTAACTGGTAAAATTTAACTGTAAATGAGGACTGGAGTTCAGGTAAATATTTGAGGTTAAAAGTTAATGCATTTAAAATATATTTAATTCCATACTAGTTGGAATGAATCATTTTTGTCCTGTATCCAGGAACAAAATTTTAATCCGAGTTAATTTTGGTTGCTTTTTGTTAGTGTATATTAACAATACCTAAAATATTGTTTAGAGTTGACACGAGACTTTGTAGCTATGACTTACTGTTCTCTAGAACTATCTATATTTTTAACTTTTCATTATAGGATAGTACCTTATAAAGATTTCTATCACACCAGTTTTTACCCTTAATAGTTTGTTTTTACTTGACCTCCTCCATCTGGGTTAATCACAAAAGTCTTTCTAGTTCACACACGCCTGGAGTTAGCTGAACTCCATAAATTTGTGAGTCTTACCTCTTTGTATATGTATCTTGACCTTTGATGTAAGTTAATATCTCAAAAAAGTCTACAGGTTTAATTTAATTTTTTTTAAGGTTGTATCTTATTTTATTGGAGCTGCCATAGCATAGTACTACAGACTGGGTGGTTTAAACAATAGAGATTTATTTTCTCAGAGCTAGAAGAGAGATCTAGCTTCTCTTCTAGAGAAGAGCTTCTGGAAGCTAGAAGTCAGAGATCCAGGTGTCGATAGGCTTGGTTTTTTCTGAGACCTTTCTCTTTGGCTTATAGATGGTTGCCTTTTCCCTGTTTCTTTACATGGTCTTTCCTCTGTGAAGGAAAGACATCTGGATTGCTCTTCATATGAGGACACCAGTCATATTGGATTAGGGTCTGCCCCAATGACCTCACTTTAACTTTACTGCTTTAAAGGTGCTCTAAATACAAACTTGTATCTCCAGATAGAGTCACCTTCTGAGGTACTGGGGTTAGGACTTTAGCATATGATATTTGGGGGATACAATTTATCCTCTAACAATCTTATTAACATCTATTAGCACACTTTTAGTTACCTGGAATTCAAAACAAAGCACCTGATTTTCATCATGAGGTTTTGTTTTGTTTTGTTTTTTAAAAGCACATAAAAACTTTCTCTGGTTAGATATAAACATACTACATTTAATGTAGGAAAATAGGACCTTTATGGTACCTTTTAGTTCTAAAATTCTATAATTTCACTCTCTCTATTTTTTCCCGTCTTCACCCATGTCCCATAAATTGACAAGACTTTCTTGTTAATATCTGGGAATATAAATCTAGGAATATTACATTTGAAAAATATGATTTGAAGAATTGAGCTTTTATAATTAAAAATTATAACAACCATTATTCATGAATAAGCAGAGGAAGATATTTAATTAATAAATATATGCTTGTGTGGTTGGATAAACATTTACTTCAATTTTTCAAGTACTTTGGCTTACTGGAAATTATTTAATCTGATTTATCAGGATTGCTAAATAAAGAAAAAGCAAGAAAGGAAGTATTTAAAGTATTTAATTCTAATTTGAAATTAATTTCATTATTTTTTAATAATTTAAAAGACAGTTCAAAATCTTGCTTTGACTCAATGGCCACACTATGATTAATAGCTGTTTCTGCATTTTTAATACATGAAATAATGACATCTATTATTTATTGCATTCCTGGTACATATTTATTTGATACATAAAAGAAATATGTGAAGTAGATATTATTTCCTCTATTTTACACATGAGAAAACTGGATCTCACTTAAAAAATTTTAAAAGACACAACTAAGCAAATTATAAAGCTAAGAAGTGACAGAACTGGAATTCCAAACAAAGTCACTTCATCTTCAAAGTCTGTTCCTTTAGCCACTATGCTGAAGTATATACAACCGTGCCAGGTGTTGAAGAGAGAAGTTCCAAGGACTTGGAGGTCAAGTATGAGAAAATCTAGAAGCCTATGAGCATAGTATAATGTGGTAAAATGTCAGAATATAGCAATATCTATAGCCAACAGAGATTCAGGTACAGACACATATTTACTTAGGATGTTTGCATTAGGATATAGACTGAAAGGACAAATCATGTTTCTGATCCTGATTAATGTTTTGTTGTGTCAAAGAATTGTGAAAGTCATTATAGTAACAATCAAATGGTTGAGAATAGTGTTTCTAACCCATAGCTGTTGTAAGCAAATTATCTCAATTTTCTCTACTGACACTTTGAAAATATGAGAAGAGTGAAAAAATGAGACCGAGAGTCATGCAATTATTTTCAACTCCTTGCAGCTGAGAAATGCTGGTCAAGAAAAATGAGTCATGGAGTTTCATTGTATCCAATCAGAGTTGAACATGTGATTGCTGTAGGTTTTGTTTTGTTTTTGTTCTTTTCTTTTTCTTGGCCTTAGGGTGAATATGGCTTTTATCTTCTCTCTAGGGGGGGGAGAGGAAAGGGAACTTTCTCAAGCAAACCTACCTAAGGAAGGAATAGGTGCACCCCCAGAGGTTGGGGCTAGAACAGCCAGGCAATTATTCAGAAGGGATCCTCTGCATTTACTTCCTGGCCCTGGGCTGTTTGAGTGGAAGGTATTGTCTATCTGAATTTATTCTGCAAGCTCACTAAGATGTTTGAAATAAGATTAGCATTAAGGAACAAAGCAGCATTATTATCTACAAGTGAGCCACATATCTAGGAACCTTTCTGTGCAACTATAGAGTGGAATCCAGGCTGGAAGGGGAGCCACCAAAAACATCCACATGATCCCTTGTTGACAGGAATCTTAAGTGGGTGTATTTCTTAAATGGGTTGTTGGTGGGGGAAAAAGCAGGAAGAGAGGCCATCAGCAGTTAGGCATCCCTGGAGAACAGCATGTCTTTCTCAATCACACAGTTGCCACACACTGGATGTGGGGAAATTCAATTAGGGACCACATATGGGCACTTCCATCTTCACACATCCTCTGACGTTTTTTGTTTTATATATGATTGCCTTATTCATTACAAAAAATACCCTTTATTTTTATTTGGAGTAAATCGTATAGTAATTCTGTAATTGAAAGGAGTTGTCTGCATGATTTTGGCTTACTCTTTTCGCTCCTTCTTTTTCTTTCTTTCCTATGATATTCTACTCTGGTGTTTCCCTTATATTTTCAAAAGTTAGCATTTTACAAAACATGCCAGATTTCCTTTCATTTTGGCTCTTACCATATATCTTCTTCTCTGAAAACTTTTTAGGCCTTCCAACTTCTGTATATTTTATATGCTATTACATCTTTACGTCATCTGTTAATTATCTTTTAACTGTAAAATACCTTATACAGGATATCTTATACAAAAGTTCCTGTCTCAGCACTTTCTCTCATAAAAGAAGATTAACTTTCTCCCCATTGTCCTTTTCCTTAAAATATCTCTCCAAAAAAGTTTTATGTCACAGTTCCCTCATTCTCTATGGAAACTGCAGTTATTGTTGATGTGTTAATAATCAAGCCTGGCACCTTAGGGCAGAAGAATTTTCTTTTTCTTGGTAATGTTTTATTTATTAAACAATACAGCAAGCAATAAAGGAACCAAAGAAACATCACAAAGTAATTAAAATTTGTTTCCTAACATGTTTATCATTATATATATGTATAATAGAACAAATGACCAAAAATTTATTCTATATATATCTCTCACTATATATATATACATGCAAATTAAATAACCTACCAAGAAATTGCACAATGTTTCATTAGGAAATTATCTAAACTATAATATCACAACCTACTAAAATCAATTTTTTTTGTTTCACAACCAAATAATTAAAATTATATATAAAAATCACATGGTTGCTGTCTTTAGCGCTGCCACTAGAATATAGTTCCATTCTTATAAAGCCTAAGGCATTGACTATTCTAAAATGTTTGCTACTATCCATCACCTCAATAATGTTCTCCTTCCACAGCTTCTATTCCTTGCTTATCAAGCCTATCCTTTTCTTGGGTAATTTTAACAGTTATTTATATTTATTGTTTATTTTCAGATTCTTATTATAGGTTTAAGAGATTCATATATGATAATATTTGGAGATGAAATAGCAAATGATAGCTGCTAATATATTCCTGTTTTTATTGTAGTAAAGAACATAGAATATAAAATTTATCGTCTTAACATTTTTAAGTGTATGGTAGTATTAAGTATATTAACATTATAGTGTAATGGATCTCTAGGAAATTTTTATCTTACAAAATGGATACTCTATACTTATTAGAAAATAAGTCTCACTTTCCCTCTTCCCTAAGCCCCTGGTAATTACCAATCTACTTTCTGTTTTATGAATTTGACTACTTTAGATACTCTATGTAAATGGAATCATATAGTATTATTCTTTTTTGTGACTGGCTTATTTCATTTAGCATCATGTCCTCAAGTTTCATTTATGTTATAGCATATGATAGGGTTTACTAACTTCTTATGGCTGAAAATATTCCATTGTATGCATACACCACATTTCACTAATCCATTCATTCATTGATGGGCATTTGGGTTGCTTCCACTTCTTGGGTATTTTAAATAATGCTGTAATGAACATGGATATATAGATATCTCTTTGAAAATCTGCTTTAAGTTCTTTTGGATATATATCTAGTAGTGGAATTCCTGAATCACATGGTATTTTTAATTTTGTGAGGAACCACAATATTGTTTTGCATAGCAGTTATACCATTTTATATCCCCACCAACAGTCTGGGTGGGTTCCCTTTTATCTGTATCTTAACAAACAATATTTTCTGCTACATATATTCTGAAATGAGGATTTACAACATGTAATACCCTCTCCAGGGGTTATCAAAAAAGGCAATATGTCAAGTAATCTGTTTGAAACACTCTAGGTATCAGAAATTTAATTCCTTTCCTTGTTAGTGAAAGGATGGTGCTATTTCATTTATAAGTAAAGCATAAATGATGTGTGATGATCTTAAGAGACTTAGATACCCTTGTGTATCAATTAAAAATCTGGTCCATGAGAAATTAACATTCTGGGTCTGTTATTTTCATAAGAATAAAAATTTCAATAAGAAATTTCAACAATTTTGTAAGATTTTAATTTTCTATGTCCCAAAACATTATGAGAGTAGAAGGGTAGCTAAAAAGCTTTCTTTAGAAAAAATTCTTAAAGATTATCCTAGGTTGAATGCTGAAAATCTCATGCAACGAATAATATTTTTGAGGGGGGGGAATGTTTTAAAAAACTTGCCCAAACCTAGGAAGGTTAGTGAAGTTGGAAATGATAAATCGAACACAGTCTCCCTGCTCTGAGGCAACTCTTTAAAGTGAAATAAATAGTTATGGCAGCTTATCCTGACCTGTTTCCTTTATGTTTCCAACAATTCTTTGTTCAATGCCAAAAGAAAAGAAAAGAAAAATTTAATGCTTGTGATTAATGGCTATGCTGTATGAAGTTACACAGCATAATTTATGGGGTACCTTCTCATGCGAGCACCTCAAGGCTTTGTATAATAAAAAAAAAAGCATATAAACACAGAACTCATCCATAAATTAAAAATCCAATATTCAGTGTTATATTAGTTGAAACAAGAGTACAAACATTTCTTCAACACCCAGATATGTTTTTATTTAACCAAAAATTTCCATCCCTAATATATGTTTTATCTATTAGGTTTTCATTTTTACCTAGACTTTTTCTTGAATTTTCCTCATTTTACAGTATTAAACTCATTGTATATTCTTATTTGAAGCTTGTCAAAAACTTACAATAGAACAAATATATTTAGCCCATATGGACATACAAATTTGATGTTGGAGAATTTTTTTTTTTCATTTTGCATTGCCTATAACTTGAAAGATTTGTAGTTACACAGGGAGGAATTTATAGATTGTAATTTTTTAATAATCTTTTGTCTCTAGTTTTAATGGTTTTGGATCTAATCATAATCTTATTATACCACTTTGCTTTTATATAGCAATATATGCTTTTACAGGATCTTTCACATTAATTTTATCTGTGCATCATCACAATTATTCTATGAAGAAGGAAAGGCCAGTATCATTACAGTTCCATTTATAGATAAGGAAATGAAGTCAGAGGACGATTCCATGACCTGCTCAATGTCACTCAGTAATTTAGTGGTAAAAGCAGAGCTGGAGTTCTTGGCTCCTGATTCTGACAACAGATTATGTCTCATTGTATAATGTGGATCTAGAGCATTACAAAATGTGACCAATTTAGAGGAATAATTCCCAATCATATTGATAGGGAAATATATTATTTCTCACATTCTGAAGTAGTCTCTTTAAATCAGTTTCCTGTTGTCACCAAGGGCAGATGGTTTGTCATAATAATTTTAAGCACTTTTTTTGGTGTCCAACTTTATGGTCTGGATGATGACAAAAGTAGAGCACCTGTCTTCTTTCGTGCTTTGGCCTTTGCACATTGGGGTCTTATGTATTGCCAGTAGTTGGGAAAATAAGGATTGCAAAGCATTAGACATGGTCTTTGCTTATTTGGAGATGAGCCCATCTAGATAAGAACCTATGTTTAAAGTATCTATAGCAGGGGATGATTCATTCAGAGTTAATAAACATAGGCTACTTCTTAGAGCTGGCCATTATATTTTTCATCCAATATCAGGTATATCACAGATTGGGAGTGAGAAGTTGGGAAAGGGAGAGACACTACTGCACTGCTTCTGTATGTCCAAGACTTAGAAAAATCGTACTTTCTCTACCATCATATAAATTGTACTTAACAGGGTCACCAGTGGCATTGTATTATTGAATCTAATGGCAAATTCTCAGTCCTCCTTTTACTCAATTTATCAGCATATTTTGTACAGTCGATTACTCTAGCTTCCCTGGAAATTTTTCTTAGATTTGACTTCCAGGATACTATTATCTCTTGGTCATCCATCTATCTCAATTCCCTTTGATAGAGTCTGTTCGTTTTTCCCATCTCTAAACACTATGATGTCTTGGTGTTCAAACTTTAAAAATCTATTCTGCTCTTTCAATACTATTTTCTTAGGTGACACCTTCTAGCCCCTGGGAAAGAATCATCATTTGTATGCTGGTGATTTCTAAATTTATATCTCTAGATAGATACCTTTCCTGGAAAATACAAGATGCTCAATATGTATTTGTTAAGTTGTGAAATTTTTTAAAAAAGGTAAATTTTACATAAAATATGTCAAGATGGTCAAAATCACCAAATTTTAGAAACCAGTAGATTTACCACCTGAAGAAAAACAGTCTCCAGAAAAAAATAAAGCAAGAAGTATGAGAATATGAAACAATTAAGTCGATTTTAATACTAATGGGTGAATATAAGACACATCAAAAAGTAAATATTGATATTTTGCCAAACTTTGGGTCATAGAAGTGTATTATGTAACCTATAATATGGAAAAAAAATAACTAGCATTATGATTGTCATCAATAAAGGACTGTATAAGAATTGGCCATGTTTGCTTAGGACACCACACCAATGTTCATTATATAAAAGTGGCAAAGCAGGAACTGAAAGTACTTGTACTGTATGGTAGTAGCACTATTGCATTACCTAGAGGGTCAAACAGGTGATCCCAAGGCAAGTAGTGGGTGGAAATTCTGAATAGAGTTAAGAAAAAGACCCTGAAAGGAAGAGGTTTTAGGGATGTAAAATATGTGAATTTAAATGTGCTTGAGAATCTGGGAGTGCCCTCACTGGCCCAGTCATTAGTGATACTGATGCACTTCTCCAGCATCAATGTCACCAAAAGGACTGGTTGTCAGGTAAGCAAGTGGGGCAGAGCTTGACCTTAGCAGTCCTTCCACCTATGATATGTGAGACCATCTAGGGGAGCAGATAGAGATGGAAGCTGTCAATGGAAATAGTTGACAAGGAAAAAATAAGTTTGAAGAGTAGCAGGAACCTATTCCCTGCTTCTTCTCTGAAACCTGAGGGATAGAGAACTCTGCTTCAGGGTATTTCATTGGGTGTAGGCAGAAAGTCCTGAGGAAATTTCATGGGACCCCATGAGACCCGAAAGGATTCTAGGAGCAGTCAAATATTTTCCTGGGTAAGTGTTGTTTGTGTGTTCTAAGAAGCAATCAAAGTGGAGGTGCCTCTGGACATGGCACAGGGACATTGGTGTTGTCTGCATGACCAAAGCCTGAGAAGGAGAGCAAATGTTTCAGGGTATGCTAACATGGGGGCATAGTCAGAGCTTCTTTATCTCACTGCAGGCCAGCCTTTGTTAGGTAGATCACTAACTCTAAAGACTTTATAAACCAATTTGGAAAACTAGGTTGGTAACCAATGGTATGAGATTTTGCATGCGATTTTGGTTTCAACTATTTCTTTGCCATGACATCATTTGTCAAATTTATTTTTCTGCTCTACCTTGAAATAAGATTGTTAATGGTTTACTTTGATGTGCACTATGCTTCCTGCCTTTCCTTATAGAGAGTAGAGAAAGATCTCAAGATAATTCCTAAGAAGGACAAGCATGTTCTCTGGGTGAAATTCCTCTTCCTTTTTCCTCCCCAATATTCTGTGAAAACTAGCCTCACCCCTGGTTATATTTGGAAATCAATCTATTGATTGCAGTTGTGCTCAAATGAGCTTTTAAAGTCCTTTCAAGGGATTCCTGGGTGGCGCAGCAGTTTAGCGCCTGCCTTTGGCCCAGGGCGCGATCCTGGAGGCCCGGGGTTGGATCCCACTTCGGGCTCCCGGTGCATGGAGCCTGCTTCTCCCTCTGCCTGTTTCTCTGCCTCTCTCTCTCTCTGTGTGACTATCATAAATAAAAAAAAAAAAAAAATTAAAGTCCTTTCAAGGAGATTTCCTCACAGGGAGAGCACAGAAGGGGAAAACTATTAGTTGATCTTAAAGTCTGCTGCAACTTTTTGAGCTAATAAAGTGTGCAAGGTCATGTATTCTAGGTCATTCACTTATTGATTTATCAGTCAATACTTTTATATTCCTTGTAGCATTTTGACACACTATCAAATGTGTGCTCAAGCAGTGTGCATTTATGATTACTCTCATAGAATTACAAATGGACATTTACTTAGCACTCACTGGTGTGTAGGGGCATACATGTGTGCATCATATTCTTAATGCATGTTCATTCTCCATTTCAAAAGAAAACATATCCAGATATTTGAGCCTATGGTTTCTAGGTAGAGTAATCAAGTTCTTTTTCTTCCTTATCCCTTGTCTGCATTTCTCACATTAACTTCCTTTAAAATTCTATTTCATTGGATCCCAAAGTTTGCTGCACATTGGAATCACCAGAAAATCTTAAAAAATTCCTGATGCCTGGCTCCTACTCTCTGGCATTCTGATTTACTAGGTAGGGGGTGGGATCTGAGCAGTGGGAGGCGTTTTGTTTTGTTATAAAGATTTTATTTATTTATTTGAGAGAGAAAGAAGGAGCAGGAGTAGGGAGAGGGGCAGAGGGAGAAGCATACTGCCCACTGAGCAGGGAGTCTGATACAGGTCTCAATTCTAGGCCCTTGGGATCACGACCTGAGCTGAAGGCAGACACTAACCCACTGAGCCACTCAGGTGCCTCTGAGCAGTGGAAGTTTTAAAGGTGATTCTAATAAGCAGCAAATGTTGGGAATTATTATTCTACTCTGTTGCCTTTTGAAGGACTGGATATAAATAACTGGCCATAAAAAGTCAATGTTTCTTAACTTTATTAGGGAAACATTATTTTCTGTAGACCTATCCTGGCTCAATGAAGGAGTCGCTGAAAGTAGGGTGGTTGACCTAAGTAATGGTTGATTCATCCACTGATTCACCTGGAAGTGGTATAATCCTGCGTTAAACCTTACAAATAGCATAGGTCCTGCCCTGGAAATGCAGTCCATTGCCTCTGCATTGCGGTGTGGTTTCTCCCTGAGGGAGGAGCTACTACTAACTCTCCCTGGTTTAGAGCCTACTTGGAGCCTTCAAGGTCATATATGATTAATTCCCATTCATGTGCCATACTCAAAAACTGGTTTTCGGATACTCTGAAATGACTTAGCATGAAAATGACATAGCTTTACAACTTTTAAACTTTGTTAGCACCTTGCACCTTGCAGAAAACTAAAGCCGCATGGGGACCCTGTTTGAGACATTTAGAAATTAAATGTCATATTGACAATTTGTTGAAGCCTTTCAATTTGAAGTGTCCCAAATTTTCTTGCTTGATTTCATTACTTCATGCCTACTCCTTAATATTAAGGCAAAAATCAACAACAAAACACCAAACGAAGACAAAACAAAACATTCCCAAAACAAAACCCAGAATAGAACTCTAGGACTTGACTGTTTTAATGAGGCTGGGCTGGTATTGTCAGGACAGCCTGAAAGACTTCTGTTAAGTTTCATTATTGATTTATCAGAATTGGCTTTTAATTTAAGTTTTGATTGACTGAGAGTTCAAATTGATTGATGTGTTGAGAAAGTTATTAAATCAAACATATAGAAATTCTTCTGAGAGGTGTGATGTTGTCTCTCTTTCTCTGTGCCAAACATGCCTGAAACATGTACCCCATTTCTTTCAAATACTGCACAGAAGCAGTTATTGTTTGGAAGAACCAAAACAAAAGGTATGTGAATAAGAAAAAGGATTTTTCTTTTAACACTAATTAATTCACACATTCCCTTGAACTGTAGTGCATCCCTTTTGTGGTCTGAATTAATTCTACTTTGGGGGAAAAATGCTACTGGTTTATTTTAAGACCAGAAAAATGACCAAGAAAGTTCAAAACAATTAGAGTGGATGTCTAAATGAGTAAGAAGTTAATTCTTTGTCTTTCTTGGGAAGATAATGTGTGCCAAATGAGGACAGATAACGGACTGATGTTACTTAGAGAAGAAAAATAAAACTGCCTCCCAAAAAGTAACCTTTTAGAATGCCTAATCTTACCTGATTAGGGTTCTATAAGAAGAGAGATACTTTTGGACTATCCAAAAACTCTATTATACCTAAATTGGCTCTCGGCCACATTTATGGTAAGAAGATGTTCCTTGCATTAACAGGAAATGTTTGAATAAAAGGGAAAAAAATTCAACTCAGTTGCTCTTTGAAATTAGTAATTCCATTATTTTATTTCCTTAAATATTAATTCTATTCTTAAATTATAGAACAGGTAGCTCTGACTAACTGGAGTAAATTTTGATTTAAGAATTGTGTCTTGGGGCACCTGGGTGGCTCAGTGGTTGAGTGTCTGCCTTGGGCTCAGGGCATGATCCCATTGTCTGGGAATCCAGTCCTGTATCGGGCTCCCTTAGAGGAGCCTGTTCCTCCCTCTGCCTGTGTCTTTGCCTCTCTCTCTCTCTCTCTCTCTGTCTTCATGAATAAATAAGTAAAATCTTAAAAAAAATCATGTCTTAAACATAGTCTTCTAAGCATTTGGTGATATTGAATTGTCAAGATGGAAGAAAATGTTTTATGTCATCAAACTTTAATATCTGCTACTCCCATTTTAAAGTATAGCTTTTATCTGGAAAGAAAATTAACAGCTTTGACATAAGAAATGATAAGTAACTTAGGAAATGACAAACTGCCTCTAGAATTTGACTGTCTTTACAACAGTTTAAAAGTATTGAATGAGAAAAATTGAGGTAAGCATAAGAAAACAACATTCCTAGGCTATTCACAAAAAGAAGTATTCAAAAAGGTTGGAAGTAGGTTTTTCTTTTTCATTTTATATACATAATTTACATATTAGACACATATTTGTGTAAATATCCTTAGGTATTTATATGCAAACTAGTGTGTACGTAACTGGTAAAATACTAGTTAGTTTGGTAGGGCTGCTGTAACAAATACCACAAACTGGGAGGCTTGAAACAACAGCAACTTGCTGTCTCACAGTTTTAGAGGCTGAAGCCTGAGATCAAGGTGTTGGCAGAGTTGATTCCTCTAGAGGGCTGTGAGGGAGCATCTGTTGTGCGCCAAGTGCCCTGGCTTCGGGTGCTTTGCTAGTAGTTTGGCATTCCTTGGCTAATGGAAGTGTCATTCCATCTTGCCATCGTGTTCACAAGGTGTTCTCCCTGGATGGGTATCGGTCGCTATATCTAAATGCCGCCCATCCCCTCTTTATAAGGACAACTGTCCCAGTGGATTAGGACCTACCCCCAAAGACTTCATTTTAACCTCATTATCACTGGGGCAAAAGTCAGGCTCAGAACCATGGCTAGAAATGTTTGAGTAGGGTGAGGAGGATAATCTCAAGGTAGAGTAGTTTGCCCCTACAAACTTTCAGCTGAAGCTGACCCAAATTGAGAAGCAGAAGAGTTGAACTATGAATGAGGATTGGAATTTTGACTATTACATAGTACTAAAACACTTTTTAGTACTGATACAGAGTATTTGTATCACTAGATATGCCCAGGAGATTAAAAAGACTAAGACTGAATAGAAATTTTTCGAAGTAGGGCCAACATCTTTAAAAGGACCAGGAAGTGAGCCCAAATACTGAGTTTAAATGTAGAGAGAGGGAAAATAATAAAATTCTTTTTCATTGAATCCTATAGAATACCACTTTTTTTAACTTTATGATTGTTTATGTGTCTTAACTATTTCCTATTAAAAAGAGTCACTCTTTGGGGTGCCTGGGTGGCTCAGTCAGTTAAATGTCCAACACTTGATCTCAGCTCAGGTCTTGATCACAGAATTGTAAGTTTAAGCCCCATGCCATACTTCATGCTGCAGTGGATCCTACTTAAAAAAAAAAAAAAAAAAAAAGGGCACTCTTCACTAAATCCCAATAAATACATACTGGGTCAGGCCCAATGCCAAACTTCTAAAAATCATTTTCTTTAACTCTAATGAAAGAAACCCTGAAGCTATTATTAGGTTTTAGTACTTTATCTAAATAATTGCATTGCAGGGAGGTTAAATAACTTGACCAAATTGCTCAAAGGTTTGTCTAGCTCAAATTTTTTTCTCTAAGCCATATACATGTACATTCATCTTTCATACTCCTCCCCTCCTGCCCCACCAAATGAAGAAAAGCACTTAGTTCTATTCCTATAGTGAATGATCAGCATATACTAAAGTATAATCTAATCTAACAGAATTGGGGTTAGAAGCTGAACGTGGTAATATTTGTGATAATAGTTGTTGCTTCCTATTATTTGGAGATAAATATCATGTAAGCAACTGATCCAATCTTTTTCTTAGTTTTCAAGCATCTTAAATTTTTCATATCTATAAAAAATCATCAGGACCAGATTTTTATATTTCTTAATCCAATAGTCCCTGATATGACACATTCATATCAAACATGTCTAATGATCATGCTATCCTGAGATAGAAAAATAAACTCAAGGGGATCCCTGGGTGGCGCAGTGGTTTGGCGCCTGCCTTTGGCCTGGGGCGCGATCCTGAAGACCTGGGATCGAATCCCACGTCGGGCTCTCTGCATGGAGCCTGCTTCTCCCTCTGTCTGTGTCTCTGCCTCTCTGTCTCTCTCTCTGTGACTATCATGCATAAATAAATAAAATCTTTAAAAAAAAATAACTTTAAAAAAAAGAAAAATAAAGAAAAATAAACTCAATAGAACAATTTTTCTAAAGAATACTCGTGTCTGTTTTCTTGACAAAACAAATTCTATCTCTAGGAGAAAGTAGAGGGAATAAAGGAAGGAAAGACTTGGTTTATTGTAAAATTCCAAAAATATAATTAACTTTATAATACTTTTTTTCTGAGCCAGAGGTGTATTTCAGAGTCCAGAAGTTGGCATTGCTGACAGTCAGTATCAGAGAAGGAATATTGGCATTTATAATTTAGGCTGGAATTTACTACCAGACTTCTGCGATTCCAGGGATTCTGAGTGATTCAAGTTGTATATAGTAACTCAAGACACCCACATGGAAACCCACAGACATTATACTTACATCAAGAATGGAAAAGACAGGGATCCCTGGGTGGCGCAGTGGTTTGGCGCCTGTCTTTGGCCCAGGGCGCGATCCTGGAGACCCGGGATCGAATCCCACGTCGGGCTCCCAGTGCATGGAGCCTGCTTCTCCCTCTGCCTGTGTCTCTGCCTCTCTCTCTCTCTCTGTATGACTATCAAAAATAAATAATTAAAAAAAAAAAAGAATGGAAAAGACATCCTTACCTGCCTTGCAAAGTGGCTCTGAGGGTTAAAGAATGTGCATGATCATCTGTAAATGATAAAGCAGTACAGTTGCTGCTATTTGGGATGTGTTTACATACACAGGTATCCACATAAACATTCAAGCTATTTTTATGTCCCTTTTAATTTTGTTGAATTCCCTAGACTATGCTTACTTAGTATAGTCTATTTAAATGTATAATCTTACTGGGAAGACTAGATTTCTTTTCAAAGGTCTCTTGGGACCATACGACAGCATACACTTTGGTGATATGGAGAAGGGATTGGGATATATGTGTTGCAGCACTTGCTCCTGCTGTGATGGGGTCTTGTTACTGGTGCTCTGAAAAGCACAAAAGCAGGGATAAAGGAACCTGTGCACTCTTCCCTACGGCTTCCTTTTACCTGGTGGCTGGGGATAGTGCTAACAGCCCAGAGCATTTATGCATGAATTCCTCCCCCAAAGCTTCCTCGATGTGCTGCCCTTCTCTTAACTCCTTTGTTTATAACCAGAGCTTGTTGACCACTTGTTTGGCTTTCTTGTCCTGGAATGTCCCTGCTTTGGTTTTTGGCTCTTATTTCCCCAAGAGACCTCCATCTTCTGTGATTGTATGTCTGACATTTTTTTTTTTTTCTGACTGTTCTCCAGCCTTGTCCCTCTTGGTTATGCTGAACTATTAAGTGGGTGTCTTAGTTTGTGTTCTTCCAGACAGATTCTGAAAGAAGGATTTGAATGCAAGTAGTTTACTGGGAAGTGATCTCAGGAAACATTGGTAGGAAGTATAGAAGGGACTAAGGGAGGAAAGCTAATGAAAGTGAGTTTCCAAGCAAATGATCGCTGTGGGCAACCGGACCCCAATTCTTTGGGGGTAACTCTGGGAAATACTGTAGAACATTCCTTCGGATACACCAGTTGAAGGGCAAGAGTTATGCATCCAACAAGCCTCACTCAGTGTCTGTTGAGGGCTATTCTTAGGGTGTGGTAACTCCTAGCACTTCTGGCCTGTTCAGTCTAAGGGCAGAGTATATACCAGTGTTCAGAAAAAGCCCTCAGGCAAAGTGCTTGCAGGTGGAAAGAAGAAAGGCAGGTGTATCCAAAAACGGTGACTGCCAAGAGGATATCAATAGGACACCAGCAGCATCTGTTATGGTGGATGCTCATTCTTTTGTGATTAGGGCTTAGATTCCCTTGAGATTCCGGGTATGTGAAGGTTTTGGAGATGAGATGGGTTATGCTATGTGAAGGTCATTGGGCCCTGTAGGAGGGAAGAAATCTGTACTTCAACTTTCATTTCCCGGGAATGAAGCTAGGAAAACCTGTTAAAGCTGGACTAGAGTTCCTCTGGACAAGGCTCAGATGTAAAGGGCTGTGTGGCTCTTGAAATACAACAGTCTTGAGTAGAATTAGCTTGAGAGAGATTTTAGGTTGGTGTCTGGTTCCAGACAAAGGCTTTGCATTGAATGAAGGAGGCAGCTTTTGGCAGAAAACATACCTACTCCTGAAAGTCCTCTTAGACTCTGTCACTGTGGCACAGGCTCGAGCTTTGGGGAGCAATGCCTGAACATAAGGGTTTCTGCTCTAAAGGGATCCCAGGCCTGAGAAGGGTTTACCACCCCCAATGAAACGTGTGTTTATGAAATGAACTGGACAAGCAGAATAGTTGCAGGCTGCACTGTGGTGACCATGGGTGGCAGCAAAAATCAATGACCATGGTGGACTCATGGGGACCCTGTGGTAACCTGGGTTGTGTACTCCTTGCCCTGCTCCTTGACTGCTGTAGCCAACTCCCCTCTCCCAATAATTTGGGGGGAGGGAGAAACTTTAAGTGAAACATTAGACTTGCAGGTATTTGGTGTAGGATGAATTGGGTTAGGGACTGGAAGAGGGTAAGGAAATATAGCCATAATTGAACTTTGAGTTTGTGAAGCAGGCTTTACTACTTAAACTAGGGAAATAATTTAGTTTTAATCCAGTGAATTTGATTATGTTGTCAGGCTCGTGGTAAATTGTTATGAGTGTGATAGTATGTTGTAATCCTGTGATGGTGTTTTACATGAGACATAAAGGCTTCTCTATGACCCTCTTGCGTGTGCCAACATTCTCATAGGCATAATTAATTATAATGTGGACTCTAAAATTGTGATGTGGGTTGGAGGATTTTATGAAGTACAAGGAAAATGCCGAGCAAATATCCTTTATGTGAGTTCCACTAAGAGTTTTGAGAAGGGTTTTAACATCTGATTCCATAAAATTTTCAGGTTGAACCATCAGTAACTGTAATATTCCCGACAACTCTGGATGCAATAGCCCGTTTCATTTTCTGTGAAGAGACAGGCACCTCCAACTTGTCTTCATTTCCTTGTTTTATTCCCCATCGTGCCAGGTTTATAAAAACACAGACTTTCATCTTTTCATAGATGACGTCCTGGCTCTACAACCCTTTTTAAGATGCCGGTTTTAATTCAATTTGTGCTAGTAAAAATCATATTTCTGTATTTTAGATAGTTGAATAGAACTAAACTTGATCTTAAGCTAGAAACATTTTTTAAAACTCTTGATGAATTTCATTTATATTTTGCATGTGGTTCTAAACGTTTTCCTGTGACATTTATTATTCAAGTCAACTTTATTGAGATGAATTTATACAGAATAAACTGTATTTAAGATTTTACAATTTGGTAAGGTTTGACAGTTGTATACCATGACATTATCACCACAATAAACATACAGATCATTTCCATCACCTTGAAATTTTCTTGTGGCCTTTTACAGTCCTCCTCCCTCCTGCCCCAGTCCTAGGCAACCGCTGGCATGCTTTTCATTACTAAAGATTAGTTTGCATCTTCTAGAAATTTATATGGAATCATGAAGTATATATTTATTTGTGTTTGGCTTTTTCCACTCTTCTTGTGACTTAATTAAAATAGAAAAATTTTATTTTATTTTATTTTTTTTTATTTTTTTATTTTTTTAGAAAAATTTTAATTAAAAAATTAAGATCTGTAAATACTGACAACTTCAGCTGAGAGCACTGACGTTGAAATCATATATACCTGGTCCAGCGTATACTACTAATTTGGAGGGTAATCATTTATGAGCTTAAGTGAGAAGTGTCTTGTGTGTAAGTGTTCATATGTAAAAATGCTGAGTGAGCCTGTGTTTTCTCTACAAAATAACCTTCTGTGGAAAGCTTGAAATTCCAAATACTTATGAACATTTAACTTAGTTTTTAGTCCCTAGAAGAAAAGAAATAACTTCAGTGAAGGTACAGGTTAAATTAATAATGCCAGTTGGAACATTGGCTGACAGGACCAGGCCAGGGAGTCTGCCATTTGTTTTCTTTTCTTTTCTTTTCTTTTCTTTTCTTTTCTTTTCTTTTCTTTTCTTTTCTTTTCTTTTCTTTTCTTTTCTTCTTTTCTTTCTTCTTTTCTTTTCTTTTCTTTTCTTTTCTTTCTTTTCTTTTCTTTTCTTTTCTTTTCTTCTTTTCTTTTCTTCTTTCTTTCTTTCTTTCTTTCTTTCTTTCTTCTTTCTCTCTCTTTTTTTAAGATTTTATTTATTTATTCATCACACACACACACACATACACACACAGGCAGAGACACAGGTGGGGGGAGAAGCAGGCTTCCTGCAAGAAGTCTGATGTGGGACTGGATCTTGGATCCTAGGATCTTGACCTGAGCCGAAGGCAGATGCTCAACCTCTGAGCCACCCAGCTGTCCCTGCCATTTGTTTTCTGTCCTATGTGCTTGTTATTTCTCCCAACTGCATATAATGTGTATTGAATTGTTTTATATTAACTGCAAACTTGATGGCAATGGCAATGGCCACTGTGTTGGTCAAAAATTTGTATACAAACTGGAGAACTGACAATTACCTGGGATTTTCTTTCAATAATTTGACAGCAAAGATGGTCTAAGTTGCTCTTCTTGTATGCTTATTTTAATCAAGGTAACAAATACTTCTTTTTTAAAATGATGGAAAAGTATATATGAATTATAATATGACTGTGCTTCAAATCTAGTGGACATTAACAGATATTTAGCTCATCTGATTGTTAAACTCTATAATGTAACACCATCATTAGCCTCCTTTTTCAGATGAGGAATCTGAAGCTAAGAGGCTGAGTAACTTAGCGAATGTCAAACTACTGGTAAGTGGTAAAGTCAGAATTTGGAATTCTGGAACCAGAGTTATGCTGTTAACCAGACTAGCTTCCTTTTCTTTTCCTTGGTAAGTCCTCTATGGTTTATGTTGAATATACTCAGCCTTTGCCTCTGAATGTTATATTCTAGTTACTAGTCATTTCTGGTGTCATCTCTCTGCTCTTTCATTCGATTTATATTTTTTATATCCACAGAAATTAGATAAAAATAAAGAGGGGGTGGTGGTGGTAGTGTTCATGTGCTGTATGTGTGTTGGCAGAAGCAAGGTGGTGGTTGGTGCCCTAGAACTTCAGGTATTAATTTGGAGTTTGGTTGTTTGAAATAGTTACTTTATGGTGTTAGCTTATATATTTTCAGTGAGGATTTAGATAGCGCTTGAAGGCCATTTCTGAGATCCTGGCATCACATCACTTCTTCATGAATTGTTAATCTCATATGTGCAGGATTCATGAAAATATCATCTCCCTAGACCTATTACTGGCCAAGCACTAATGGGACTGATTTTGGGCTCTGTGACTATGGAAAGCAGAGGGGAGTGTATGGAGGGATTTTAGAGAAGAATAATGAAAATGATGAATGAATTTGAAACCAGAAGGTCATGAAGAAAGGATGTAGGAAATCGATATATATAGGTTCCATGCAAAAGCTTTTAGGTTATTTTTACAGAGAAGGATAACCATTTCCACTGAGGTTGAAACAAGGGATTTCATGGTAGAACCCTTCAAATGATAAGTCAGGAAATGTAGGGATTGTGAAGCCCCAGAGCACTAGAGTTTATATAGCACTAGAACTCTAGAGTTTATAATGCATTGGCTTCTTTTTGGGCCATCATAACAGGTAGTTTGACTACCTGTTAAACGTTGTAAAGGCTGCTATTTATATGAATTTTACCATTCAGGCACGTAAGCTTTGATGGAAAGAACCAGGTAGTATCTGCTCAGACCACATATCTTTAAAAACAACATACAGAGGAATTCTGTAACTTTGCACTTTATGCAGAGAAAGGTTTTGTGGAGATTGATTGAACCCGTACTCTGTAATGAGAACTATATACGCTTCACTAGCTATACATTTATAAAACACTTGATAAAAGACAAACAGTTGTTTCTGAAACCAATTTTAGAACCCAGGGCTTCCCCACTCTGGGACTGGTGATAATCCTTACCTGTAGGGTCCCTGTGGGAGACCTTAGTTGTCCTGCATTGATTCTGGGGACCTAATGAGCATCTTTTCCTTGTGTCCCACATCTCCTCATTTTATGCTGATCTCCTATGGTTGCCATGTTCTTTTTTTTTTTTTTTTTTTTTTTTATTCATGAGAGACACAGAGAGAGAGGCAGAGACACAGCAGAGGGAGAAGAGGGAGAAGCAGGCTCCCTGTGGGGAGCCCGTTGAGGGACTCGATCCCAGGACCTGAGGATGATGCCCTGAGCCAAAGGCAGATGTTCAGCCCCTGAACCACCCAGGTGTCCCTGGTTGCCACATTCTTGTTTCAAGAGTTATAATCACAATGTTCTTTTCTCCTTATATATTTCATTGAAGGTAACCATCTTTGACAATGGTGTCTTCATTAGTTTATTTCTTGTGCATGTTTCTGCTTTCCTTCAATACATATTCATATTTCAACTGTCTCTATTTCTTGTTAAACTTTAAAATTGATTTTGATTATTTGTTTGGTCTTGAGTTCCTTCTTACTTGGAGTTTCTTAACCTCTTTCATTTCATGTCCTCTTCTGATAATCAACAGCCACTGGTAGTTCAGATTCATTGCCCTAGGGAGTCATGCTGTTCTCATTAGCCAAAACAAATTTTAAAATAAAAAAATAAAAATAAAAATAAAAAAATATAAAAAAATTAAAAAAATAAAAAATAAATAAATAAAAGACTTCTGAGATTTGTGGCTTATATTTCAAAGGATATACAGATATACAAATAATTTTAAAAATAAGATATACTATTTCAAATTATTCTCCACTCCGAAGATTCTAATACTTTCCTGGAACTACTTTTCACTATTTCCCCTTTTTAGCCTATGATGAAGTGCTTTCCTACTGAATTGTTACCCTTCTTCTCTTCACTCTCCTCCAGCTCTGCCTTTGTTGTAATTTTTATTTCCATAAATGGCACCATACTGTACTTTGTAATTCCAACCTGAAACCAGAGAGACTCTGACTCCTCACTCTCAGACACATCCAACATCTCTATCGCCAGGCCTACAGTTGCTTTTTTAAGAATAGGTCTTCAGTTTTTTTTTTTTTTTTTTCTATATCTCTTGTCTGTCTAAGCCACTGCCATGCCTCAGACTACTGCAGTTCCCTACTACCTCATCCCTGCATATACCCTTATGTGCTGATGTACTCTGTACAGGACTGTGCCAACTTCTTTATGAAATGGAAATCTAATCACTTCACCCCCTCCACTCAGAACATTCATGGGTACTCCCATTGAATTTAGGATTAAGTTAATTAGGAATTCCCTACTTGGCCTGTATGCTCCAGCTGTGTGTCTTTTTTCGCTTCCCTTGAGTTGGTCAACACTAGTCTCGCTGGCAGCCTATTCATTCTACAGCTACTCCAATCTCTCTTCCTCTCTTCCTCTTTACCCCAAGGCCTTTGCTTCAAAACATTTATTTTCCTACTCTTTGTTGGCTGTTACTAGTCCCTCAGGTTAGAGCTTGATTCTACTTCTTCAGTTGAAAGCAGGTTCCTTTTCATCATGTGCTTAAATGGCACAAGCTGTCTGTCTTGTTAAATAGCCAATTTCCTCACTGGATTTTAAGGTCCTTAGGGTCAGGGGCTGTATACTTTTTTCTCCTCTGTAACTCTGGGCCTGGCACAATGCCTGGTCTGCACGGGGCATTTTATAAATATTTGTCATATTGTCAGTAATTAAAGTATTTCCTAATAAGCTTTTAGAATGCCAGTCAAGTATCCTCTATACCTGTTTAGACCAGACGTCAAATGTGAACACATAATCTAAAGCCAATAGGGGATCTTGGATGTAATCCTCTATTACAGTTTAAATAGGGATGGTCCTGGGAATAGGGTCTCTTTCTGGATGTTTTGATTAGATTTATCTTTCTGTTCTGTGCTTAGGATCTTTTGGAAACTCTTGTCTGCCTTCTGAGTTTGATTCTTCATTTTTCCTTAAAAAGCACCACTTTTCATTTATTAGGTTCTCCATTCCCAATGTGGATAAGACATAGTGACTTTTGCCTCTTGCTTCCTGGCAACAGCTAATTTCAAATAATACTGTCTTGCCCATATTGAGGCATCTACCTCTAATTAAGTAAAGTCAGAGTTTATTATCTTCTGCCTGCTTCCAGACCAGTCTTACTGAACAACCGTGAAACCATCCATAAGCTGTAGCCACTTCTGTTTCCAACTTTATCATTTTATGTTTGAGACTTGTTCCTGACTTTCTTGAGTTTTGCCTCTTCTCAAATAATTGGCAGCTGCAACTGGAGAGATGTCGTTCTCATTTCCCTGGTCTAGTAAAAAAGAAAAAAAAATGAAAAAAAAAAGAGAGACAGCCTTACATGGTGCTAAAAATGGCTTTTATGCTCCTGTGACAGTTTCTGTCTAATCAGAGAGCTTTCTTAGGCAAAGAGGAGACCCCTTAAGCTCACAAAGGCCCTTTGCTCTCTGGACTTCTCTAATACATTTCTGCCTGCCTCCTAACAGCCTCTCTCCCCCTTCCTAGTCAGAGAAAAGCTTTCTCCACAATAATCCTTAATTAAGATACTGTCCTCAGAAGCTGTCAGCTGCTGTGGTTTAGAATTGTAGAAATGTCTTACAGGAAAACAACCGCACATAACCATAACAATTAAACAGCATTATTTACATAGTCCTAACAATCCACTAAGAAGTGTCATATTCTTTCTTAGCATCATTTGAGGGAAGAGTCAGTGTGGATAAGTGGAATTTTAACCCAGGTCCACAAACCAAAAAAGATGAATACATATCTTTTGCAAGTTTCTTTCAGGCATTTGAGTCTATGATAAAACATGGCTTTTTTGTTTTTGGACAAAGAGAATAGTGATGATGATGACTATCATCATTTTTTACTTTTTTTGAGTGGTCACCGTATGCCAAACTTCGAACTCAACATTTTATAATTATAATCCAATTAATCCTTTTAAACAGTGTGGGGCTAGACATTCGTTTCCATATTTTATGGGCAAGGAAACTGAAGCTTGAAGAGGCTGAGAGAGTTGTTGCTACCCTTACTCTTCCCAGATCTACTTTGTGATTGATAGGACTTTATTGCTAGAAGGCCTCAAGTGTTTTAGATAAATTACCTACAAATAATTCTAAAACTGTAGAAGTTTGACTTTTCAGGTCAAAGAAATACCTATTATATTTTTGCTGTAAAATTATGAGCTAGAAGGAGCGATGGTCTGTGAGTCATTATCACTGATATCTGCAGCCAACAGTTGCCCTGTGATAATGTAGGTGTTGTAGTACTACCGTTGTTTCCGTTTCCTTATTTGAACATTTGAAACTGGACGCTTTGTAATGTCCTACAACTCTCTGAATTTAAGATGGCTGAAGATATTCAAATTTACATCTGGAGATTAGGGTATCAGAGTGAATCTTATACCACATCCCAGCCCTCATAGGCATAACTCTGTGTGAAGCCTTTGATCATTACATGAGTTATAAAATGATACTTACCTTTAAATTTCTGCTGGCTATTTCCAATCACAACCCACTTCTTGAGTAATGCCTCATGCAGTTTCATAACAGCATCAGGATGCCAGTTAGAGCAACAATATTGCCCCGCTAGATGATCATCAGTGTCAGGAGAGGAGGCAGATTCCTGTTGCTTGATCAAGATGTTTAAAATCCCATTCGGCATAAGCGGGGATGCTCGGAAGGATATAATGAGAGGTAATAGTAATTTTTAGATTGCCTGTCAACCCTAAGCCCATTTCTATCCATCATGGAAATGATATAACTCTTACTTCTTGTGCTTTTCTAATTTGCATAACCAACAGCATCAATACCACCCACAATTCTTTTTTTTTCTCCAGCTTCCTTCTAAAACAGAGCTTAGGTTTGCAATGCCTTAGTTCATTCTTAGATTTATTCACTCCTTTTTTTTGAGAAGTGTGTACATCAACTACCAATTAAGCACGGAAATCAGTAACAAAGTGGAACACCAAATAAACGTTTGCATTAACTCCAGTAATATGATTGGTAACAAAACATCTTTATGCAGTAGTATGGAACCACAGAAACCATCTTGTTATGTTTTCTACCATCTGGTTTTCATTTGCTAATTCTTATACTTGGAAAATTCTCATGCAAGTATGAGTGGGGGGGGGAACCCCAGCAGCTTTCATGCTAGTTGATTCAGAATATCAATTGTATATAATTATTATTTGCTAAAGGTACGCTTGGAAAAAAAAAACTGGCTGGTATGGATTGAGATCTAAAGATAATGAACTTGGCTTACAGAGAGGGAAGGCTTGTCACCAGGGAAAAGTAGGCTGTCCTTCTAGACAGTTCCCCTACGGGATGGCCTTTGTGTCAGTGTATTTGCCATAGTTCAGTATGATGCTGTCAGCCCTAAAGACTTAGAAACTCAGTCTTGTCATGTCTTGAAGTACTCAGATTTAGGAGGCTGTTTTCTGCTAACAAAACTCACAAGAGACCAAGGTACAAAAACAGAATGTCAATCTTTTAGTTAATGAGAAATATGACTTTCAATTTGAACTGTCCTTGCTCTTCTCCAAGGCTAAAGCAGGCAGTTGCTCATGTATCCTGCTCTTTCTTACTGACTTTAAGAACTTGGCTTCTGCAATTCTCTTGCTTTCTCCTCCATCAATAAGTTTTCCCTCATTATTCTGTCATCTGTAAGCATACTGTATAATATCTCCCATGTTGACAGAAACCCTCTTTAGATCTTATAATCCCCTCCAGGTACCACCTCATTTATCTGATTCTTTTTCCAAGAGGTGTTGCTCCTCATAGAAGTGATACACAATACTTGTCTCCACTTCTCTACTTCCTATTCACTTTTCAACCCACTTCAAATAGGATTTCCCCTTCCCCATTCCACTAGAACACAATAGAATAGAGACACACGAAAAGAAAAAGATTCAGCATTGTGAATGGCATGTCTTCTCCTCAAAAACCTATATTTATAAAACTCTCTTTTTCAAATAGTATTTGAAGGAGAAAAGGTCATTACCTTTTCAATAAATTGGCTGGTTCAAATATACAGAAATTCAGTCAAGATTCTTTCTCTAAGCTTCTTCTGTTTGCTAAGAGCTACTTGGAGAGATGTAGCTTGCTAACCAGTCAGAAAAGTGGTGTGGAGTATAGATATTTATGCTATTCTTGTGACTCAGGATACATACAGATCTCCTTTAAGAGTCAGTTACATGGGGATGGCTGCGTGGCTCAGTGGTTGAGTGTTTGCCTTTGGCTCAGGTCATGATCCTGGGGTCCTGGGATTGAGTCCCGCATCAGGCTCCTTGCAGGGAGCCTGCTTCTCCCTCTGCCTATGTCTCTGCCTCTCTGTGTCTCCCATGAATAAGTAAATAAAATCTTAAAAAAAAAGTCAGTGACACGAAATAAAGCCCACATGTTTGTGGAATATTAGTCTTATTAGCTCACTTCAGAATGTGGTTCATCTTTGCCTCAGGCAAAGAATCTCCTATAGAGTGCCACAGCATTAAAACCTTTGCTTAGTCACTAATTAGCAGTGAGCCAAGGTCAGTCATTTCCTGTTCTGTTATTCATTTTAGTCAAGATCGACAGCAGCCTCATTGCCAAATTCAATGTTAAAATTCTTCTCACTTTACTCAGCTTCTTCTTCTTCTTCTTTTTTTTTTTTACACTTATCTTCTTAAGAGCATTTGGCATGGTTGATTCTGTGACGTTTTCTTCCCTAGCCTTCTGGGCTTCCAAATAGCCTCACTGGCCACTTAGTCTCAGATACCTTTGATGGTTCTCTTTCCTCTCTCCTGCTTTTACATGGTAGTGTGCTCCTGGGATCATTTATTGCCGCTTCTGTCTACCTTTTCTCACAAAAGGATTTTCTACAGTCTCCATGACTTTAAATATCAGCTATACCTTCATGTCTTCCAAGTTTATACCCTTAGTCCTAGTTTCATCTCTGAATTTCATGTTAATCAGCACTACCCTTAGACCTGAAATATGCAGACTAAAGCAGAGGATTATGAATGATGTGCCCAGCTAAGCCGGTGTTACCTTACTTGTATGGCATACGTTGTATGGGATATAAATTAAGCTAGCCACTTGCCCAGAATTAGACTGGATAATCTAGATTTTGATAACATTGGTTCTTTATAGGGCAAGAGTCCTGGGAAATGTTCTGCTTGCTTGACATTTTTCTTGATAGGTGCTCATAGGCTTACTGCTCATTGTTGACTGTCACGAGTCACTTGAAATAAAGTATTTGCTCTTGATCACATATGCCCTACTATGGCTCTAATGCTAATGTGGCTAATTGAATGACCTACCTTGCCACTTGGATGTCTAATAGGCATCTCATAACAGGTTTATAAAACCCTCATTCTTCTCTCAATCTTCTTCATCTCAGTAAATAGTATCACAATCAGCTCTGATGACTCAGGCCCCACATTTGTTATCCTTGTAGATTTTCTCTCCCGTCTCTTCTCATCTGTAACCAAGCTGACAGCAGTTCTTATCAGCCTCTACTTTCAAAATAAATTCTGAAAATGATTACTTTTCACAATCCCCATTGTCTCTGCCCTAGGCCACACAACTATTTTTTCTTTCTAGGACTACTGCAATGTTTCTTAAAACTGTGCTTCACAAAATTATCCCTGTGAATCATCTGGGAATATTAAATGCAGATTCTGGCTTAGTCATGGATATGGCCTGTGATTCTGTATTTCTTACAAACTCCCAGGCAATATGAGTGCTGCTGGTCAATGGCCCTCACTAGAATATAAATATGTATTAAAAATTTCAGATAATAATTGAACTATGGAGAACATCAAACAGGATAAGAGAATAGAGAACAATTTGTCTTTAATCCCCTTCAGTCTATTTTTTTTATTTAGCCAGAGTGATGTCTTAAAGTATATCAGATCATGTATCTTCCTGTGTCAGTACTCTTTATCTTCTTGGCTTTCCATTATACTTTGAATAAAACCCAATTTGCTTAGCACAAGGCCTTATAAGATCTGGTCTCAAATCTCTTTGAAGTCCGCTACTCCACATCTTATTCAGTGTTCCCTATCCAAAGTGGTTTTTCTCTTCCTTGAACAGATCCAACTTTTTCTACCTTGGGGTTTTAACACTTCCTTGTCTGTCTGTCTAGATTAGAATACTCCTCACCATTGAAGTTTCTGCTCAAAAGAAATGATCTAAGGATCTCTCTGACTGTACAATATAAAATATCCCCTGATCTTAGTCACTTGTGTTCAGAAAATAAACATGTGATAGGTTGAATAATGCCTAGGAATCTGTGAATGTTATATGACATGGTAATAGGGATTTTGCCGATGCAGTTGAGAATCTTGATATGGAGAGATGATCTTAGATTACCTGAGTGAGCCCAGTGTAATCACAAGGTCCTTATAAATGGGAAAAAGGAGGGCCAGCATCAGAAAGAAGAGATGTGGCAATGGTAGCAGAGGTTGGATTGAGGTCCTATGAAGATGAAGACAGGGAGACAAACCAAGAAATGCAGGTGCTTCTAGATGCCAGAAAAGGCAAGAGAAATGGATTCTCCCATAGATTCAAGATCCTTTTAGACTTCTGACCACTAAGTTTGTTACAACTGCAATAGGAACCTAACACATTATCTAAAAACTTTATGCTTGCTTATTTGTACCCTAATTTTCATCTTCCCAATTACTATGCAATCCATAAAGAAAGGATGTCTTGCTCTATCCATGTGTCTGGCACCTAGAATAATATTTGACACATAGTGGTAAATACTTTTTGGTTAAATGAATGAATTATTAGAATGGATTATCCTAGAACCACTAGGATACAGACTCATGAATTCTATGTTATGCAATTCTGGAATTAGACCATCTCTGTGTTGCTCATTTTTTTCCACATATGATGTGATACTGGAGCTTAAAGTCCACAGGATGAGTAGTTCAGAAGGAAAGATAGATATAAATTGGGAGAGAATAGTGCAAGCTGGATTTTTACAAACTAGAGTCCATGGAGACTGACTGAAGTACCTGTTCTTGTTGCTTCTGACTTGGATGGTATGCATATTCTGCTTAAATTAAAGGTTCTGTTGTGCTGTTGTTGAGAACACATGCCTGGCTTAGGAGTTGGTAGTACCGAAGAAGAACCAAGGGCAAAGTACAGCAACTGTAGGCCTGGATCCAGTCTCATGTCCACATCATGAGTTAGAAGATAAGTCATATGGGGCACCCGGGTTGTGCATCTGCCTTTGGCTCAGGTCATGATCCCAGGCTCCTGAGATCGAGTTTTGCATCAGGCTCCCTGTAGGGAGCCTGCTTCTCCCTCTTCCTATGTCTCTGCCCCTCTCCCCGTGTCTCTCAAGAATAAAAAAATAAAAAATCTTAAAAGAAGATAAGTCATATGAATGAGCAACAAAATGACTCCTGCTTAAATTCTACCCTAAGGTTCCCCAGTGAGAATCTCTACTATGGTCACTTTATTGTAACTGGAAACATACAGAAAAGAGAATTCTGACAAATATGGTTTAGCTTAGCTACTCTGGCACATTATAAAGTCACTACAGTTTATTCTCTCTTGATGTCAGATTTTAGAAAATCTGCTTAATGAGCATAAATTTGTAACCAGAGATAATACATAATCAGGATATTAAATGGTATCAAATTTTGATTATCCGATTACTGATATACCTTCATACTGGACATACATTTCCACCCATACACACGTGTGCATCTCTGCCAAGCATTCTAAAGTGTTCTTGGAAACTGCATTTTCAAAGCCAATGAAAGATAGGCCTCTTTGATTCACTTTTTTACCTTTCACTATAGGCATTTTTTTTTTCTCTCTAAATCATCACATTCTTTGTTAAGGTAATAATTTCATCAGTCAGAGTCCACTCTGGTCTTAATGTTCTGGGGTATATTTTGTCCCTCTAAGATATTTTTATTTATTTATTTTTTTTGAGCAGACTTATTATGTTGATTTATGTGACATCTTTGCTAAATTCTTGATATTTGAAGAGTAGGAATGTACTACCCATTACCAAAAATAGTTCATTTTTGATGACCAAGCAAAAATGGAGTTGAGAGGATGGAAGAAACTTTTTCCACTCAGTTTGCCAGGTAAATTCCTGATATCTTTTTGGTATCAGAAATCTCCTGTTGAATCTTCCTCCCTCTTTTCTCCTCTTCACTTTGGTTTCCAAGGTCTCTCTTACCAGTGTTAAATGGTGTGCATAAAAACTTTGCACATATTACTGTTTATTCACAAATATCACCATATAAGTTAAGATGGAGATGAAATAAGACCAAACCCCGTGGAACCTGTCATGCTTACATGCTTAAGATGGTAGGCATTTTAAGAGTTTCTTTCAAAATGACAGCACTTCCTTCGGGCAAATAAGACTTCCTCTTTGGATGAGAGGTAGTTTTTACATTGTTCCCAGTAATTCCATTTTATTGTGCTCTGGACAATAACTGGATTGAAACCTCTGGTAAGATTAATAACAGTAAGATTCCATATTTTCCCCTGCTTCTTACTAAATAGAGTTGCAGGTGAAAAAGCAGACATTTCATTAGTCTTTTTTTTTTAAAAGATTTTATTTATTTATTCATGACAGAGAGAGAGAGAGACAGAAACAAAGGTAGGGGGAGAAGCAGGCTCCATGTAGGGACCCTGATATGGGACTCGATCCTGGGACTCCAGGATCACGCCCTGGGCCAAAGGCAGGTGCTAAACTGCTGAGTCACTCAGTGATCCCATTAGTCTTTTTCTTCTCAGCTTCTTCACTTACTTTGGGATAAATCTATATTTTTTTTTTCTGCACTGCTTTATTATTATGTACTTTGCTACTGAGTGATTGAACACTGATGAAAATGCATTAGCACAGCAGCACATTTATAACAAGGCATTATAAGTATACTGAATTATACTTAAGCGTTTTTAGTAAGGATAACTTTATTTTCTAAAGTCAAAGCTAGATGGAAATCATAACTCAGGACTTCCTGTTCATCTGTATTGTTCTGTTTAGTTAGCCTTTAAACTGGAATCATCCTTGATTCTTCCCTCCCCTTCACCACTTGTAGACAGCCATTCTTTTAAATTTCTTTCCTGTAGATTTTTAAATCCATACATTTGTTTCCATTATTACAGCCTCCACTCAAAAACAAGTACCTCATTCTTATGACCTTACCACAACCTTCTAATAGAGCCCCTAGTCTCAAATGCCTTTCCTTTTCTCCAATTCATTCTACAAAATATCATC
This sequence comes from Vulpes lagopus, assembly GCF_018345385.1. Taxonomy (NCBI): domain Eukaryota; kingdom Metazoa; phylum Chordata; class Mammalia; order Carnivora; family Canidae; genus Vulpes; species Vulpes lagopus. The sequence goes on along the minus strand of NC_054840.1, from coordinate 14,411,415 downwards.
TACATAATTTTCTTACAGTTGCTATCATCATGACATTGCTCAAAAATCTTTCATGTCCTACCTCATGCATAGGATTAACTAACATGGTTTAAACACACATACAAGATAGATGTCCTTTGTTCAATCTTTTTTACCCCTGCCTCTGAAACTTTGTTGAGAAGACTTAGAATAATCACTAGAGCCAAGGAATTGAAAGGAGCCCAGCTCTGGAACTTGAGAGCTCTACCAGGTGAGAGAGGATAGAGAGTGAGGAAAGGTGCAGCAGAAGTGGGCTTTGAGAGGGAGTTTTGCAGAGTTAGGAGAGAAAGAGAACTTTTAGTGACAACTATGCTGCCAGTGAGATATTGAGTGAAAGAGAGAGAAAAAGTGAGATCAAAGTTTTTTAGATACTTTATTGTGGATTATGAGTAGATAATTTATTTTGAATGACTTAGGGAAGACTAGTTTTCAATTTTTTTTTCTCTGCCTAGTGACTTTTTAAAATGTGATCAACATGTTATAGAATAAGTCAGAGCAAGAAGAGCCAGTATCATTTCCTTCATGGAACTTTTCATCCAATAAGTAGTGAATCTAAAACTGGAAGGGGGTTAGCATGAAGGAATAGGGTAGCTTATGATAAGCCTATAACATGGGGGTCTGGTAGAGGTGAGGAGGCCAAAGAACACTTCTTGGAGAAGGTGGCATTTAGGCAGAAACTTGTCAGATGACAGTTGTGGGTATAATGGACATCATTCATGTGAAGTGTTCAGCACAGTACATGAAAAATGAATGTTAAGGATATTATCAACTAATGGATTCTTGTATCTTCCCTGAAGGAAGATGGTAAAATAATTTATGATAGAGCAGATGTTTTCTGCTTATTTTAAATCCTTATGATGTCCAGGTCTCAATCTTGCACTGAAGTGAAATTAAAAGAGCACCAGATTGGATCCTCCACACAAGGACTGAAATCATAACTTATAAGCTGTGCAACTCTAGAGAAAAAGTCCATCTGGGTTCCAGTTTCTTGTTTGTAAAGTATGATCATATTACTCACTTCATAGGATTTCTTGGTTGATTAAAAATAACAAATGTGTTGTCTGATACAACATACATGCATGGTAAAAGATAGTTTACTACATTACTATTTACGAATAAACATATTCATAAATAATGTTTATATAAAACAAGAATATACAATTAAAATGGATACCAATAACTTGAAATTAATGATAATTTGATTGTAGATGAGAGGTTTGTGCCATAAAGTTTAGTTAACAAAGAAATATAATGTTTATATAATATCTTAAAAGATTGTACTTTTTAGAAACGCAAGTTCTATCTGGTATCCCAAAAGATGTAAAAAGGAAAAAACAAAAATCATCCAAATCTCAGTCTCCACTTAGTCCCTGTTTCACGATATCTAAAGTATTTATAGAGTGAGTGATTAACTATAAGTACTATTAAATGAAGAAGAGCTTTAAAAATGTCTATTTAAAAACACTGCCATAGTTCATTTTCTTTGCAGTTGAAAATAATCCACTACATTGTTTAACAAATACTTAACAAATTTTCTATTTTGGAGTAGCTTATTTTTCATTTTAGTTAGTAAGGTCATTATAATTATTATGTAAGGACTTTACTGTTAGATGAAGTATACTCTATTTCTTTTAATCCTCCTGAATGCAGTATGGACTTAGGTTTGTTTTTTTTTTTTTTTTTTTTTTTTTGCATATTTTGTTAAAGGAAGGGTTAAACACCATGTGCTATAGAAGCATGCTCCTGCCTCTTTGGGAAAGGTATTACTTTGGATGATGATTTTTATCTATAATTACATTTCCTTTTTGCTGTCATAGAGAGCCTGATCCTCATTATAATATGTATTGCTTAATATTCACTAAACTATATAGGAGAAAAAAAAAAAACCTTTGTTTATAATTGGAGGAGAGTTTTGAAATTACTGCATGAAGATACTTGAAACTTTTGCCTCATTGAAAAGCACTGGATGTTTTGAGAAAAATCAATAAACCGTATTCCTACCATAACCCAAAGGGAACAAAGTTATTGAGGTTTGAAATAGCTTACCCCCAAATCATAATTCTTCTAGCATGGGGATTTGTGAGTACCCATTGCAGCTAACAGCTAATCATACTGTATTTGGTGAATTACTTTCATTATATAAAATAAACTTAGTCATTGCACATTCTAAGGAATGTTAAAATTCTTTCATTAAAAAACACAACGTTATGCATGCTATTAATTTTTAAGATGCATTACCAAATGGATCATGAATATTAAGTGAGCACATTTATTCTATCATTTAAAAAAGCACATTAATTTGTAGATAAGATAGAAGCTTCATCTTCACAGTATAAAAGACAGGGTAATATACATGGTTTCTTCCACTTAACCACAAGATAATTCACCTGAAAATCTCAAGTCATTCAAAAAGTTTAGCCTGACTGATTTTTTTCTGCTGACATCGATTGTTGACTAATCTTTGCCCCAAATGAGCAATTCTCGGCTGTTCTGAGCCTCAGAGATTGCAATGTGTTTGTCAGTGGGGTGCAGAGTAACTTGTGGGTCATGTGTATAAATAAATTCTATCCATTTGGGAGATATCTCCCAAATAAAATTTGAAACCACGCAGATGCAGGTATCATTAAGTTTGTGAGACTTAAGAGATAATGTTTATGATAGTACATTTTCAAAATAGAAATCTCTAATTACAACCATGTATTCTTTGAGAAATAGAGTTTATAATGGGTATTTCCTAATTAATAAGAAATGGATATTGCTAATACATTATGTTTACACATAAGAGATGGGTATTGCTAACACATCATCTTTACACATGAAATGAGGTTCATTTGATACATTTACTATAAAAACATAAGAACAGCGCTTGTCTCTCTACCACTGGCTCCAAACTTTATTCATAAGTCTAAGATTGAAAAGAGGAATACAAATATGTTCAACAATTCTAATATAAGCCGATAAGTGCTATAGAACTAAATAAGCAGAGTACCTTGAGGTCAGTGAGTAGAGGTGGAAGCTGGATCATTGGGAAGAGGGAACAAAAAGAATGAGGAGAAAGCCCATAAGTCTGTTAGAACTTCATCTGGTACTCTTATTACTAACCCACTTCTTCCTTATTTGTATTTGAAAAAGTTTATTTTGGTAATTAAAAAAGGAAATCCCTCAAGCTCTATTCCAAACCTATAATCGTCAAGATAGTATGTTACTGGCACAAAAACCGACACATAGATCAATGAAACAGAGTAAACAACTCAGAAATGAACCCTCAACTCTACTGTCAACTAACCTTTGACAAAGTGGGAAAGAATTTCCAAAGGGAAAAGAAGTCTCTTCAACAAATGGTGCTGGGAAAATTGGACAGCCACATGCAGAAGAATGAAACTGGACCATTTTCTCATACTATACACAATAATAGACTCAAAATGGATGAAAGACCAAAATGTAAGACAGTAATTCATCAAAATTCCAGTGGAAAACACAGGCAGCAACCTTTGTGACCAGGGTTGGGGAGCTTCCAGATAGACATGTCTCCAAAGGCAAGGAAAACAAGCCAAAAATGAACTATTGCTACTTCATCAAGATAAAAGCTTTTGCACAGTGAAGGAAACAGTAGACAAAACCAAAAGACAACTGACAGAATGGTAGAAGATATTTGCAAATGACATATCAGATAAAGGGCTAGTATCCAAGATCTGTAAATAACCTGTCAAACTCAACACTCAAAGAACAAATAATCCAATCAAGAAATGGGCAGAAGATATGAACAGACATTTCTCCAAAGAAGGTATACAAATGGCCAACCTACACATGAAAAAATGCTCCACATCACTTGGCATCAGGGAAATACAAATCAAAACTGCAATGAGATACCACCTCACACTCATCAGAATGGCTAAAATGAATACATCAGGAAATGACAGATGTTGATGAAGATGCGGAGAAAGGGGAAACCCTCGTACACTGTTGGTGGGAATGCAAGCTGGTTACAGCCACTCTGGAGAAAAGTATGGAGGTCCCTCAAAAAAGTTGAAAATAGAGCTACCCTAAGACCCAGCAATTGCACTACTAGGTATTTATCCCAAAGATACATATGTAGTGATCCGAAGGGACACCTGCACCCCAATGCTTATAGCAGCAATGTCCACAATAATGAAACTATGGAAAGAGCCAGATGTTCTCTGACAGATGGATGGATAAAGAAGAGGTGGTACATATATACACAATGGAATACTACTCAGCCATCAAAAAATGAAATCTTGCCATTTGCAACAATGTGAATGGAACTTGGGGAGTATTGTGGTAAGTGAAATAAGTCAATCAGATAAAGACAATTATCATATGATCTCACTCATGTGGAATTTCAGAAACAAAACAAGATCATAGGGGAAGAGAGGAAAAAATAAAACAAGATGAAATCAGAGAGGGAGACAAACTATAGGAGACTCTTAATCATAGGCAACAAATAGGGTCACTGGAGGGAAGATGGATGTGGGATGGGGTAAGTGGGTGATGGACATTAAGGAGGGACTGTGATGTAATGAGCACTGGGTATTATATAAGACTGATGAATCACTGACCTCTAACTCTGAAACCAATCGTTCATTATGTTAATTGAATTTAAATTAAAAAAAATCAACAGACAAAAAATAATTAAAAAAATAAAAAAGGAAGTCCCCCTATCAATTTTATGACCATTTAATTTTATTTCCTTCTATTTCCCCCCTGCCCGAATATGAACTTCATGAAGGCAAGGGTTGTTAGGTATTTTGCTGCTGCTATATCCCATGTCTATTAGAGTGACTGGCAGAGTCTGAGTGTTGAATAGGGATCTGTTGACTGAATGACTGAATGAATAAATGATAAATTATAGGATATTTGCAAATATCCTAAGAGGAAGAAAAAGAGGAAGAGGAAGAAAAAAAGCAATTCTATCACACCATTGATAAAATATTTTTGTGAACCCTGAAGGATTATTTACTTATATTATTTACCTTATTGGTATCATAGAATATAAACAAAATTGCACATTCCTATTAGGTCAGTTTTTCTGATAGTACTTACGCAGAGAATAAGGATCACAATAAAAGTTGCCTAGAATACTATTACATGAAATGACTCAATAAATTAACATCTTTTTTTCCAGAGTTACTTTTTTTGTTTTTTTTTCCTATGCCAAATCCTGTCAGTTCTATCTGCTAAACAGTGTTTAAGGTCCATTCATGTTTTCTTTCTTTTCCCATACCACTAGTCTAAGCCACTTTAGTCTCTGACTTTTGCTTGGATTGTTACAGTTGCTTCCTAAATTACTATATCTACATGCAGTCTGGCCCATCCTTGTTGCTCAGTTTTTTTTTTTACCATCATATGCTTCTCATGAGAGACCAAATGATTTCTTCCACAAAACATTTACTTATTTCAGTCCCCTACCTAATATTCTTTGGTGACTTTCAGTTGACCTTGGAATAAAATCCCCAAAGCCTCCACATGATGCAGTTGATGACTCCATCTCCAGCTTCAGCCTTGCCCATCTTTCATCCTTTATGATCTGTACATAGTGTATTTGTGCCATTTTCTTTCCTCTAGATCTTTGGTAAAATATTGCCTTGGGCAGATTACCTTGCCTGTATTGCCTATATTTGCTTGTTTAAATCTTCTTTATTCAAGTTTTGATTCAAATGCTTTCTGGGTGGGAGTGTTTTTTTTCCTCCCATCGAAGTCCTAATCAGGCCCAACCCTGCTTTGCTCACAGGATCAGATGAGATTGGGCATGTTCAGGGTGGTATGGCTGTAGATGGAGTGGTTATTTCCTAACTACCAGATATGGTGCCCATCACACGGTGAGTGCTGTTCATATTTGTTGTGCTAAATTTGTGTTTTTATTACATCCTACTATGTAGACTGATTGTTACAGATATTTATCCCAAGAACCATTAACAGATCCAAGAAGAAAGATGAGATAAAGAGTGACACACTCTTTGTAATTGGATCATTTAATTATCATTTGCAATTTTAAAATAACATGACTCAGGTTGTGTAATATGAATTTTACAGATGGAGAAAATCATCACTCAAGTTATTTGGCAATGAAATGGTCATTATGTTGTTTTATGAAGCTTTCGTGTGAGAAGAAAAACACTTCTTGGTTGATAAATCACCCATCCATGTAGCCTAGACATAGTTCTAATAGTTTAATAGCGATTGTTGGAATGGATTGTACCAGCATTGTCTGATTCAGCGATTCTCAATACCTGGGTGGGGTGGAGAGTGAGGGGAGCTGACTGAGATTTTAATATTAAGCAAAAGGGATGTAGAACAAAAAAAGTTGAAGAAATTTTTTCTAGACTACACGGAGGGATTTTGAAAACTTATATAGAGCCATTGGAGACTCTCATATACATGTGTGACATATGTCACAGAGGGATAAATACTGAGTGAGATCATAATAAGTTCTCAGTCTTTTTGCAATATTCACATCCCAGTAACTATGTTCCAGGTGATGGAATGTGAAAAGAATCAATATTTTCTTCCCTCCCTCTCATCACCCTATACTCCATTGTGGACTATGTAGACAAGGACAGTACCTTCGTGATGGCAAAAACATAAAGGAAGGAGCCTAGATCCTGAGACCTTTACAGAGAAAAGCAGCAATGTTAGACTTTTTATTGTGAGAAATAGCTGTTGAAAACACTCTAATTTTGAGGCACTCCATTTTGTCTATTGAACTGATGTCCTAATTAGACAAATGGTCCCTGAAAATAGCAATACATTTTATTTTTATTTTTTTAAAATAGCAATACATTTTAAATAGTTTTGTTGTGATACTAGGAAAGGAGCAGCAGTAGTTCTCTATGAAGAACTACAACCAGTTTCCTAAGCAAAAGGCACCTACATGAGTTTCCTAATCTCACAGTCCAATGGAAAAATAAAAATCTGTTTCTTAGTCACTTATACATCCTTACATTTTAGAGGTACTTCATATGTTTAGAAAATAATGACCCTTCTCTTTATCTAGATGGTTGCTTATTTCTTTCTATTTTTTTCTCTCTTTGAGTGTCTTTTGAATACTGGTGATTGACATAGCTGGAAGGACAGAAATGGTCAGAACTGAAAATTAATTTCTTAAAATATTTGTCTTAGATCTTCCAGTTTTATAATGAAAACAGAATTTCTTTTTCTAGGATAGTGCAAAAGGGGTGAATATCAAATGAATGCTGGTAGTAGTAATGAATAGTCCTGCTCAGCTCATTTAGAACTCTGAGAATCAGGGAGATGTCCCTTGTCTCGGTAATTTTGGACAAGAGTATTTTCATTGTCTATTGTTCCACAATAAATCACAACAAATCTTAGTTGTTAAAATAACCAGCATTGATTATAGTGTCTGTAGGTCAAGATTGGGGAGGGCTGTGTTTATCAGTTCTCAGGATATCACATGAGCTAGCAGTTAGATCTATGCTGGGGCTGCAATCATCTGAAGGCTTAACTGGGGTTGGAGGGTCCACTGCCAACAGGGTTCACTCACATGGCTGGCAAGTTAGTGTTTTACGTTGTGCAGGACCCTTACTTCCTCTCCATGTGGACTTTTTTTTTTTTTTTTTTTTTTTTTTTTACATAGTTAAATGTTCTTAACTGAAAGCCAGACAACTGGCTTTCCCAAAACAAGCAATCTAAGAGAGCAAGGTGGAAGCTTGAATGCTTTTTAGGACCTGGTCTCAGATGTCCTAGACCAACACTTCTGCTAAATTCTGTTGGTTACACCTGACCTGACTCAGTGTGGGAGAGTATTAGGAAAAGGAAAAAAAAAGAACAAAGTGATTGAGATGGAATCCCAGACCTGAATTCATCTTTAGCCCTGATGTATGTTGGATGGTAGAAGGATTTTTCTTTTTTAAAAAATCTAATAAAGCATCAAACTTGATGCTTTATTAGATTTGATCTTGAAAGACATCACCAATAGTAAGACTGTTTTATTCTTAAGAATCTATAAACAGAACTACAAAGAGCAATAATTGCACTCCTGGATGGAGCTAGGAATGAAGGTTTTCTGAAGGCGGGAACATCATTCAGGTGGATTGTAGGGCAATCTGGCATGGAAAGTACAGAATTAAGACTGCACTATCCGATGGATCCTTATCAGCTACTAAAAGGACTGTGTTTCTGGTAATGGATTCTGACTATATTGTCCTTCACCCACTGACTTTATGGAACAAATTTGTGTATACTCCTTTTGTGACTGTCTTTTGCTACTTAGGTTCTGTGTGAAATTTGTCCTATTAATATTCTCACATGCAAAAGCTTTATCACAGACTCATAAGTCATAGTGCCATAAGGTCAGGGGTCAATTTGCTGGGCTTCTTCACCCAATTTCAAATAGAAATTTTGACACAATTTCTACTTGTGTCTGTTTTTTTATACTCTAGTTATGCATAGGAGGTTTTTTGATAAAATGATTTTATTGCTGAAAGGGCTAGGAAAATACTAATCTACAGCATCATTTTAAATAGCTTCATCCTGTGTGTAGGTAAAAATTATGAAGACAATTTTCTTTCTTTTCTTTTAAAGATTTTATTTATGTATTTGACACAGACAGCAAGAGAACACAAGCAAAGGGGGAGGCAGAGGGAGAGGGAGAAGCAGGTTCCCTCTTGAGCAAGAAGCCCAATGTAGGGCTCTATCCCAGGACCCCGGGATTTTGACCTGCGTTGAAGGCAGATGTTTAACTGACTGAGCCACCCAGGTGTCCCTGAAGATAATTTTCTATTTTAAATATTTAGGTGGTTTCTTGACTTCTCTATTATAAACATTGTGATAAACAATATAACATGGTTAATATGAGTACTATTTGCACTCATCCATAATTGTTAATTTCATTTCTAGAAGCAGAATTCTTGGACTGAATTAAATACTTTTTATATTTTAAAATAATATTTCCAAATTATCCTTTAGAAAGTTTGCACTAATTTGTACTGTCGCTAGAAGTATTTGAATATTGGGTTCTTCATGCTCTGCCCAATGCCAATTATTACCATTAGCAAAATCTTTCAAATTTTGATTTTGTATAATTTTCAAATTACAGTTCAAGTTGAATATTTTTTGTTTCTTATTCATCATGTATGTCCTAATGATAGGGCCTTCTTCCTTTGCATAGGTGTCAAGAAAAGAATCTGTAATGAAGGAACTTTTTATTGATAGTTTGTGCCTTCTAAGGAAAATATATCTTAAGGAGGGTCCTTTCTTCAGTAAGGGGATGTTGAATACAATGATATAAATGGGAGAAATCGAGAAGACTACCTGCCTCACTCTTTAAAAAGAGGCATAATGAAATAATGAGACAGGTGGTAGAAGAAGAGGTGGTTAGGAAAGGAAAGTGATAAGGAAGGTTGGGTTGATAGAAAAGATGACTTGAAAAGTGTGATCAGGAGGTTGGGGGACAGAAAAGACAAGTGATCAGTACACAGGGAGAAAGTTTGGAGATAACAATGCTTAAAGGCATAGGGTGATAAAATATTCCTGGTCTACCTGGACAGTTCTGGAATATGAATATTGATCTAGGGAAATTATTCATGTGTCTTTGTTTAGATGACAGTTATTTCTTAAAGAGTTTTTAAAATGAATATTTACAAAATAGCTTGTGACATATTTAAGCATGTTTCCCACACAATCTTCAGTAAGATATTTTATAAAATTAAACAATAAAAATGATTTATTTCTTTGGGATCCATTTCTTGGTGTGTGTGCGTGTACTTCCATTCTTAATATGTTGAGGTGATTCCAAATTTGGGATGTATGAAATGACAGCGTTTTGCTTCAATGAAGGCATAGACTGTACATGGATAGTCTTGATGGCCTTTGATGATCTAGGTCTACTCACTCTTCCAGCCTTATTATCTCCAGCCATATTTCTGTGTATGCCTCAAGTGCTCTACCCATTTTGAACTTCATAAATTTTCCCAGACTTTGTTATTTTATGAGTTTTTTAAAATGTCCTCTTAGAAATTCCTTCTGTCTCTTGTTTGCCTAGTGAACTTTTTAAGTTCCAGATCGGGGCTCCATTTCTTGGCATTCTTCCCTGTGATAGTAGTGCTTTCCTTTATTACAGCACTTATACATTGTTCAGTTGATTTGCTGGACTCTGGCCTCCTGAATGGTGCAATTATATCTTGTGTATATCTATCTTCTCTGAATATCATGCCTTGCACAGAATTAATTCAAAAAATACTTACTGAGTGCTGACTGTGTACTAAGCACTGTACTGTGCACTGGTAATAGATGAATCAAATACAAGATAACTCAAGGCAGCCCAGAATCCAATTAAAGAGAAAAATGTGTCTGTCCATTAATTACAAAGTGCCAAATTGGTAGAAGTTTCTATGAAACAAAGGGCAGAGGTAACACAGAGGGAAGAGTGATTAATTCTGAGGAGGTCAGGAAGACCTACAAGTTATTCTTGGGTTGGTTTTGAAATATTTATAGAAACTCAGCAAGTAAGGGAAATGGTTGCAGAATGCATATGTGTAGACACTGGGAGTTAAAGCAATGAGTGGGTTTGGAAATTCTAGGCAGTTTAGTAAATAAGGGATGTGTGCTCACTCAACGTACATACAGTTATGATACTTTTTTATCAGAGACAACAAAAATAATTGTGATTAAAGGAAACATTGTGAGCAGAAGCTTTAAGGGAAAGATTGGGTGTATTAAGACGATGGTGATTCAATAAGCATTCTTTTTCCCTCCTTCTCTTTCTCTGTAATTTCTTCTGTTTACCTGCTTCAGACTTGATTCTTATTTTCTTTCTCCCGGGATGTCTTACTCCTCCATTTGTCTAGTGTGAGTATGGCTTAGGCAGGAAGGAATAGACAGACACCTGGACAAATGGGCATGAAAGACAGAAAATATGTGACAAAATTGTAACATCTGCCCTTTATCTTTGGATAAATGGCCCCTTTTTAAGATTTTATTTATTTATTCATGAAAGACACAGAGAGGCAGAGTCATAGGCATAGGAGAAGCAGGCTCCATGCAGGGAGCCCGATGTGGGACTTGATCCCGGGACTCTGGGATCACACCCTGAGCCAAAGGCAGATGCCCAACCACTGAGCCACACAGGCGTCCTTGGTTGGCCCCTTTCAAACTGTTTCTTTGGGTTTAAAAATTATCTTCTTTGACAGAAGTCCGGGGTGGTAAAGATTAGATATCATTCCATTAGGCAAAGGAAGAAACAATTTCTCAAAAGTCACCTTGAAAGGCAGCATTATGTAAACACAAATAATGCAGACCCTGGAACTAACTTTCCTGAGTTCAAATCCTGACTCTGCTCCCTACTAGCTGTGTGACCATAGGTAACTTACATAATTTGACTTATGACATCAATATCTACCTCACAAGTTTGTTAAGAAAAAGAAAGGAGATAATTCCTATAAAGTCCTTAGAATACTGACTAAAATCGATGAAGACTCAATAAATATTTGCTACCAACTAGAATTTTATCTCAAATCTGGTACTTTTATGTTTTTGAATTCAAACACACAGATTCAAAATAAATTTACTTATTTTTCCTCTAATAAATTATTCCAGATGACTGGCATTTTCTATTAACACATTTTATAACCAATTTCTGTAAGCATAATAATGAAATGCATATAAAGATCCAACTTGTAGACATGCATAAGCCACACAGGGTAAATATCTGGCTTGACTTTCAAAGTCTTTTCGTAACCCAAACCCTTCATACCAATCTAGCTTTATTTCTATTTTATTCTTCAGCTTGTTTACACTTCCTTCTATAACTCCTCGATAAATAACAATCACATTATTTTTGGATTATTTTTTTCTCTCAGTAACTTTTGAGAACATTACATATACTTATTGTAAAATAATGAACATGTACACCTGTACTAATATAGTATGTACATTGTAAATTATATTAAAATTTAAACAAGAATGACAAAAATAATTTTCTCTTAGTGGATCATTTTATACACAACTCATTTTGGGGAAAAAAAAAACATATTGGCTCAGGCTGTAAATAAACATGTCCAGTGATAAAGAGGTGATTCCTCAGTGAGTTGGTCTCTTCTGTTGATGGACAGCCCTAAGTTGTTTGGAAGTAATTGCTTTGATTGTTCTGAAAAAAATATCAAAAGCTAACAGCTATTTTTCATGTATTCATGGCCCTGACCTTGGTGCTTTAGCCACATTATTTCTATTTTCATAATATCAGAAAGCTAGATATCTTTCCCTGTATAATACTCCTTCCCCCCAATTATAGATGTAGCCATTGAATAGAAACAACTTGCTCAGTAGAAATCATTGCTTATCCTTTTGTTTCAGTACTTTTTTCTGGATATGATATGAAATGAAATGGAAGTCTTATCCCTCTACTGGGACTTTTATCTTCCACATGCCCCTTATAGTTAGTTCTATGCACAGTGTCCTATGTTTTCAGGTTTAGCTTTTGTTCAAACTATCCCTGAATTTGAATGTCCTCTTTCCTTTCTCCTTCTTCTCTTTCTGTTCCCAATTCTTTTAGTATGGGTTAATCCCACCTTCTCTATAAAGCCACTGCTTATCTTCTGCACAGTGCCCTGGCCCTTTGGTGAAAGAAGAATACGTGAGATCTATACCATATAATTTAAATTTTAATATTAAATTTATCGTCATTGCTTGCTTAAATGGCTTCAAATTGGTTTATAAATTACTTTCTGGTGCAGACCATGCTTTCTAATTCTGTATTCTCCCTATACTAGGCATAGTTTTAGGGATTATAGACTTCATTTATATTTTAAGATTTTTTCTATTTATTTCTGCCCCTGTTTTGCAGACATGCAAAAATTAAGCAAAACATGAGAAAGAATAAATAATGAAGAATCACAGAAGGAAAAGTTTCTATTTATTTCAAAGTTAGCTCTTGCTGGATAGCTCCATATATTCCTTTCGCTGTATGATCAGTCTTAATCTTAGTTTCCATATCTAGTCCTAAGGGTCCTCATTAGGGTTACCTTCTAGTTCTTTTTCTCTTTAGCTACTTTTTCATATTATCTCTAAGACCTTTCTTTATCATGTGTACAGTTTCTTATATTCATTTCTTCAGTGCCCAGACCAATTATAAGTTATTGGTTACAGAGGATGGAGAGGTCTCTGAGACTTGGGATGACCTCTAAAGTCATTGAACGAATGATCTTGATTTGGACCTTAGTGGTAGTTGGAAGAGAAGGAGAGGTGTCTTTCTTATAAAGTTCTTGATTAGGAATGGAATTCTGGGGGGAAGCCTTTGATCAGTCTGTTAATGCAGCGAGGAGGCATAAAACAATAGTGGTGGGTAGGGGTTAGATTGTATGCCCCCTTTTGAGATTTTTGTTGTATTTTCTATGCGGAATGTTATTAACAATGAAGTGGCATATAAAATATTGACTTAAGTATATTAAGATGAGGTATTACCAAAGATAGATTAGATAAGGTAGAGGGCAAATCTGAGAGCTCTGCTGCACATCATCTGCTTCTTCAGCAGTGTCCAGTCCCTCTTTTGAAGCTGTTGATTTTAATAGTTTTAGGTCAGTCACAGGTGACTAATTTCCAAGATTGGTTTCAACAAACATTCTTTTCTTTTTAAAAGCTGAACTAGGATCTTTTTTCCAACTTCTAGTTGAATAATTGTTTTTATTTTTGTTTTACTTCTCACACATTTATATACGCTATACATTTTATACTTCTTTCAAAAAGGCTTTAAAGCAGATATGTAGAGAAACAGAGTCATAGCATGACCAAATTACTTTCACAAAATTACCTAATTAGAGACTCATGCAGCTACAATCCAATTCTCCTGCTTACCAGTTTAGGTATTTATAATGCTTTCTAGATTTTAAAGGAAAGTCACTCTTTCAGTTCAGCTGGAGGTGGCATGAGGGAGATTCCACAACACATAGAAATACAATTTTTAGGGACATAGAGTAGTTCCTGCAGTAATCTATTCAGGGTGGAATGGATGTGTCACTTCACTTGAGTAAACTGGTTCCCACTGCAGGACTTGCATGACAATAAAGGAAGATTGCTGCTAACAAAGAAATAGCTTTCATCCATCACCAGGGGAGTGAATGCGACCCTTCTCAGATGAGCTACTGATTTTCCCCTTCCATCATCCATCTCACTAATGGTGGATACCAAGATGTTTCAGCAGATGCAGTGAGATTGGGAGATTATTAGGGATAGCTTGTCCCTTTGCCTTTCTGAAAATTTGAAAGGTCAAATGAGGAGATGTTGACAATCTGGTGTGATAAAATATATACTTGGTGGAGAACATTTAGTTTTTGAAAGCAGAGATTCTTTATCTACCCTGCTCATTAGTCTCTGCCTGGACCAAATTTCTTAAGTCATACTTTTACAAAAATGTTTGCTTAAAGACAAGAGGTCCCTGTAAGGAAGGTGATCTGTTACCAGACTATGATAGCTACAAAAGTCCCACAATAGCCAGAGTGGATTCCTTTGACCTGTATTAATTTTTTTTTTTAACCTAGAAAAGCTATTTTCCGGTGCAGTGATCAGATATAAACACATATTGTAGATATTTCTGATGAGCTTAAACTAGAAGATATTAAATTAAGAGTGATATTCACACTGTTAAGAATAAAGTTACTGTTCTCTGGATTGATACAGCCTTTCAGATCAAATTGTGTTCCCCTTGAGGAAAGACCCTTAATCTTTGCATAACAAGATTATATTATTGTGGGGTTAGTTACCATCACTTATTAACATCGCTCGTAAGCAGTTATGTCAGACAAGCTGATTTTGTTTATGAAAGGTCATTATTTGGGGATGCCTGGGTAGCTCAGTGGGTGAGTATCTGCCTTTGGCTCAGGGTCTGATCCTGGAGTCCTGGGAAGGAGTCCCACATCAGACTCCCTGCAGGGAGCCTGCTTCTCCCTCTGCCTATCTCTCTGCCTGTCTCTGTACCTCTCATGAATAAATAAATAAAATCTTTTTAAAAAAATAAAAGAAAGTTCATTATTTGTGTACTGCAGTTTTCAACAACAACAAAAAAGATGCATTCAATAACCATTTGTTGAGTAACTATCACATGCAAGAAGCTGCTGCAGACATTTTGGGACATATCGTGATGCATAACAGCTTTAGAATGTGACTTAAAAATTGCTACCTGTTTTGGAACATTCTTTAAAATTCAAACTAGAATATATTGATTAGTTCCCATAGCACTTGACTTATAACTTTATTGCACATATACTTCATTCATTCTTACATTATTCTTATTAATTTACACATCTGTCTTCTCTTCTAGCCTGGAGGAAAGTATCTGCATTTCTAATAGTGCTTCCTAGTGCTTTGATTTAGCATGTGGACACAATGAATGACATAAATATGATCCCTGTCTAGTAAGAGAATAAAAATCTGTGAATGATAGAGTTGCATCATATACATATTTAATTTACACCATCAGAATAACTCAAATTCTGAAGATGTCATAATGTTTAGATTACAAAGCAATGTTGATTTGAAGTAAGAAAGGGATTTTTGATGGCTGGCTCTTAACTATGAGGATTTTTTTTGGTATTAGTCCTAATAGAAATGGAAGAGAATTTTAACTGAATTATGACTGATACACTGTACCAAGAGCTATTTTGTTTAGGATACCTGATAATTTTGTATGTAACCTGTTTTTATCTCATACTTTAATACATAAAATGGGAAATATTTCATTCCTAAGTAATGTAACACCTTTTACATGACTTCTGCTTTTGTTACTTTTGTAAACCAGTGACTTGGAATTTTTTGGAACATTACAAAAATGGGTATTTGAGCCTCAGGACAAATATTTTAATATGTATTTCCACTTCTGGTAAGAAGCTGGTTTAATGCACAGGTTTTGTTTTTGTTGCATGGAATTAGTAGATCTCTGAAGAGCTGATAGAAATTTACATGCAGAGTTTAGGTCTACTTTTTTATTTTTTAATTTTTATTTTTCTCTCTGGTAGCCAGGTGGGAAATCAAAAATCTAATCTCATGAGATCAGCTCCTGTTAAAAGTAACCTCATATCTGTTTGAGATTCCCACAGTTTCACTATTATAGGAATTGGATTAAAAATGTCTACAACAGAAGGAAAAAGATAGCCTTATTAACTTCACAGATTCAAACCCTTAAAAATAAAATCCAGGAACAAAGTAGAGATTTTTCATAGTTGTAAAGAGGGCAAACATATTTAAATTACTATCTATAAGAATAACAATAAAACATATTTATTTCCTTAGACTAGCATTTCTTTTCATAGAAATTGTCATATTTTTCCTTGTTGGTGCTAACTTGTTTTAATTTAGACAGAAAGTAATGTTATGACTAGGAAAAATAAATATTTATCAGATATAGTTCGTTCCGTAGGCTATGGGCTGAAAAGTCTATTGTTTATAGCAATACAAGTTTTGGTTAATATTAGACCAGTAGAAATGATCTAAAAATACTTCTACAAAAAGAATAAAGCAGGAACTGTTGAGTAACAATATTTTAATATAATAGGTATGTTTCTAACAAATTATATGCAAACTAAATATTTATGGCGGATACTAAATTCACTGAACAAGTTAGCTAAGTAAGTATACCACAGTATAATGAGTATTTCACAAATATATATTAAGAACCTACTACATAGCAGGTATTTTATGACTACTAAACAGAAGAATTCTCTTAGATGAATTACTTTTAAATGTTCTTATGTCTGAATTAGGTAAAGTATGTGGATAAATAACTTAAAGCAACTAGTTATATGTTTTTGAGAACAACTTGTCTTAATTGAAAATCATGAGATTAAATTTATTTATCTCAGTAAATACACCTTAAAGTATAGGGATATAACTCTTCAGTTGAAATAGATATTGTTATTAGTCACATTCTGAGAAATAAACCAATCCCTTGGACAAAGGGAAAACAAATTTCTTGTTTTCTGGCTGAGAGGACAGCATCCAAAAGTAGGCTGTAAATTATAGGATAAGATCTAAATCTCACAAAGGATTGCTTTCAGTTAATATTGCTACTGAGTCTTCAAAAGACCGTTCCAATACTTACTCCATAAGGCCAATTGTTTCTGGGGTACAAGACTACCCAATTACGTGAATATCAACCCACCCTTTTACTTTTTCCATTGTAAATTGAGCTTTTTTAGTCGGAAATGATATTGTTTGGTTTAAGTTGATGATGACTAGACATTCAGTAAGTCAACAGATGGTGTTGCTGGCAAAGCATGGCAAGCAGAGAAGTCAAATCCAAACCCAGAATCAGTGTTTATTCCAATAAGGAAAAATCCGCTATGGAGAAGGGTCCAAAATAATCAATTTGCTGCCAAGTGGCTATCTGGTCTCCTCAGGATATGGGCATCTCTCAGGGGCTCCGGGACAGCTGCTGGAAAACATGGCACTCAGTTGTGATGAGAGCCAAGTTAGCATTGGTAAGGGGAGGTCCATATGTTGAGCCTATTCAAAATCTCCTTATGCCACCATGACCACTTTTGAAATGAGCCTGTTGAGTAAACACTATTGGGACAGGGGACTGGTAGGCATCCACATGTTTGAACAACTTGTCCCCCTAATTATTGAGGCTCCTCTTTATTAGGAACTTTTTGCTGGACATTTGCATACAAAAATACTCTCTAACTCTGAGTTAATTCTGAGAGGTTTATCTGAACCTCTTTGTCCCAGACCATCTGGTCAAGCCATTAGTCATTGTCTTTGAATTGTTCCTCATGCAACCTCTCCTCCTAGGACAAGTGGATCATGGGAGGAATATCCATCCTTCTATCCCTTAGGGATACCTAAAGTGAAGCTGTCAGGGCACACCAGTCCATTTTAAACTAATGCCCGCATATTGGGTAGAATTCTCTGTGAATCAGAGAAATTTCCCTGTGATCAAGTAGTACAAACTTCCCATGTGGTTGTGGAAATGGGTTGAGGAAGCAATGACACTATTGTAGCTATAAGCACACAGGAAATTGAGCTACTTGGTGATGACGACTTTTTGTGACCTCAGAAACTGCATTTGTTGATGGAACGTTGATAGGCCTGCCCAGCTTACCGTAGATAGATGTTCACTGTGTAATGGGTAGCTCAGGCTTCATTGTCTGGTGTTCAGTCAGACCCATATACAGCCAATAGAGACTAATTCCTAGCTAAAGAGGGCATAATTTCTCTTTCATACCTGGTTTGTAGATTTCTTATTAGGACTTAATTTCCGCAAAGCAGTCTGAGTTGCCACAGACACTCTAAGCACCATTGGTTTCTTTGGGTCATATGAGTGAAGAGAAAGATCTGCTTGCATTGTAGTCTGGACTAGCTGGAGAACCATCCCTCACTAAGGCCCTGTTTCAAGTTAACACTCCAGGTCATTTAGTAAATGGCTTCCAGCGGCACATAAAATATGGTTTTATGTGGATTTTTTTCCCTTAAAATTTAAGTGTTGTGTCCTTTTCTTGGAGGTTAGAATTACATGGTATAGCAACTAGTCTTTATCCCCAGGCTACTGTGTTCCAAAAATACATGGAGTGACAGGCTTCTGAAATTTTCTGGAATTATTCTTTTTTTTCAGCCACTAATACCCATGTGTTACCATGGCATTTAAAGTACTGACTTTTCTCTTCGTCAGGACCTGGACATATGATGTTATCAATATAGCGAACAGCATGGTATTCTGTGAGATGGGGAAATCAAAGCCTTTTATATTAAATTATGACAGAGTGCCAAATAGTCGACTTGTCCCAGAGACGGGACAGTGTAAGTGTGCCATTGGCCTGCCCCAGAATAACAAACTGCTGCTTATATTTTCTACTTCTGTGATGATAGCAAAAAAATTTTTTTTAAATTGTCAGATCAGTATTTATAAACCAGCAGGCAAGCAGGGGCAGTGCTCATTTGCTCCCCAAATGAGACCAAATTTTGGAAACTGCTGCAATGGGAGAAATTGCCTAATTAAGTATATCATAATCTTTGTCACTGAAAAAGATTCGTTCATTTGGGAGCCAGTGTGGAGATGTTTTCCAGTTACTGAGTGCATCCATTCCAACTATATACTTTGGAACCAGATAAATAATGTAAGAATAATGGGAAACATTGTTTTACAATGACTTCCATGATTTTTTTCTGGTTTCATATAATTTTCCAGAACCCTGTGATTCCCTCATCAAGAGCAAAAGTCTATGTTACTGCCCCCTGAATACTCTCAGATCTTTATTACTACTTTGGTGAATAGAATATGGCAAAAATGACACAGCCTGTTTCCAAGGCTTCATTACCAAAGGAGACACAGCTTCTTCCTCTTTCCTCTCCCTCCCTCTTGATGCTTATGGTGGTTGGAACACAATCACCATGTTTTCAGGAGGTCCAGACCACATCCAGTGGCCACTTGTAGGTGCTCTGGCAAACAGCCTCAGCTAAAACTTCAAAGTGCTCTGGCTGACAGCCAGCATCAACTGTGAGACGTGAGCAAAGGAGTCTACAGATGACTCTAGCTCCTAGTTGATGTTGAACAAAACGGAGATGAAGGTTTTCTGCCAAGTCCTGCCCAAGTGGTAAATTTACGAGCACAATAAGCATTGTAGAAATCCACTAAGTTTTGGAATAATTTGTAAGTGTAACAGATGGGATTAGAGTGCCATAAGACCCACTTGACGTGGTCTCTGGTCACAACTCTATTTAAACAACAACAACAACTAAACCCCCATTCTTACCAGTAGAGGAAAATATTCTGTGCCTTCAGGGACTGTGAGTTTAAAGCTAGTAATAATCTAATAATCTCTGAAATATCTTGCTATGTCCCTTTCCCCAGTATAATTTAGTCTGGTTATTGACTTTAGGCCCATTTGAGAAAGCTGTAAGGAAAGACTTACAGTAGGTTCTATTGATTTATAAGATACTCCTCAATTATAAACGGTTTTCTTCTTATAAAAGACACAACAACTCTGTGAACTGACTCAAGTGAAATATGCATCTACTTAAATCCTTAGAACCTAGTGATCAGACCTCTACCACACAAGATCTCTGCAGGTCAGATCATTCTGAGAGCCATGCTGACTGTTGTTTGTTAACGTAACCATGCCTGCATTGTCTCTTCTGTTTACAAGCCACTTGTGTCACTCAAGGGGTCAACTATCACCCTTGAAATAGAAAGCCCATTTCAAAAGCACTATACCCATGGTGCTCTGAAAGGCAATGCTATTCTCAGTACTATTATGAAAAGATTTTCTTAGGGGCTCTTTTAAGGAACATACATGATTTGAGGTTCTGAAGATACCGGGGGAGTGGGTATCAGTCTACCCATTATAAATCCACTTCAGTTTTCGTAACTCCCAAGATATTGGGTTCCTTCTATGTTAGACCAAGAATTTCTTACCCTTTAACTTTATTTACCACTGTGAATTCTGGTTTTAGCCAACTAATCTGGCAATATTTTGGCTCATTTTTAGTTGCTTAAGTAAATATGGTGACTCTCTGCTAAATGCACCTGTAATGAGAAATTTAGTTTATTTTAAAACAGTTTCCTTCTTACTAGGCCTGAGTCTATACCTGCACATATTTTCCAGGATTTTATTAATATACATTAGCAAAATTTTACTTTTTTTTTTTTTTTTTTTTTTTGTGGAGTGAAGTTTTTCTATCTGAAGTCAAACATATAGGTTGCTCCCCCTACCTCTACCCAACAGAATAAACAGATGATACATCACAGGCCTTCTTTCACAAGGCCAGGATCATAGTCCAGGACATTGACAGATGTTTATATAGTGAACCAGTGCTTAGAAAAAGAGGGGAAACCGCTTCCATTGGTAAAGGAAGCTCAGTAGGGTTTGGAAATTGAGAGAACTTAGATACTATTTGAATCTTCTAGTGTGACCCCGTGTCAATTTTCAGGGTTCTACTCTTTCCTAGCCAGTGGTCTGAATTTCACCTAAGAGACCTGGTGAGGATGAATATTCAGATGACGTCATTTGACAAAATTAAGTTATTTGCTTACCTTAGCCATGTGACTACATGAGAGCAGAGAGTTCTCTTAAGATAGTCATGGAAAGTTTCTGGTTCTCTCACTGTACTCTGAGCTGAGAATTTGGGATTTTGAGCTTAGAGTCCTTTTCTTTTCTTTCTTTTCTTTTCTTTTCTTTTCTTTTCTTTTCTTTTCTTTTCTTTTCTTTTCTTTCTTTTTTTAATTCTCTAGTATAAGTAGAAGTAGACCGTTTACCCTATAGGGATTGTAATCTTTATGTCCTTTATACTGTTGTGTGGCAGTAGCTTCTCAGGACTCAGAAATCAGCCTTCAATTAGCAGGTAACTGTAGGTGATAATTTAATTAAATTTTCAATCACTATTATCCATGGCTGCCAGAGGCTGGATCCTTACTACCTCTAAGCCCAACCTGTCCATATAGCCAATCTCAGATTTCTATTTTTTTTAAGGATATGGTGTCTGTACTCATGCCTATAGCTATTTCAGTATCTGTCAGCGTTCTGGTTGGAAACAAAAGAATCTACTTAGCTTGTTAAAACAGAAAAAGAAGGGGTGCCTGGGTAGCTTAGTCAATTAAGTGTCTGCCTTTGGCTCAAGTCATGATTCCAGTGGGACTGAGCTGGGATTGGGCTCCTTGCTCCATGGGGTCCCTGCTTCTCCCTCTGCCCCTCACCCCTTTTGTGTGCTCTTTTTCACTCCCTCTCTCAAATAAGTAATGTCTTAAAAAAAACCAGGAAAATAAATTGTTAAAACACATTAGATAAATTCTATAAACTTTGGGAGGGTTAACAATCTAGGCTTAGAAGCTGCAGAGCCATAGAAAATGTATAAGCAGTACTGGGAATACCATCTCAGCAACTGCATCACAGCTGGTGCCATGGGGACAGAGTGCTCTGCTTGTGCTATAGACATTAGGAATTAGACAGCAGAAACCCTGTTCATGCCTGTTTTTTCTCTCACCCTTCTGGGCAGAATATGAATCCCCTATCTGGGCTGTGTCCTTATGTTGCTCATTTCCAAATTGAAGTTTCTGGCTGATGTATCTGATTAGCCTTGCTGAAGTCACATGCCAGTGTCCTGTCTGTAAAGGTGGCAAGCAAATAAGTTCCAGCTTCTAACTTTGGTAGTGAGAGGTGGGGTTAATTGTCTAAGACAAACTTCCTGTGGGTTGGTCCCCCAGAAAGGGAATTTACCTCTTTTCTGGCAGATGATTTAGAAACTAAACATTGCTCTATGAAGCTGGCAACAGCTCATTGCTTAAGGCAATTATCC
This sequence comes from Vulpes lagopus, assembly GCF_018345385.1. Taxonomy (NCBI): domain Eukaryota; kingdom Metazoa; phylum Chordata; class Mammalia; order Carnivora; family Canidae; genus Vulpes; species Vulpes lagopus. The sequence goes on along the minus strand of NC_054840.1, from coordinate 14,389,146 downwards.
TTGGTAGAGTGCTGAGGTGGTAAGTAAGATCTGGGAGCATGGTTAATGCTGTTTCCACAAGGCTTGTGGCCTTTCTTGTACCAGGGGATGGGTTGCTCCCCTTTCTGGTACAGCTTGAATGCCTTTGGCCCACGTACCAAAAACCTTTGTAAATTTGATGGCTGTCCTTGATAAATCCTAGTGAACTACCCTAGAGTGTTAAGAGTGATAGGGAAACAACTCTCCTCCTACTATCTTTGTGAGTCTTATTAAAAAATGCCCTCGAAGAAGGTCTAATGTGTATGTGATTTCTGATCATTTGCTCATTTGCCTCTGAATACTGTGCAGGTTGGCAAGATTCAATATTACTATGGAAAGATGATGAGCAGTTACAGGCTTAATCAATTTCCCCTGCAGAGTAGAAAACCAGTGTATAATTCAATTTTCTCTCTTTATATTGAAACAAATACTAATTTTAATTAGAAATAATTGGCTAGGTTCATGATATTTTTGTAAGTGGTTATAAAGTTGAGGTCCTTGATTTGATATCTTGAGACCTTTATAATAAAATTTAGAAGATAAAAGGAAATAAAGAAAAAATAAAGATACAAAATAATATGATTGTCTGGTTCATATCCAGTGTGGTCTGGCCTCATTTTTGCAGGAGACAGATAAGTCTGTCATCAATTATTCTATGGAAATTTGTTACAAGAACCCTGAAAATGGCTGCTCAGCCTGAAAGAATAACAGTGGCTTCATTGTACTGTCTCTTCTACAGAATGGAATGTCTTTGGCTAATTATTTTAATACTGTATGTGTTTGTCTATATCTGTACATATTTAGACATATTTACCAGTCTCATTCGATATTTAAGCTTATATTTTGATTTGCTGCAGGGGAGTAAAATGGAAAAGAAATAGAGATAGAAATGTTTGTGAGTGGTTCAAATGAGTTTCTCAGGAGTATTTTCATCTGGCTACTCTGGGTTATATATTAGCAATCAAATGCCCTAGATGTCACCAGCTTATTACTTACCACTTTGTTTTCAATGTTCGTTTGATTAAAATCTAAATCCTTATTGCATAAAGTCTGCCCTTGTACTTGGTTCACTTTCCCCACATATTTCTGGGGATTCTTAGAATGTAAATCATGCATTTAGTACTTACCATTCCCATGCTTTTCTTTATATTTTTATTGTGAAGGAATTCAATTTTCAATAATATATAGCATTTCATTATACATCATAAAATTTAGGTAAATTATATCATATTATATATTTTTATGCTTAATTTTATGGTGTTTTTTGAAATATATATAATTTTATATATGAAATTCATGTTGGTAGTTTTATAGTATTTCATTGTTAAAGGATGCCACAAATGTTTATCCATTCCTCAGTGGCCATTGCTTATATTGTTTCCAAGTTTTTACTGTTATAAAACTGCTCCTAAAAACTTGTGTCTTGGGCAAGTGTTTTCTAAAGTATATAGGAGAGAATGTAATTGCTAGGTCTTTAATCTGACAATTGTCAAGTTGTTTTCCAAAGTGTTTACACAAAATTATGGTCACTTAAGAGTATGAGTTTATCTCTCACTTCCTATTGCATGTTTTATAATGTTAGCTTTAAGAATTTTTGTCCACCTGACTACTATTGGAGTTAAGCATCTTTTATTAGGTTTATTTGGTCATTTGAATTTCTTCCAGAAATTATCTTTTATACAGGCTGTTTCTATTGGGTTCTTGTCCTTTTGTTATGATTTACATACATTCTTTATATTCTATATTCTAATATTGTATTTGTTTACATAATATACAGCCATCTTTTCAAGGTCTGTGGCGTGTTTTCACTGTTTTTTAAAATAGTACTTAATATGTCTAGTTTTAAATTTTCTGTTGGACAACTTCCTTAAGAAATCCATTTACAGAAGTTCTGGTTTGTTTTTTTATTTAATTTTTTTTATGCAGGAGAGACACAGAGTCAGAAACATAGGCAGAAGAAGAAGCAGGCTCCCAATGGGGATCCCAGGACTCTGGGATCATGACCTGAGTCAAAGGGAGATGCTCAACCACTGAGCCACCCAGGTGCCCCTCAACCACTGAGACACCCAGGTGCCCACCCATCATTGAAGTTCTGGTTCAATGATGGGGCATGGGCTCAATTTTTACTCTTTCTCCTGAAAAATATGCAGGATACCAAGAAACATTTCTTTTTTCTACTTGATTCAGTGAAACTGGAGCAAAACTTAAACGTGAACCAAAATAGAGTTCAAAATGTTCTCAAATAATGATGACTATCAAGCAGGAGGTGTGAGAAGAAGCAGAGAGGAAACACCCCTGATTGTAAAAAGAAGACACAAGGAAAACATTTGAAGCAAGAGGACAAGATTCAGTGTTTAAAGCTCTCTTTGTAAGTTGGGTGGGAACTGGATGTTGAGAGTTTCCCTATAACTAACTGTGGCTGAAAAAGGAGTAACAAAAGACTATGTTTTTAGGAAATAGTATACCAATAGCAAGGGCAAGGAAAGATACTTTGTAGTCTGGGAAGAAATAAAGATTGAAAAAACATACACAAAGTTGTCATAGTGGGAATTCCTACCAAAAGCAAAGGGAGATCTACTCCACTTCATGAGTCAAATACAGATGACTTGACAGGAAATGTTGAGTAATCAACATTTTGATTACAAAATTTTACTCCTAAAATGTTGAGTAATCAAAAATGAATTGGCACAGGATACATTCAAAGATATAAGGACAAATGAAGAAAGAGTTAACAGTAACGTTAGATAAATGAAAAGTAAATGCCATAGAAAAATGTTGCTATTGCACAAATAGAAAGTGTGGTCATACACTTCTTAGGGATTAAAAAATTACATATATGAAACAATTGAGTCTATGAAATGAAAACTTTTAAGTAGGTATAAAGGAAATTGATGATGAGATAACAGAAAAGATAGAATATGAGTTGGCAAAATTCAAGTGAAAGTAAAAGTAAAGAAATTGAATAATTACAAAAATAGAGAAATTGGTTGCTTTACAACTGGAAGAGAGCACAGAGGATGAGAAAAAGAGAAAGCTATCATAGAATGGATTGAAAAGAAATTGATATTGAAGATGAGGCAAGGAAGACAAATATATAATTTGGTCCTGAGAGAAGATGATAATGGAATATAACAATTATTTACAGGCATTCCTCATTTTCTTGTGCTTTACTTTATTGTGCTCTACAGATGCTGTGCTTTTTTTTTTTTTTTTTTGTTAAGGGTTTGTGGCAATCCTGCTTCAATCAAGTTCTATCAGTGCCTCTTTCCAACTGTATTTGCTAACTTTGTCTCTGTGTCATATTTGGGTAATTCTCTCAATATTTCAGACTTTTTCATTTGTAGTGTAAACATAAGTTTTATATGCATTGGGAAACCAAAAAAATTCACTGGACTTGCTTCACTTGCTTTACTGCAGTGGTTTGGAGAACTGAACCACTAATAATTCTAAGGCTTGCCTACATTAAAACTTTCCAGAAGTAAATCAAGATATTAATTTAAGGATTAAAAAGACATGATATGCCTGAGGAAAAACTCACATAGCCTAATAAAGATGAACTTTGAAAAGAACTAAGGAACAATTTGGACATCATGGCAAGTTAAATTATAAGAGAAAAAGGTATCTTGCTGGCTTCAGATGTTGCCATAATTATGTTCAGCTCTAGAAGACAATGGAGTAATTTCTATAAGGTACTCAAAGATGGAATGATCCTAGAATTTTATTCTGAGTCATCTTTGTTCAAAGATAAGAGTAACAGACAAACATTTTTGTCTGTTACCAGGAGAGGCACTATTGCTGTTAAAAGTTCTTCTTAATGAATTTAGATAAAGAACTTGATCTAACCAAAAGATAAATGACAGAACTGAGGTAAAAGGACTAATGTAGATCATTAAAAATCTACTTAACTACAAATCTAAGCCTGACACAAATGTAAATGTCATGGGTAAAAATGGTTTATTATGAATTTGGTATGTATAGATACATCTTTCTCTGTACAACTCTACATTTTAATATAACTTTTAGCACTTTGCATAGTGTTCTTTTACTACATACATAAATATACATGGATATATAGATACAGACAACATGCTAAATATATAAATTTGTACATATATATGCTAAGGCATATATAGAGATATTCCTGCTCAATGGGAATAACAGCTCTCTGGTATGATGATGATTATATATACTGATCTAGATAATATAATTAGAAAAGGGAAAATGAAGGTATAAAATTTGAAGAAGTGTGTGTAATTTGGTATTTGCAGATGTTATGATTCTGTATTTAGAAAGCTCAAGAACATGAGTAAGAAAACTATTTCAAAAATTCAGTAATTATCTAGGTATATAATTTTTATACAAAAATTTCTTAATGTAAGCAAACATAAATTAGAATATAAAATTGAGGGGATCCCTGGGTGGCGCGGCGGTTTAGCGCCTGCCTTTGGCCCAGGGCGCGATCCTGGAGACCCGGGATCGAATCCCACGTGGGGCTCCCGGTGCATGGAGCCTGCTTCTCCCTCTGCCTGTGTCTCTGCCTCTCTCTCTCTCTCTCTGTGTGTGACTATCATAAATAAATACAAAAAAAATTTTAGAATATAAAATTAAAAGGCCAATTTACAATAATTTTAACAATAGCAGAGGTATAATATTAGGCATATGCTCAATGAGAAGTGTACAGAATTGAGATGAAGACGTTTATATCCTCCAGAAGGAGTCAAAATGATTGAACTAATGAATGTAATGTCAAAATAGAACATCAAACATCATAAAGATGTCAGTTCTCCAAAGGCAACCTACATATTTTATGTAATTTATGAGATAAAGGTAATGAAAATAACAAAACTGACTTTAAGATTATATTAAAAAATTCAAGAATTATAAAAAGTATTAAAAAAGGATAATGAGAGGGAACTAGCTTTATTGGATGTTAATATAGTACTGGCATACGAATAGAGAGACATATCGATGAAACCTAAAAAAGAACAGAAATAGAATAGATTTACTTTATACTGAAGTAGCATTTCAAACTAACAGAGGTAAAGAGAGATGTAATATTTAGGATAACTTTTAGGGCAAGTGGATAATCATGTAAAAAAAAGTGAAAGTTGGATTCATACTTCATAACTTATACCAAATTAAATTCATAGTAACCAAAGATCATAGTTTTTTAAAAAAAAGATACACTTAAACTTGGCTAAACTGTGGGAATTTTAAAAAAAAGTAATATACTTTCCTAGTACCTCATAAAACCCAGAAAGCACAAAAGACTGATGAGTTAGATTACATAAAATATAAAAATTCAGCATGATAAAGCTATCATAAATCAAAACCAAAGAATAAATAGGGAAAATACCTTCAATTTATGTATCAATACCATGGTGTACTAATTTGCCCAGTAAAGAAGAATCTGCATTGACAAGAAAATGACACCATGGAACAATGAGTAAAGGAACAGACAATTCTTAGAAAAGAAAAATAGAAAATGTTCTTAAATGAAAAAGATCCTTAGTCTCATGAGAGAAACCGTTGGCGTATATCAGAGTATGATAACATCCAGTTGGTGAAAATGTGGAACAACACTCTCATATTAAACTTAAGGAAGTGTGACTTGATACAGACCCTAAAGGAAATTTGAAATATTTATCAAAATTTCTATCACAACTATGTATCCATAGTCCGATTATACAAAAGGATTGGAAACAGACTGGATCCTGTCGGTAGTGGAGTGAATACATTTTGGAATTTATATCTATAAATATATATATATAAATTAATTATATATAAATATAAATATAAATATAAATATAAATATAAATTATATATATATACATATATATATATATATATATATATATATATATAAAGGAATTGTATGTAGTTTTTTTCCCAGCTTTATTGAGGTAGAAGTGATAAAATTGTAAGATATTTAAAGTATACATCCTGATGATTTGATGTATCTATACATTGTGAAAGTGTTCTCATGTGGTTGACTAATATTTCTCTCTTCCTCTTTCAGTCCATCTATAGAATTGGTGAGAATATTTAAATTCTGTTCTCTTAGCCAATTTCAATTACACAGGACAATGTTAGCAACTATAATCATATTTTACATTAGATCTTCTGACCTTATTCATTTTACAGCTGAAATTTTGTGCCTTTTTATCAACCTCTACTGATCCCTCCCACCCCCCATTCTTAACCTCTGGCAACTACTTCTCTACTCTATACGAGTTTAGTTTTTTTTTTTTTTTCCTTTAGATTTCACATGTAACTCATGTAACTCATGTAATACTTGTCTTTCTCCTACTTATTTCACTAGCAGAATGCCCTGAAGTCATCCATATTGCCACAAAAGGCAGGATTTTCTTACTATGACTGAATAAGATTCCATTCTATATATAAATCACATCTTCATTATCCATGAATGGACATTCAGATTGTTTCTGTATCTTGGCTATTGTGTGGAATAAGTGTGTAGCTTTTTTAAAATGAGGAATTATTTTACTTACTTAATATATTGATATTAAACCATCTCAAATATGTAGAAAATGCTTAACAGTGTGTATATATTTTGCTATTTATATAATAAGAAATAGTTTGTATATACTCAAGAATTGATGAAGTATACAGGAATTGATGATACGACTTTGGATATACAAGAGACTCAAGTGATGCATGAGAAAGTACATAATCTTAGCAGAAATACACATAAACCAATTTATCACATGATTTATAAAGGAAAATAAGCTTGTCTGAGAATTTAAATGGGAGGAAAAATAGACTGGATATGGTTTTGATAAAATTTCTTTATCACAGGGGTGTATTATCAAATTAATTTTTATTTAAGGGTAAAATTGTATTATTCCTTGTCATTGGGCCATCAGATTTTCATTTTCATTTAACATTATTAAAAATTCAGTTTAAATCTCTAATGAACAAAGAATTCCGATATATATGAGGTAGGGATCCAATTACATTTTTTCAATGTAGATCATAAATTGTTCAGCAAAATTTACTGAACAGTTGATTTTTCTTTAATGATACAGAATGCTATCAGTTCCCATATGTATATGGGCCAGTTTCTAGAACCTTTATTTACAAGGTATAGTAAATCTACATACCTAGTCTTCTTTAGAATGTCTTCACTCATCTTATTTCTGTGCTTTTCCTTTATAAGTTTTAGAATACTTTTATTAAGTTTAGTAAAAATTAATCTTGGGGTATTCATTAGACTTGCTTTGATTCTACGTAACAACTTGAAAAATTAACTGCTTTTTACATTGGAACTTTGCAATTGTGAACATAGGAAATCCTTTCGTTTATATAAATGTTTAATGTCAGTGGTTTTGTAATTTTCTTTATTAAGGCTCACATATGGTGAATTGATTCCAAGATACCTTACAATTATTGCTACTATTCTAAATGATAGCTTCCTTTTAATATTTTATTTTTAACATTCGTGTAGTCAGGAGCATGTTAGTAATTTATTTGTAGATTCTCTTGGGATATTGACAATCATAGTACATGCAGGCTGATATTATTTCTTTTGTGTTAATCCTTATAACTTAGATTATTTTTCCTTGTACCATTGTACAAGCAGGACCTCTGATACAATCTTAACTAGAAGAGGCAAAATATAGAAGGAATCATGTGTTACTCCTGACTTTAATGGGAATATTTCTAAAGCTTCACTGTAAATATGCTGCTTGTGGTTGCCTTTTCCAACTTAACTTTTCTCATGTTAAGAAAGTTCCCTTTTTATAATTTATTTTTTTTCATGAACGTGTTGAAATTTTATTAAATACGTTTTCTTATCTACTGAGATAATTATATATTCTTCATTTGATTTAACTTCGTGAAATACATTAATCTAGTTTCTAAGACTAAATTATTCTTGTATTTTCTCAGAGAGATTTTGTTTTTGCTTTCTCTAGGACCTCAAAAATGTTACCAATCAGGGCAATTTTTTTTCTAAAGTCTTTTTGAGATATATTTGACATACTAGTTTCAGGTGTATGACATAATGACATACTATTTGCATATATTGCGAAATGATCACCATAATAAGTCTAGTTAATATCCAACACTACACACCACAAAATCACAATTTTTTTTCTTGTGATGAGAATTTTTAAGATCTACTCTTATCAGCTTTCAAATACACAATACAGTATTGCTAATGATAGTCACCATGCTGTATATTACAGGCACAGGATTCATTTATTTTAACTTTTGGTCCTTTGCATCCATTTGCTTGCCTTCTACCCCCTGTCTCCAGCAACCATCAATTTGTTTTCTGTATCTGTTTTTGTTTTTTGATTCCACATATATTTGTCATTCTCTGACTTATTTCACTTAGCATAATGCCCTCAAGGTCCATCCATATTGTCACCACATGGTATGATTTCCTTTTTAATGGCTGGATAATATTCCCTATATACTATATTTTCTTCATTCAATTGATGGTGGACACTTAGGTTGTTTCCATATCTTGGCTGTAGTAAATAGTGCTGCAGGGAACATTAAGGTGCATATCTCTTTTCAAGTTAGTTTTTTATTTTCCTTTGGATAAATACCCAGAAGTGGAAATCCTGTGTCATAAGGTAGTTCTATTTTAAAATTTTTAAGCAACCTCCATACTGTTTTCTACAGTGGTTGCCCCAATTTATTCCCATCAGCAGTACACAAGGGTTCTCTTTTCTCCACATCCTTTCCAAGATTTGTTATTTCTTGCTTTTTGCTAATAGCTGTTCTGACAAGTGTAATCTCATTGTGATTATGATTTGCATTTCTCTGACGATGAGTCGTGTTGAGCACCTTTTCGTGTACCAGTTGGCCATCCGTATGTCTTCTCAGGAAAGATTTTAATGACCATTCTCAGCTTGGGGCTTCTAGGACAAGGTGAGTTATATAAGTCTGAACCCCTAAACCTATATGATGGTACTTCTCTGCTTATTAATTCTCTGTGGCATCTCTCTCTCTCTCTTTTTCTTTCCTTTCTTCTTTTCCTTTCCCTCTCTTTTTCCTTTTCTCCCTTTTTCTTCCTTTCTGTATTTTCACTCGGAAAATGCTGATCCTGACGTAAACGTTCTTCTGTTTTCTGTTTATTGATCAGTTTATTTTTTTCCAAACTCTCACTGCATATGTCGCCCTTTGGGTTCCTCACGTAGAGTAGCAATTTGCACCTCACTTCCTTCTTTCCAAAGGCCCTTAATTTAGTCATCTCTTTTTCTGTAGTATTTAAACTCAAATCTCATTACTCTCAGGGCATCCAAAATACCTAAATTCCAACTTTGTTCTAGTATTCAGCTTCTACTTGACTTGGGGCTCTGTGAATTTTCCTTCCTTTTGTGCTTCATTTTCCAAGCATGCTTTTTATACTTTAACCAGTATTTCCAGGTTTTTTGATAGAAGGAGTTTTTTTGGCTATTTAGTTTGCCATATAGTAAGAAATAATTGTAATCTTGATATCTTTGAAGGCAGTTAATGCTGTTAGCCTCGAGTCTAGCACTCCAGAAACGTTTGTGTGTTCTCTTTTTAAAATAGTCTTAACTACTTTACAATTTATTTTTGTTCAATTTCATTTCAACTCTGAATCTTTGGTTTTATGTTTATTTATACATATTGTTTCGATATCTTATAAAGTTCTTGACCTTCTGTCATGTGTGTGCCTAGTCCTTGACATGAATTATTTTAAATTAATAATTTGATATGATCATAAGTTTTGACCTATGCAAATATCTTAGTTCTTCCCTGAAAGTGTTTCTCTGCTATATTAAGCAATGAGTTCAAGTTGTTGACTTTTATCTCTTCTTGGAAATATTCATATTAATAACTCTTGTTTTATGCCAAAGTGTAACAGTTTTAATGAGAGGATCTTAATTTGAATTAATGTTGTTAATTTATTTAGCTAGAGAGACTTACAAAGGGTCAGTTAAAAAGAATTAAACTATTATTTCATGATGCATAATTTATAGCTTTTGATAGTACTAAAAAATAACATTAAGTCAAATTTCTTTAAATCTAATTTTATAGCTATGCTGTATATCAAAGCTATCTGAATTGGAAAGAGAAGGAATTTACTTTTAATACAAATTCAGTGCATAATAATAGCAAACTTATATTGCACTAACTAAATGCAGGCATTGTTCCAAGTATTTTACATATGTTCACTTACTTAACACTCGTAACAGCTGCCCCATGAAGCAGATATTATTAATCTTCTCCGTTTGCAGTTGTGGATGGTAAGGCACAGTGAGGGAAAGTAGCTTAGCCAAGGTCACACCACTGGTAGAGTCAAGTAGAGAGAGTCAAATTCAGTCTACAACCATACTCTAGTTCCTTAATTACATTATATTCTTTCTTTTCCCCTGCTGCAAGACATATTTTTCATGATTTCTATGATTTAGGCCATATTAGATAGTGCACTTGAATGAGTGTAACCAATATTAATAGCCTATTTTGGGGGAAGGCTTATATTAATTCCCACAGCAAGTTAGTGTTCAAAATTGTTGTGTAATATTAACTTGATTAAATCCTTGACACCAATATTTTCATATTAAGAGCTTCATATAATTATTTCAAAACATGAATTGTAACTTGGCTTATTTTTCTTGGTAAGGGTTTGCAAATTTCTTGGTTTATTTAGTTTTTATGAATTCTATTACCTAGAGAAAGTCCAGATTATAATATTTTAGATTTATAGGCTTATTATTATGGACTCAGAATGGACATTAAAGATTATCCTGCACAAGATTTTCATTTCAATAAATGAGGAAACGGAGTCTTAGAGATGTGGAGACAGTGTATGACAGAGCTGAAGGGAAAGCCTCTATCATTACAGTGGAGTAATATCTTAGGCAGGTGCTAAATTGGTTAGTGAGGAAAAAATTAAAAGCACTTGACGGGATGAGCACTGGGTGTTATTCTGTATGTTGGCAAATTGAACACCAATAAAAAATAAATTTATTATTATTAAAAAAAATAAAAGCTATCCTTTAAAATCTCATAGGAAAAAAACTTAAAAAAAAACCTTTAAAGTTTTTTTTCAGCATTGAAACACTGGGTTGTTTCTTTTGGGGAGCTCCAGTTTATTCAATTGGCCCATGTTTTCATTAGACAAGACCATCTATTCTTTTGTTGGAAAGGCCATAACAAATGGCCTTCAGATCCTAGTGCCTTTATGTAATAAAAGTTTATTTTTTGCTTGTGCTTTTGTGCCAAAGTTGGGTTGTTGGCTGTATTGTGAGTGATCACTCAGGTGAACCAGATTACATCCATCCTGTGGCCATCCCATTTTGCTATCTTGTGGTATCCAGGTCACTGGGGCATTATCCTTTTAGCAGAATGGGAGAAGAAATAGAGCACACAATCTTGAGGGGATTGTTTCTGAAGTCAGGCCTGGAATCAGCCTTCATCCCTTTCACTCAGATTACATTGTCCAGAATTCAGTCACATAATTCTATTTGTATGCAGTAGGATTTGGGAGATGTAGTCTTACCATCTACTCAGGAAGATCCCTGATATCATAAATACATAATATTATCTTAGCTAATGCTTACATTTAGGGACCATATTATAACAAAAAACATAGATTTTGGACTAGAATAGCCCTCTGTTCTGAGAGATGCTCATACTTTTAAAGGTAAGCAGAGATGGCAGTCATATTTTCCATCTTATACTCATTGCAGGGCATAACTATTTTGAGCAGAATATTTGTCATTACTCTCAGAATTCTCTCTCTTTTTTGAGAGATAGTGAGTGACAGTGTGAGTGGGGAGGAGCAGAGAGAGAAGGAGAGAGAGAGAATCTTAAGCAGGTTCCATGCTCAGCCTGACATGAGGCTTGATCCCATGACACTAGTATCATGACCCCAGCTGAAATCAAGAGTCAGATGCTTAACCCCCTGAACCACCCAGATGCCCCATATGATTCTCTTTTTTAAATGAATTTTTAAAATTTTTTTCAAGAACTATTTAAGGAAGCACTAGGAACAAAAACATTTTTTTAAAAGGCATAAGTCCAGCTCATAAGAAATAAGAAAAACAATAGCAGAAACAGACACAAAATAAGCTATTCTAAATCAAGGAGTTGTGTTTTCAAAAGAGACTGATTAATGATAAAACCCAGTGGCCGTGCATCCTTAGTCATGCATCTTCTTACATGTGAAATTCTCTCTACCTGAAAGGAGGATATAAATTCAAAATTATTTAGATGTTAGGAAGAAAAAAATTAAATAGACATAATCCAGCAGATTCAATATAAAGAGAAGGCCCTTGCTGAGTGAAAGTAAAATTCTTTGACTATACTTGTACCTTTTAAAAACACAACTTTTATGATAACATTAAAATGGATCAGGCACAGATTTTGAAAGTGGAGATGATTCGAAAGAGAGAGTAGAATCTGTCAGAAGCTTCTCCTACCTCCAGCTGGACATAGAGATCTTAAAAGTAGATCTGCATATTTTAAATCTGGGAACTTTGTTCACATATAAGAAGTTCTTAGTAATTAGATTTTGAGTAGAATTTCATACATAGGCTTGATGTAATAATCTAAGCTTTCCTTCAACAATCTTACATTGCTATGTGTAAAGCAGAGTTGAATTGAGTTTTCATTAGCCAGATGTCATAAATTACTGTATGCTTGTACATACATATTTTGGATTTTACTTCTCTCAATGCTTACAGCTATTGCTGTTTGTATCTTAGAGATGAAAAATCTGTGGTTCAGAGAATCCAAATGATTTTTGGGTAGTCAGAGAATTAAAAAGTAGAAAATTGGGACCAGATATTAGATGTCTTGATTCCCAGTCTAGCTCTTGAATCTTCTAGCTACATTTTGAAAATGTGAGGAATGTCTGTACCTTGTCTCTAAATGCTCTTGGCGCATAGTGAATTTGTGTGATGGCACCTTCTGTATCACAACCTTGAGTCATGATAATGAACTCCACTTCATATCCAATGGACCTGTGGTTATCTATGCCTAGGAAGTAGGCTCCAGTCTGCTTTATTCTCTAAGTACTCCAAGGATATTTCTAGATTAGAAAAATACCATGAAGTGTAGTAGATAAGTGCTTGTTGATTAAATGACATATTATCAAGTATTTTCACATTAATCCTATTACATATGTAAAGTACTTTTATCTAGGTATATAGCCCTGTCTGGGACATTTCAACATTGGCAAAGTAATATTTGCTTGGGGAATCAAAATTCCCTCATCATTTTAGAAATTATGTTCTTTAACCTAAATGTCCATTGATAGGGATATTGCTAATTAGACACACATTCTTGAATTAGGTAGCCATTAAATTGATAATAGATTATTATCAATTGATAATAGATTGATAATAAAATCTGCTTGAAATCTTGAGTGATATAGGATGTAAATATATTTGTACCCTATAGTAGAACTATTTCAATAACATAAGGATGTAGAAATGACTTCAGAGAAACACACTATTGATAAGTGGTTAGAGGAAGATCGATGTTTTTGTTTTTACTTGATTTTTTTTTTTTTATTGTGTACTCTATTAGTAAAAGTGACGTGTTTTTCTCTATATTCCTTTTGCATTTCTTTCTTTTTTTTTTCTTCATACTGGTCTATGTTTTATTTGGGGGTAAGGAAAAAGGAAGTTTCTCTTTTATTTACAGTGATAAACATTTAATATACAACAAATGAACTACGAAGCAAGCAGTGCATTTAAAAATGCTGTTGTTTTTCAGGTCTGTGTTATTCCTAATGGATTTCTCTGTTGATTCAATTTAACTAAAAGACTCATTCCCTTTGTGCACCTCTTCTGTGTCAATCTCTGTTCAATGCAGCATGTTTTTGAGGCTCGTTTCTCTTTTTAAATAAGCTGTGGATGTTTTTATTTTCTAACTTATGTGGAGATAAAGAATAAATAAATTTTAGTGGAAATGGAGAGGAATTCTTTGTTGCAGTTGAGGGCATATAGAAGTTAGGGCATATATTTTCATGGCATGTAAGACTAGCTTTTACCATTAGTTGGTTTTAGGATAAAAAATTCTACATTTTTAGTTTATTCTCATCGCTTTTATGGATTCTGTTCAAGAATAATTTGACCTGTAGCTTCTTTTACTATTTCCTGGTGTGTATTTCTTTTCTATGTCTGCCACTTTAAAATCAAGATTCAGATGTTGTACCGTCGTCCTGTGTGAATCCAATTTCAGACGATCTAATATCTGATCTGCTGCTGTAAAATTGAGACAACTGAATACTTCTTTTAAAGCATGCCAGGCAAATCAGTTGAGCCAAAGACAAAATTTTCTGAAACTAAACCAAACATTTCTTGGATATATTTGTAGATGAGTTGTGCTTCTCTGTTTTCATTTAAACTGAATGGTCATCCATGTGTGAGGAAATAAATTTGAAAGCTAACTGAATGCCCTGGCCTGTCTTTTCCAAGTATCTCTTGCATCATCTGGACTTTAAAATTTATTCCATCACACATGGCTGGCTGGGTGCTCCAAATAAAGTTGGCAAGAGGCGATTCTTTTATGTTTGTGTTAATCTCAACTCACTCGGGAGGTAACTACTTTTGTGTACAGTATTATTGCACTTATAAACTTTTGGTTTCAGCAAGTTCTTTATTCTCAAGTTCTTGTCCAGATACTTCTTGATACATAACAGCTACCATTCTTTAATACTCAGAATAAGCAAATGAATGATCAACTATCAGATGATATTAGGGAAAAAGGTGAAGCTTTGACATATTCACTAACAAAATAACTTCAGAAATATTGTTTTAAGAATTATCCTTCCCTCTGCCTCCTAACATACACACACATATACACACTCATACACATCTAGAATATTAGCCTTGAGTGGCTTAAAACCAATCTGGTTTGTTTTGTTTACCATCTAAGCGGGACCCTAACAAACTTAAATTTGTTCACACCAATTAGCAAGTTATGTTTGGAAAAATATTTTTTGGAAAAATTCTGCCTATAGAATTAGTACAATGCTTATTGTCTATTCTCCTTATAAACAAATATCTTCCTTGTCATAAGAACACATGACATAAAATTTAGCCTCTTAACAAATTAAGTATATAATACAGTACTGTTGACTATCGGTACAGCCGATCTCTAGAGCTTATTCATCTTGCTTAAGTGAAATTGTATGCCTGTTGATTACTAACTCCCTGCTTCCCCTTCTCCTTAGCCCTGAGAAAGACCCATTCCATGCTTTGATTCTATGAATTTGGCTATTTTAAATCCCTTTTATAACTGGAATCACACAATATTTCTCCTTCTGTGACGAGTTTATGTCACTTAGCATAATGTCCTCAAGGTTCACCAAAAAATGTGGCATATACATATAGTGGAACACTATTCAGTCTTAAAAAGAAAATTCTACAATCTGTGACAACATGGGGCATCCTCTTTGGATAGCAATATTTGTACATTGTATTTTTATTTTTATGTGTTGTGCTTTTTATTGTAAGTAAAGGCTGTGGGCAGAACACATATTTCCACCCTGCATGTTGAACTGAATTGAGCCACCTCAGTGTACGTGGAGTTTTTACACTGTAATTATGTTGAATGATGGAAGTGAGCGTCATAGTTTTTATGTTGAAAACGGACAAATGTACTTTTCTTATAATTTGAAATTTGGAATATTGTTGCAATTTTTTCTCTAAAGTAAAACTATTAAAAATTTAAGGTCAAGTTTACAAAAAAATTCTTAATTTTATTAAGTAAAACCTGAATCTTAGAAGATTTTTTATAGTAGTTTTCAATTATTGAATAATAAAAATAGATATATCGACACAAAAACAGGATATAAAATACATGGCATAAAAAAGCTAACTTTCTAATAAGAAATGATATAGCAAAAACTGTGATAATAGATTGTCTAACCTTATGTTAAATTAGTTTTAAGAAGTTAATCTTGGTGCACCTTTTGAACTGCATGTAATTCTAATTAACCTTTATGCTTAAAAAAGTCCAACTTATCATAAATCTGTCTTCACAAATATGAGTCAAGCCCTTTCTGCATTTTGCATAGTGGTCTCGAGAGTTGCCTTGATTCCACAGAAATGGTTGACTGTTTCAAAGCATTTTCACCCTGGCATTAGATTTCTTCCTTCAAGTACGTTTGTTAAAAATATTGCAAGAAGGTCAATTATGATAAATTTCTATTTGTAGGATCAATAAAAACATAGTATTGTATTGGTGCACATTTTCTCCCAGGAAGCTCAGCACCATATTTTGTTTCAATGGCTTCCATATTTTTAAAACATTTTTTTAAAGAGTTTTAAGAGACCATGTGAAAATAACACGATTTATAACACTAAAAAATCAAAAGATAAAGGAAATTAACTTAAAATCTTAGACTTCAATCTCATAGCTAGAAAATTAAAGCATTTTTCCTGTCATGAAGCTAAGATGCAACACTTCTACAGAGTTACAATTTTGGTGATGGGAATGGGGGGGGGTACTTAAGGAAGGAGGGTAAGAGTAATTGCTCTTTCTCATTTTGAAATTTTTAAAGTACAGTGTTGATAATCTTGAAAATCTTGTTTTCAGACAAGCTGTGAGTACAGTACAAAAGAACGTTTTTCTCTGGAACCATTGTGACTAAGTTGCTGACATGATATCACATCCTTCCTATTTTAGTATTTCCTATGAAGACATTTGCCTACATATTGCAATAAAACCACCAAAATAAGCACACTAGGATTGATGTGTGATGCCACTTAGCTGTCAGACCCTGTTCAAGTTCCAGTAATCATCCCCACTAAGAAAATGATGCAGTCCAGAATCACACTTTGTACTATAGTCTTCTCCTTTTCTCTAGAACAGTCTCTCAGACTTTGACTTTCATGACCTTGATACTTTTGAAGTGTATGTCCAGTTATTTTATGGAATGTTCTGCAAATTTGGGTTTGTCTGACTTTCAGATAATTAGATTCATGTTATGCATTTTGGCAGGAACATTTTAGAAGTGATATTGTATTCTTACTACATCCATCAAGGGATGCACAATTTCCATTTGTCCTATTACTGATGATGTTTACTTTTATCATTTGATTACAGTGATGTCTGTCTTGATTCTCCTCTGAAAAATTATACCTTCTCCCCTTTGTAATTATATATTGTGTAGGGAAGTACTTTGAAACTATATAAATATTCTCTTTGTTATGAAACAACCTGTTAATCAATATGAATGAATGAGTTCTATTTTAATCAATCAATGGTTTATAATCTGTTACTATCATCATGTATTTTGAAGCAAAAATTGACCTAATTTGGCCAGTTGCGTGTTCCTTCAAATTGGACTTTTTTGGTCTTATGGATATGTCCCCTTAGTTGTTGGAACACTTTCCTGCTTTTTGGCACAACATGGTAGTCCTTTTGTATTTTTTTTTTATCCAGCTAGGATCAGTCTTTTTTCCAAGGAGCACTGATTTCATTTTAGTGGAAAATGGTGTTTAAATATTGAGTTGTTTGTTGCTTTTGGAGTCTCATTGCTCACAGAGCTAGACAGGGAAAAATTAACACACACACATGAATGCATATACATATATGTACAAACACAAATATATATATATATATATACATACACATTTACACCTATATTTCTATATATATGCTTGTATATTAAAAGCCATGAGTTCTAATCAACATATCCAATTCCATTTTAATAGCACAGAGTTCATTCTGAATTTCTCCTTTTCCATATTTGTAACTGTCTTTTCCAACAATGAGAAACTTGCTTCCATTATGTTTAATATACTAACTTATTTGATCAACTGTATACGTATTTCATCTCCTATTTCTACCACCACACCTTCACCTGGACAGTAGCCCTCCCTACCTGATTCTGACTCCGGGAATGCCCCCGGTGGAGGCTGTCCCTATCCAGCTAGGACTCTGACAATTCCACCGTTTTACCCCTCCTACTTTAACTGAATGCTTTCCTCACCTTGTTTTGGCTCTGACATCTCAGATTGGTTCACCCTGACTTGTTTGATACCCTCTTCACCCTGCTTAATCTCTAAAACTTAGTGTTGAGCTGCCCTCCTATGCAGAAGCCTTCCTTTGCCCTTTCTGGGCTCTGTTGGTCCCACTCAAGGGCCTCTGAGTAGGTCGATTGTCTGCTCACAGCCTTCAGCTCTTAACCCTACTCCAGGTCGCTGTGGCTGCATTCCTCTCCCTTTCCAGGTGTGAATGTCCATGTTGCTTGACCCCATCTATTGGCCTGGCCTTACATTGTTCATGAAGCAAAGAAAGAGGAAGAAGAGGTTTGTGCTGTTTCTAAATACTTATATGAATTCAGTATATTTAACTTCCCAACTGGAAGGCTCACAAATATTTCCATAAAATCAAACAGCAGAACCTTTTCCTTTTTTAAATTTTTAAAAAAGATTCTATTTATTTATTCATGAGAGACATTGAGAGAGGCAGAGACACAGGCAGAGGGAGAAGCAAGTTCCCTATGGGGAGAATGATGCAGGACTAGGTCCCCGGATTCAGGGATCATGACCTGAGCCAAAGACAGATGCTTAATCACTGAGCCACCCAGGTGCCCCAGAACATTTTCCTATATAGCTACAAGTTAGTACTCTTAATATAATCAGTGAATCATTTGTAAAGAAACATTAAACAAAATAGTTCCCATTATATCAACTTTTCCCCTGAAAATGATGCATGAATATTAGACAATTGATATCAAGTACAAACTTGAGTTTTTACTTTAATCTTTTGATCTTGAACAATTTCTAAAATGTCCTAATGCCAAGTCATATATCTCAACAGGAGATACTAATACTAATAGGGGAATTGGAGGGAAAATAGTTCAAAATAGTTGAAATGAATAACATAATATACTTAGTTCTTTACAATTTTATGGGACTCATTAAGAGACTAGAATGTATAGCTTTTAGTATAGTTTTTCTGTAACTGTGAACTTGAGTTTGTCCATTGAATTTAATATTAAAACAAAAAAGGGCTATTTTAAAAAGGAATAAAAAATATTGAAGAAAAGGTAGCTAAAAAACAGCTGACGATAAAAGCAATCCTCATATAACACGAACAAATTTTAATGAGTGTAAGATGAATCTCAGTTGAAAATGTCATTGCTAGTCATTAATTTATTTATAGTTTTGATGTTATATTTGTGTACTCATGAATGTATTTCCAGTTGTTTGAATTGTGGCTATTGTATGTGTTTCATGTACCTAAAGTTTAAAATAAAATGAAGGCCAAGGTCCACTTGATTGGCAATGAATCTCATAGATGCCATAGAAACTTTGGCCATGTGATAGCACTTCAAGTATTTGTGATAGCCTTCTGGGGAATCCTATGATTTTACATTCATCTCTTCTGTGTCTAAAGGCATGTTGTGAAAAAAATTTCATTTTAGTTTTCATGAGGATAAAAATAAGAACAGATTATCACTTTAAGATGTTACTGTACTCTTCAGTAAACTGAAAAATGTCATTTTTTCATTTCTTTCAATAATTATAATTTCTAAGATCAGTTCATATCCAGCATATGTTTGGTTGTGTTCTTATGATAAGAGATTATCTGCATTGTGTAATTGTAGATTCTGGTTGCTTTGGCAACAAAACGCTTGCTTTAAATTTAGAAACTCATTTATTTTCTGTCACTTTCTTCTTTACCATTAAGAAGACAAGCTGTTTTCTGTTAAATAAATAAAAAAAAAATACAAAGAGATACTATTATAATGGGTGAATTGTCAAGATTTTCTCTTTGTTTCAGATTAAGCTAAGGGGAAAAGGAACAGCCAATCTGACAGGAATTAAAAGACTTATTTATACATATAAGAGAAGTGAGTAGAGGGAGAAATTAAATTGCTTAGATACGGAGTACATGGAAATGTAATCAGCGCCTCCTATTAAGTTTGTTTTAATAAGGTGGAGCTTTAAAATGTAGAGAACTGGCCTAGAGGGGTCTCTGACAGTGCTTCCCTAAAGGAAGAAGTTTCTCTGTCCAGTAGTGTATCCCACTTCTGAAAGCGCAGTTTTCAAACTGTTGAAAACATAGTCTTGTACAAATAGATAACCAGCATGGGTTAAAGTTTTATTTAGCTCATTAATTAGATAACAAGCAGAAAAGCCAGAATTGATTTGAAGGTGTTTTATAGTTGGAGGTTTATAGTCTTGGAGGAAAGAAATGATGAAATAAGGTTTATGTCCAACAGGACAATGCGACCATGAACTTTGGGGTTGCTATATCTACCAGGCAAAGGAAAAAGATGATCCCTTATCAGTTTTATATAAACTGACTCCTGACTTCATGGGGTTGTAAAATGCTTAGGTGTGAACCACTTCTAGATAGCATGTGATACAAAGTTATGTTTCCCGAAGGGAATAAAAGTAATTAATAAGATGGGATTATTAGGAAGTGCTCTCATATTAAAAAAAATCACCATCCTCATTATTCTACTTTATTTCCCTTTTGGATAATTTTTGCTACCACATTTCTATCCTTTAATACTTTCAGATAAAAAAATGTAGTTGAATGTGTCACTTGGGGAAACAAAGTTATTAAAAAAAATAGAAATAATCTTGAGCTCCTCAGATTCTTTGGAGGATCACTCACATATCGGAGAATAAACGTATTCTTATGTCATACGATGAACAGACTTCACTTTATCCTCACTTTCTAAGACTTCTTTTGCAGAACCTTTGATAGTAGATGGGTTTGTTTGTTTACTATATAATCAGAGATTTTGAGTATGAAATCTGGAAGGGATATTAGCATATATTCACTTTTGGTATAGCGGGGAGAACTGAGATCAGGACATTGCATCTTGCCTAAGATCTCATGGCAAGTTAGTGAGTAAATGGTTCTTTCCTAAAAACTAGCAATGTGTCTTTCTTCTGTTAACTCATTTGTCAACTTGAATAGCATAAGTAAATGCATCAGAGTACTTGCTCAAGGCCTGGGAAAAATAAATGCATCTCCTAGGGAACTAACCAAGTAGAACTAACTAATGAAGCTGCGTGTAACAGTGATCTTAGACCAGAAGAGTCTCGGGGTGTAGCATGGATTTCTAAATTTGAATTGGCTCCTCCCAGTAGTTTCTGCAGAGCGTTGTGGATTTCTTAGTGGAAATCCATGACCACTTAAATGAAATCTATTTCACTGTGCCTTTAAAAAGGAACTTTTCCTTGACTTATCAGAATAATAATAAAAAATAATTCCAAGAATGGCTAAAGATGACAAATCGGGGTTTCTTGCCTCCGTCTGTTGCAAGTGAGGATGGGTAGTAGAAAGAACAAAGACATAACTAAACACATTTTTATGGGGCAGAATTTGCAAAGTAGAAGTCATTATTTTTAGGAAAAAGAGATTTTTAAATATTTTGGTTCCCAAATGTTAGATGAGAGATAAATGCCAATGTACTATTTCAAAATCTTATAGCTCCAATGTGCTACAACTCCAGATTAAAATTATTATATTCAGTTATGAATATAGTAGTACATTTGTGCTACATGATGCATGTACCCTCTTTGAGGGTACAAATTGTACCGAAGAAGTAAATGTACAAGAAGTATCACAGTACTATATAAATAGTTGTGTGTGTGTGTGTGTGTGTGTGTGTTTATAAAATAGAATCTGATTTTTAAGCTCTCATTTAAGCTGTCATGGGATTGATGGGAAATTCAGTCTCAGTCATTACTGGGCCTTTTCCCTCCCAGAGTAGTCTTGTAGACTCCAGGTTTTGGAAAGGTTGGGAGGATCTGATGCAGAGTGAAGTATTTCAGTCACTGTGGATTTGTAGTCATGGATCTAAGCCCACAAGGTGTCTTGAAGGCAACCTTTGCTGAGGCTGAGGCCTTTGATAACTGGCATCCAAACTCCCTAGATTTGTTGAACAGGCATTTCCTTCTGAGACACTGCCAGTTCTCACCTCTGGGAAAGCAGAGAGCTTTGGTAATGATATTTTCAAAACTCTAAGACAGTCTCCTCTCTCTAGCCTAGGAGCTAATGTGTAACACTTGTCTTCACCTCAGGTACTTTCCTGTCTTTCTTCCCTGTGGGATAATTTCACATGCTTCCTTTAAAAACCTTTATTTTCAGAAACAAAAGAATAGAGATTGTTCTTCAGACAACTACAGAGTTCAAACCCCAGCTATTTATTTTTTTAATGGAATGGAAGGGAAAAATGTAAGGAGAATTAAACACAAGTAATAAATCAGTAGACTGTCCTTTCATAATAACTGTAAAAATCATATATGGACTTGGGAAATCTTTTATCAATGTAAAATGTTGATGTTGCTATGGCAAACCAGATGTCACAGATTAGTTTTCAATAATAATGTAAAGTAGTAATACCCAAATAATTCAGAAATTAGGTTATACTTCTGTCAAAATAGCCTTCCGATTGCTATATCTCTATATGGTTTCCCTATATCTATCTTATTCACTAAGCATGATTTTATTTTGACCATGATAAAATGGTAAAGAGTGATTATGACTTTACATTATTGACTTGTGCCTTCTGGGTCTCATTATGGTCTCAGAAAATCACAGTATTTCTGTGTATGTGATGTGGGAAGGAAACTGAAATCACCTCAAAATTTATGGGTAATTTTTATTCTGTCTATCCCAATTATAAAGAGTTTCCAGATTTATCCAAGAGAATCTCTCAAAGCCTCTTTCCACAACACAATGTTGTTTTAGTTCTGTTTTTTATAACTTCATGCAAATATGACATAATAGACCTCCTCTGGCTTTGTCATCCCCCAGTGCAGGAAGCGAAGATATATCTGACCCGTTTTCTGGATTTTTCCTGCAGCTGCCTGCATACGGGCCATGTTTTACTGCTGTATCCACCTCACTACTTTCGGTACTCAATCTTTACATAAATTCATTTTCAAAATCAGTTTGTAGGACAGTTTTTAATTTATTGCAACACCAAAACTGGGTGACAAGGAATTTAAAGTCTCATGTGCATGTCCTTTCTGCATGTGTAGACTGAGAGGAATAGGCAGGTGTCACCCCATATGTTACAAAATCAGATCATCAGCACCTCTCTACTGTGAGAGATCAATGTATAAAATATTCTTGGAACATTTTAGCAATATTACTACTAGACAACTGGGTGCAATTGTGTCTGTATTGTCAAATCATTTTGTGCAAGCAATGAGATGTTCCTTTGTCCTGAAAATACTTAGTTTCTCTAAATGTGTAGTGCAATGTCCATTTCATGGTTTGTGTTTAATAAACTCTACAGAGATGTTCTAATTATAGTGGAATTAAGGAACTGATCTGCACCAATTCACATTTAGACCCATGCTAAGCTCTTCATTTTCTTAATCAGAATCAGACTTCTTATTTTAACTGGAATTTATTAGGGACCTTGATTTTCAATCTCACCTTCCAATTTCTTCTTTAAGGAGTTTATTTACTCTGTATTGCTTCCACAAACAATTCTTAGAGTTTTTGTCTTCTTTACCTTTGCACGTTCTTTTTTTTTTTTTATTCATCTTATTTATTCATTCATTTCTACCTACTGAAATCTTACCCATCCTTTATGCAGTTTCAGTTCTGCTTCCTTGGGGCAGGCATCTAGTATCTCAGCTGGGCTATGCTCCATCCCCTCTGAATTCTTACAGCATTTTGGTTGCTCTTTAATCCTCATTTAATTAGAAGTTATTTGAATATAAGTGATATCTTCCTTATTAGATTCTAAGAGACTTGGTGAGCAAGACACTCTTGTGTATTTTGGAATAGATTCCATTCCAGTCTTATGAATATGATAGTCATTCAGTATTCAGTATTCATTTGTTGAATGGATGGTAAAGACTACATATAGCTATTGTCCTCAGGGTCATCAGTAGCATCACAGTAGACCCAAGTACAAAGATAAATCAAAACAAAGATAAATAAAAGTGTATTGAATACTAATCATTACAAAGTAAGTTTCTCCTCTTTCTTGCTGTGGCTGCTTCTCCCACTTATCTATATTCTCTTGACTCTGACCTTTTTTTCCCATTCTTTCCACCTTAGGCAAGAAGTATCACAAGAAAGTCAAGGACATAGAGTAAATGTCTCAGTATCCAGATCAACTAGGATTTTTCTACTTGCCGGTCTCCTGCATCAAGCTACTTACATATCTGCATTTCTCACCCCATTTTTTTCTGACCTTTAATTGCTGTTACTCCATTCCTCCTTGATAGATATTATTAATCTTCATCTCCTTCTTGACAGTTAAAAGTTATTTACCCCAGGCTGAGCATTATGCTCCTTTTGTCCTTTCCCATGACTTCTTTCAGAAAATGTCTTCCACCCAGCTTTCCACCTGCTCTTCTCCTACTTGACAAGCTGAATATTATTGCTTCCACTTCAAATTTACCAGTGGATGAGGGCGAGAAGCTGAGAAAAATGAGAAAGATGGGTCACTCAGAAAAATGGGAATTACACCCTGAATCAGATTTAATAGGTGATGTCACTAAGCCTCAATAGATTCAATAACTTGCCCAGTGGCATTTTAAGAGAAAAAAGCATGTGTTGAGCCCCCTGTACCCTTATTAATTTGATAGAAAAAATTTTTAAAAATCTTTTAGTCCTTAACAATTAGAAATAATTTTAAAATAGAACCTATTAAATTTCTGGGTTTTTTAAGTTCCTATATGAGTATTTGAGATAATATTGCCTTCAATTGAGATGATTGAAAGAGGCACTGGGACCGCTTAAGTGCTTTACGATAATCGTGTCTATATGTCTTCCTGGGAATGTTTGCTCCTGGGTTAGGAGAAGAGGCTTTACTGGCAAAGTTTAGGCAATCTAATAAGAAATTAATTGCAGGATATGCACACTGGTAATTTAAAACAAAATTTTTTTAAAAAATCACTTTTTTTTTTTTGCAAGTGATGGAGTTTTATCTGGAGACAATGAATCTTAAGTCTAGAGGATGATAAATCTTCCAGGAAGTTTGTGTGTCTAATCATAGAAATGTGCCATTTAATCGTCTTTGCTATGTGCTTTGGCACA
This sequence comes from Vulpes lagopus, assembly GCF_018345385.1. Lineage (NCBI taxonomy): Eukaryota > Metazoa > Chordata > Mammalia > Carnivora > Canidae > Vulpes > Vulpes lagopus. The sequence continues at coordinate 14,364,132 of NC_054840.1, read as the reverse complement.
GCTACCGCATTTCAAGCCTAATGGGGTATATTTTTAGGAGGTTTGAGGGTAAACCTTCATGTAGTCATCTATAGGAAAGTGGGCAGATGGTTTATTATATGGATGTCATGATGGGTGTTTTTTGTTTTGATATGTTATGGCAAAGGCTTGGAAGATAAACTGCCATCAGCCAGAAGCTAGAAAAGCTTGCTTTTTACATTTATTCTCTCTGATTTTCTTGGTGTTGACAGTGAGTTTACAGTGCTGATCTCACCCTTTCTAGCATGTAATTTTCTTGTTCAATGCTAAATTCCATTGGTTGAAGGATGGCCAAGTGGAAAAAATATTCCATTTCTATTTGTAAAATGTTTTACAATCCCCCCCAAATCATTTCAAAAACACCATTTCTTCTGTTATTTAGAAAAATCTGGCAAGTTTGGAAAGGCAGGGAAAGCTGCTACTTTTACATATCCAGAAACTGAAGCCCAGGCAATTAAGTGACCTGCTTTAGATACCACATTCAACATACGAAAAACCAATAAAAGGGGCATGCTCATTAAGACATTCTTGACTCCTTCCTCCTTTTATTAGACCATAAACTCCACCAGGAGTGAGATCCTGCCTAACTTTAAAACATTTTTATTTTACTTTATTTTTTATTGAAATAGAGTTGACACATAATGTTGCATTAGTTTCAGGTATACAACATGATGATTTGACAACTCTATGTTATGCTGTATCACCACATGTACAGCTATCATCTGCTATTACACTGCCATTGACTATATTCCCATTGCTGAGCCTTTTATTCCTATGACTTATTTATTTAATAACCAGAAGCCTGTATCTCCCACTCCCCTTTACCTATTTTCCCAGCACCGCCTCCCACACCTCTCATCTGGCAACTGTAGTTTGTTCTCTGTATTTATTAGTCTGTTCCTGCTTGCTATTTATTGGTTTTTCCTTTTATATTCCACATATAAATGAAATCATATGGCATTTGTCTCTTTCTGACTGACTTATTTCACTTAGCGTAATATATTCTAGGTCCTTCCAAGTTGTCACAAATGGCAAGGTCTCATTCTTTTTTATGGCTGAGTAATATTTCATCACACACACACATCTTCTTTATCTATTGGTGGACATGAGTTGCTTCCATATCTTGGCTGTTATAGATCATGCTGCAACAAACTATAGGGATGCATTTAGCTTTTCACATAGTGATTTTCTTTTCTTTAGGTGAATACCTAGTAGTGGAATTACTGGATCTTATGGTAATTCTATTTGTAACTTTTTGAGGAACTTCCATACTGTTATCCACAGTGGTTGCACTAATTTATATTTCCACCAACAGTTCATGAGGGTTCCTTTTTCTCTCTACTCTTCCAATGCTTGTTATTTCTTGTCTCACTGATTTTAGCCATCGTGTCAGGTATGCGGTGATATCTCAAAATGGTTTTGATTTGCATTTCTCTGATGATGAATGATGTTGAGCATCTATATTTTCTTGTTCAAGTTTTTATTTAAATTCCAGTTAGTTAACATACAGTGCAATAGTAATTTCAGGTATATGTTGAGCATGTTTTCATGCATCTGTTGAATATATAAATTAACAAATTAAATAATTAATTAATTAATTAATTAATTAATTCACTCCCCACCATAAAAAAGTCTGGATAGAGTTGATCATTCATTTATATTTGTTCATATGAAGTATTTTTGTCTCTCACTATTTCTCTTTCCTTTCTCTCTTTTTCCCTTCCTCCTCTCTTCTTTCCCCTTCATTCCCTTCTTCCATTCCTTCTCCTTTCCCTCCCTCTTTCCTTCATTTCTCTTTCCTCAGCGTTTTCATTTTTTCTTTTTTTCCCCAAAGGGAATTGTCTCTGAATGCCCAGATCTTAGCACACTGTCTCCTGTAAAAGACAGTGTTTTCTGTTTTAAAGATTTTTTGAGAGAGAGCATGAGTGATGGGGGAGGGGCAGAAGGAGAGGGAAAAGCAAACTCCCCACTGAGCAGGAAGCCCAACAGGAGGTTCTATTCCAGGACCCTGATATGACCTGAGCCAAAGGCAGACATTTAACTGACTGAGCCACTCTGTGGAAATTAAGAAACAAAACAGAGGATCATAGGGTAAGGGAGGGAAAAATAAAAGAAGATGAAATCAGAGAGGAGCAAACCATGAGATTCTTTATAGCAAACAAACTGGGATTGCTGGAGGGGAAGTGGGCAGGGGGATGGGGTAACTGGGTGATGGGTATTAAGGAGGGCATGTGATATAATGAGCACTGGGGATTATATGCAGTGGATGAATAACTGAATTATGCCTCTGAAACTAATAATACACTATATGTTAAATGATTGAATTTAAATATAATAAAATAAAGGACAGCATTTATCGAATGAAGAAACAAATCTAGTACCATGTTCACAATCTTTCACACTGGAATATACTGTATCCTGAGCAAGTTTAATTCTTAATTATTTGCATTGATTTAATAAATGTCATTCATTTTGTGAAGCATGCTGCCACAAATTTCAGAGCCTTTTGTTGTAAGATGTAACACAGATCACATTGAGATAAGTGCTATGCAAACAACCACAGGTAAAAGATCATGGAGGCACACTGTTCCCAACTTGTCCAGGAACTCTGCTCTCCCTTGGGTTTTTGCAGCTTGAATGATCTTCTCCTGTAAATCAGTCTCAAGTAGCCAGGAAAGAGTTGAATAATCTGTTTGTTCTGTGACCGTGATGCTCACTAGAGAACCACTCAAAGGACAACATAAGCCATGACAAACAGCTGGAATTTCTTCAGGAAAGTAATTATGACTCATTTTATTGGTGATTGTTAAGTATTGAAACAATCTTCCTTTTGACATTTATTCTTCCTCTGAGTTCCTAGGGTAACTTATTGTGTCACTCATTTGGCACTTATTTGCTGCATTAAAAGTCATTTAACTCTTCCTGTTATTTTTTTTTTTCCTTTTCAATTGTAATTTAGTTAGAAGCAGATTTAGTTAGTATGCCAGTCAATAGAGGAAATGAAATAAAGTGGAAAAATAGAGTCTTTTGGGTCACGTATGACATTTAATCTATCTTCTCCAATTACCAGCTGTTTGAATTTAGGTATGTTGTTATTTTTCAAAATAGGGATAACAATTCAAATCCTACAAGATTTTTGTGTGATTAAACAATGGATTCTAAATTTAAAGAGGACCTCAAAATAAACGTGGATGTAGCATCTCTAAATAACTTGGGGGATATGCATGTGTGTGTGTATGTGTTTCCATAGAAGTGGCAGTTACCTTCTGAGGTAGAGAAGGGTATCCCTCACATAGAAACTATGGTAGACAAGTGTCTGGTTTCCTATGTTACTTGGTTCACACAGAAGAGGAAAGCAGCAATAAATGTCAACAATTTCTGAAGAGGTAAAGATGTGTTTTTCTACCACATTTCTACCAGTATTTGAGCATCACTCTTTTTAGCAAAAGCCTGCTGATACCGGAACAACAGATCAGCTCATGGCAACTCTGATGGTGGCCACTGTGGTGGGGAAGGCAGAAGCAGCTTTGAGGGTAGCCTGAGAAAGAGGAGGTGACATGGAGAAGCAGTCTCTGGAACAAACAGAGCACAATGATTTTAGTAGATCCTGGGGTTGACATAGTAGCCAGAAGAGCTTTTGAAGCCAGGTAACTCCTTGTTCATTTAAGAAAGTAGCCACAAGCTACACAGAAGATGATGACAAAGAGTAACTTGAATACTAAATCTTTATTTTTTTAATATAATAATAATTCCAAAGTAGGTAGTCAGAGAGGTTGACATAGCTACTCAAAGTGTCATCAGGGAACCTAGGTATTTTCTATTCTTTACCTAGACATTCCTAATTGGTGATTTTTTTCTCCTTATGGTTTCAAGATGGCTGCTTAGCCCATAGACCTTGCATTAAGGTTCTGGAAAGTCAAACTACAGAAAAGCAAAACTTATTCTCTTCCAAAGTCCCCCCCCCCTTTTTTTTAATTCAAGGAGAGACACTCTTTCAGAAGACCTATACTTCCAGAACTGTCCAGGACTGCCATGTGACTACTGTTGAGTGAAAGTGAAATTAAATGTTTAGCTTTCCAGGTTCTTGGAGGACAGCAAGAGAAAAAACTGATTGGGAATAAGGTTTGAGTGAGCAGATTACCACTTTGACCACACAACCCAAGTGTTGTTGATTTTCATAGGACAAAATAATTAGTGGGAGTTGGTGCAAGTCAGGTGGGTTTGTCCTCATTGTACTGATGTGGAATCCAAAATGAAAAAAATTGGTTTCATTGTCTTTGGAAATAGGTTACATTCACACACCCATTGCTTTTCTTACTAATGACTCAATAGATGATGTCTCTGTATACACTTTAAGGCATAAATATACTGACATAATACTTGACACAAAGCGAATATTGGAAAAAAATATCAGCTCTTTTCTCCCTAGTTTTGTGTTCCTTATAGCTTACTTGGCTTAATGTCTTTTTGGTAGTTAAGAACAGAAGTACACTAAATTAGCTCAAGGAAAGGTATGGTTATCACTCTTTTATCTCTGCTCCCTTTCCCCCCTCCTCTTTGTTTCACCGTGGACCAGCTTTCTCTTTATATGGATAACACCAACTAGGTCCCCACTGCACAACTTTTCCTAGGACTCCATCCAATTCTGCCAATAAAATGGAAAAAATATTTGCTCTTTCTTCTTCACATGTGATAATGTGTGCTTTTTAAAAAGCGTAAAATTTTATACAAACGTTTGCTTGGTGTTCTAGCTATCTCCCACTATCCTTTCTCTTTTTCTTTTTTTTCTTCCTTAGAAATAGCCTCTATTTTTAGTTGGGCATATTGTCAATGAGGTAAGTGTCTATGCTCCCTATCTGGTTCTGCAATCCAAGCTCAGTCATGTGACAAGATTTTAGCATTTGGGTTTTAGGTGAAAGTATGGTATGTGACATTTGGAAAATCTTAAAGAGGGAGACCCTCTGAGACCTGGAATAAGGATAGGGTGCCTGGAGTTCTGGCTGTCATCTTGGACTAAGTGAATGGGGGATTTATTTAAGAGATGGGGAGAGAGCTGGCAGGGATGGGGAGAGTTGCTGAAGAACTAGTGGAGCTGCCATTCCAGCCCATACTTACAAAATAAAGGGGTATTGTTATTTAAGTCCAGCTGGAAATTCTCATTACTAATCAAACTGACAGTCTAATAAGTAGTACAGAAATTATAGGATGGTCAGCATCTAAACTCTGAAGCTGGAGAATTTTTCCCTGAGGCAGGAGCAGCTGGTGCTATTACATTTGACGTTGATAGTGATGAGTGGTGCATAATGACAGTTTAAGACAAGATGCTCCAGCACAGTGAAAAGAAATTCTCTAAATGTGAATCTCTTGGCACAAAAATAAGAACTTATAAACTCAACCTTTATGGCTGAGTGAAAAGAAGGTAAAAATCCTGGCCTGTCATTGATCCTAGAGTTGGGCCATAAACTTAGGATTCATTGAGTATTGGATACTTTATTTTTAGAAATGTTTATCTAACATCATCAGCATAATTTTTGAAGTAACATATAATTTAACAGAGATTGAATTCATATCTTATTCATTAAGGCTTATGTAATTTAAATATGTATTTTGCATAAAACACTTCGATGCCCAAGACATACTTTTATTTTTAAATCCTCCAGAGCTTTCTATCTTAAAACAAATACTGGGATTTTTCTAGAAAAAATGAATAAAAGAAATAATATTTTAAAATGTGATATTTAAGTATATTTTAAATGTGGGAAACATTATTTTATTTTTAATTGAACTAATGTATCCTTCAACTGCTGACTTGAGAGTTTTCATACCTTCACATCTCTAGGGGCTTTCTTTATATTCATAGACACACAAGGTAATTCTTTACTCCTGAGGACTTTAATCCAGCTATTTAGGAAAATGTTAATGCTTCAGTATATAAAAGAAATAATACGGGAGACAAGAGCGCATGACCGGCACCCTTCTTGAGCCACCCTCCCTCAACCTCTACCCCATCTTGGGACTTGAGCACAGTGCTGGTAATAATCACTGCAGGCAATCTACCTGTTAAAAAGGAATATAAACATTTTACTGCCAGTGTTGTAGAGAACTATGGAATATTATGTTTTGCTTTTGTCAGTCAGGGATTATGTGTGTGTGTATTTTATGTGACATGGCTGTTTTATTCTCTTTTAATCAGTACATGGCTCTAATTCTATCTACCCAAACCCACATAAAAGTATTTGCTCTGTGTTTCTTAAGGTCATTATATAGTGAGAGTTATGCACTCAGCTTATTCAACACTAGATTTTACTCTGGAATCTCAAATACTGAAGAATAGGTGGGAATCACTTTACATAGTATAAACTGGTGGATTTATGATGTTTTCACAGAAATCATGCTTTTCTGTAAATTCCATAACAACAGTCTATTTTGTGCACCACCCCATGTCCAAAGTTTAAAGTATTGTTTAGTCCACTGTGAGTGCTTAAAAAGTATTTATTAAGTGAATCAATTAAATAGTATAATTTATTGGAAATGCCTATACCATAAGGCTATCTTGAGGGTTCTATATGTTTGTAAAAGTAAAATATTTACTTTTTTGCTTGGAAAGAAGAGAAATCTAATTCAAACTAAAAGGCAAAAGAGGTTTGGTCAAGGGATCCAACCAAGACTGCAAATTGGCCTCAGGTAGGATTAATATTAAAGCTATTAGATTGTAGCAGAAAACAGATGCTTACCAATCAGTATGGATGCTGATTCAATCCATTTAGGGCTGAATTATCAACATGTGGTAAGGCCATAGTGAATATTAATTAACCCATGCTCCAGGAACCACTGGAAATAGAACTCTAGACATTGACAGACTGCTTCTGTCTCTTGTCTTATATTACATCTGTGTCCCTGCATTTCCTTCCCAATGAAGAGTGGCTGAGTCCCAATGGCTACTGACAGCTGGAGAAGCTCACATGTATAAGCTGTTGTTGGACAAATATTGATTTTCTCACTGTTTTAGTGAAAATTTCTAGGGAGGGAAGGAAGTTTGATTGAGTAGATCAAATGATACATGTCTATTATAATATATTTGCCATTAAAATTTGGTAATGTGCTTCCCCAAAACACAAAACTCTTTACTTGATAGAAGACATCAAAGAATTTAAATATTAAGCAATGGTTTAGTTTGACATAGACAAAGTTCATGAAATATCTATTTGTTTCCCTGAGATCCCCAGCCTCCCTTGCAAGTAAATTTGGGTTATGTGATGTGACTATTTTGGACTAGTGGGTTTTATTTGGATGTGTTTGTGTGACTCTGGCTGAGCCATTGAGTAGCTATGCACCTTCTCCATCTCTCTTGCCCCTGGCCACAGCGACTGTGGAGTCCATGTATTCCATTTGGTATAGTTTCAGACTGGAGGAGGGACACCTGTTTTATATCAGATCTGATTGGGCTGTACAATGGCAACAAACCTCTACTTAAGTCCCTGAAATTCTTTATTTCCTTTGTGGTGCCTATCATTAATTACCCTGATACATCTGTTTTAAATATGGAATAGAAAAGAATGGAGACTTCGGACCTCAGAGAATTCAGATGAAAATCCAAGCTTTGCTATTTACTATGGTGTGGTCTTCAGCCAGTTCTTTGGTTTCTTTGAGCTTCTGTTTTCTCATCAGTAAAATGGGGATAATAATATTCCTGATCTCATGAGCTGGCTATAAACACTAGATAAAGTAATGACTATAAAACATCTAGGTCGGTGCCTGGTATAATAGTAGCTAGTATTTGCATGACTGGGCACAGTGAGGTAAATATTTTACTTTTACAAACATATAGAACCCTCAAGATAGCCTTATGGTATAGGCATTGCCATCATCCCCATTATAACTGAGATATAGTGAGGTTGAGTGACTTACTCTGGGTCATGCAGCTGAGATGGCGCCCTCTAAATGGGTGCCTCTTATGGAACATTTTAGAATTAAGTTTTTTAAGTGTGAGTAAGGGTAGAGGTATAGGAAGCAAAGGGTTTTTGGAATAAAATTTACATTCAAATCTTGCTTCTCGCATATACTAATCAAGTGACAGTTGAATAAGTTACTCTAACTCAGTCTTAGCTGCTTTTGTTATAAAATGTCTAATATCAAAATGGTATTTATCTTAGTTGGGCTGTTTTGGATTTTGGATGGATTTTGGATGGATTCAGTGAGCTTATGCTGTGTAAAGCACAAGGAACACTAAATAGTAGCAGTGGATATTGGTTCCCCTCTCCTGGTTACTCTCTGATCAGTGCAGCAAAAATACAGAGTGCATTGAGTTCCCTCTGGAAGAATCAGTCACATTAAGAAGAAAAATTAATGTATGGGCTTTTACTCATTAAATGCACATGTACTAAAACATAATGTTAATACTCATTTCTATTAGAATTCTCCCTCCATCCATGTTGTTGCATATCTAAGCAGCCCTTTAATTACCTTAACTAGTCATCAGAGACAGAGAAAATGCTTTTTGAACAAGCCTAAGCAATGCAAGGGAGGCATTGCCCTGATGGACAAGTAGCTCTTCAAGTGAAGAGCTTCTCAACTTTCTCTGAGTCGCTTTTTTTTATACTTTTCTTCATAAGTTATGGCATTGTTGCTTTAGTACAGTGGAATTTGATAGAAACAAGAATGAGCAATAGAAGAAATGTTCTGGATTATCTGGCCTTGTGTTGCTGTTTCCTGGGTAGGGAACAAAGACTCGGCAACTTGTGAGTTGCCTACGAAGACACAGCTAATGAGCACTGCTACAAATACCTATGTCTTCTTTAGTTTAGTGTTCTCTCTGGAACCACACTTCCCATTTATTGGTAGCTGTTTTAAATGCTTCTTATGGGTAAATATTCATTGAAATAATGGTCCTTAAGGGTATTTTAGAGCTCAGAAATGTGTCTATTTTTCTTTGAGTCAAAGGAACTCATATGGATTCATCTTAGCGATTAATTCAAAATGTTATAAACATGTTAAATGCTGAAAACCAGGTCTGTACTCAATATATACATATAATATGAAGCCAAAAATGGTAGCCTGCATCTTCCATGGAGGCTGGAAAGGTTTCTGTCCTAATGTCCAATCCTATCCCTCTACCTTCTTGATAGATGATCTTACAAAGTACTTTTTTTCCTTAACAGCTTTATTGAGGTGCTCTAATAGCACCCCAGAGTCAATAAGTCTAAATTTGAATTCTTCCCTTCCTAAAACAGCTTCCCTCTGATCTGTCCTGACATCCTCATATCTGTCAATAATATCCTCATTGCTCCAGCTGCCCCAGCTGGAAGCCTCAGTGCTGTCTTTCATGTCTTTCTTCTTCAGCCATATTTAATCAGTCAATATATTGCGCTAGTTCTCATTACCATTCCTAATCCTTATATTATGTTACCCATATTCTCACTGGATTCACTGCCCTCAGTAGTGTCTCTTTCCTTGAGAGCAATCTTAAAACCTTCTTACAAATTGATCTTTCTTCTCTTTAATAATTACAAAACTCACAGTTGCTCCCTGCTGCTTTAAAAGAGATTCTGAACCTAAGTATCCTAAGTATTAAAAATAGCTATCTTCTAGGACAAGCGCCTGACTTCTCTTTCTCATTTTGCCTTTTTCATTTTTTTTCTTGGGCACTGATCTTTTACTTTCACAAATTGTTCTTCTTATTAGTCCTTGAAACTTATCATACATTTTTGGTTCTGGACCCTAGCTCATATTTGTTATTATAGCAAGATATTCCCGGCCCTTATTTCTGTCCTCGCCTTGATATTTAGCTTAAATTCTGTCTTTCCTAAGAAATGTTCTCCAGTGACTCTCACACTTGCTAATCTCTCTTTGCTTTGAACTACTTTGATATTTTTAATATATATTTGGCACTCTCTTGGATATTTTCAAATTATATTTTCAATAATTAACCTGTCGATTCCTCAAAGGTAGGATTTTTATAACAGCTACTAAAGATCTCGTCTTTAAACTTAAAGGTCTTGTCTATAGTAGATGCTACAGGATGAGTTTTTAAAAAGCAAAAAACCCACAAATCATGAATTAACTAATGATACTGAAAGAGTTAGAGATTCTGCATTAAGACAAAAAAAAATTAGAAAGCAGGGCAGCAGCATACTGAAGATATAATTTTAACATTTATTGAGAATCTGTAATTTTTTAGCTACTTTGCTGGGTGCTAAGGACAGAGAGATAAATTGGACACAGTCCTTGATATAAATGAAAAGAATGAGAACAAAGAGAATGCAAAGCTTCTGAACATAAAGCTGTGTTTTTGTGGGGTGGAGGTGGGTGGCAAGGTGAGATCATGTAGGGTGCTGGTACACACATAGGGTCAGGGTAGGGGACATTTTCCTTTCAAAAGGTAGTCAGCCCAGGTTCAGGTTGATTTCAACATGGAGTAGAATGATGCTGTGTGAGGGCATTACATTCATCTTTATCAAGCTCTGAGCTATTCCTGAAATTGGTGGCAACAAGCCTAGTTTTCCATATTTTAGAAAAACACATGATTTAAAAATGAATAAAAATTCCCTAAGTTCTGTTGTAAGATGATAACAACAGCAACAACAACAACAAAAACCCACACTAAAATTATCATTAAGTTTATTGTACTGGCCCATCTGTAACTGTGGCCGTATTTCAGCATTTTATTGCTTAATTTAGAAATAGGTAACCTCAGCTGCCAAAAACAATTGAGAATGTTGAGTGTAGAGGGACCAAACATAGCATATGGGCCATAGCCGTGCATCCTAGAGAGTGACCTTAGTTGCTATGTTTCTTTTCACTGCCTGAGAGTTAAAAGTCTCCTGAAACCTACGGCAGTGAATGATTTATCTGCAGGAAAAGAAACTCTTCGTTTTGTAGATTTGTATAATCTAAGAACAAATATTTCACATTAAAAGAGCCAAATGCTAAATATCAGTTGTTATTGATTAAGCAAATAATGATAATAACAAGAATAGTAATATGCGAACAGAGTGGTCGTTCTATTTTATACTAGAACTTTCCTAATACAGACAACCACATTTACATCATTCTAGCACTCTTGTAAAAGTTATTTTTAAGCCCTGATTTCCTTTTTGCTTCATCTGGAGATTCATTCTTGGTTTTCTTTGCTGACTTTTCCTTCTCCTATATTTGTCCTTAATGTTGTTCTATTCCAGATGTTGTTGTTCAGTTCTTTGCTCCTCATGCTAGTTTATTGGGTCAGTACCAAGACTTTAAATGCCAGTTGTATGCCAGTGATGCCTAAATTGATATTTCTACCTCTAATTTTCTTACTGAACTCTGTAGAGTCCTCTCTCAAACTGCATTCTAGACCTCTCCAGCAGAATTCATTTCTTTCACCTAGAACTATTTTTCTTCTAGTATAACTCTCTGTCAAATGGCTCAAGCTACTTAAGATATACCCCCAAATTCCTCCTTTTGCTTGCCCTTCACAAGTGGTGTCAGCATCTGGAATCAACTCGTGTCACTCCATCCCCAGGGCTATAATCTTGTGCCACCACCATCTCTCCTCTGGATCTTCCCATCACCTCTTACCAGCTCTTTCTGTTTTCTTCTTGGCCTGGCTGCAATTCATTCCTCACATCACTGCCAAAGGGAGGTTAAAAATGTATGTTAGATCATATCATTTACTCGCTCAGAGTTTTCATATGGCTTCCGTTTAAAGTACAAATTTCCTACCAGGGTCCCAAACCCCTGCCTTCCTCCTCCCCCACCACTGAACAATGTTCCATCCACATTGGCCTTTTCTTCTCTTAGAATACATTAAGCCTAATCTTTCCTTAAGGTTTTTATGCTTACTGTCTCTGCCTGGAATCCTCTGCTGCTTCTATTTTTTCGTGTCTGGCTTCTGGATATTCAGGGCTCAGCACAAATGTTACTGCATCCAAGAGGACCTTTCTGACCATTTAATCCTAAGTGGTCTCATTCCTCCCAGTCATATTCTTTCTTTTTACTGCACTTAATTTCCTTTTTCTTTTTTAAGATGTTATTTATTTATTCACAAGAGACACACAGAGAGAGAGAGGCAGAGACATAGGCAGAGGGAGAAACAGGCTCCTTGCAGGAAGCCTGATGCAGGACTTGATCCCAGGACCCCAGGATCATGACTTGAGCTGAAGGGAGATGCTCGACCACTGAGCCACCCAGATGCCCCTGCACTTAATTTTCTTCATAGAATTTAATATTTGAAACCACCCTGTTTATTAAGCTTTTATTTGCTTGTTACGTGTCTTAAAAAAAAAAGATTTATTTCTTTATTTGAGAGAGAGAAAAGAGAAAGAAGAGAGACAGAGGGAGAGGGAGAGAGAATCCTCAAGAAGACTACCCACTGAGTGCAGAGCCTGACATGAAGCTCGCTCCCAGGACCCTGAGATCATGACATGAGCCGAAGTCAAGAGTTCGCTGCTTAACCGACTGAGCCACCTAATGCCCTGCCATGTATCTTTTTCATTTCAAACTGTTCTTCACAACGTTTTTTACATGGTGGCATACCTAGGAAACAATGCAGTTGACTTTTGTTATTCATGGAAGTTATGTTTAGTAAAGCCAGTGTGAACACTGACATATTGAATACTGACCCACTGCTCCTAAGGAAAATATAGGGTTAGGTTCCTGTGAACCTCTGGTCACACCATTGTCAACCCATCAATACACAACCTTATTCTATTTGTTTCTGTTTAAAGAAGCACATTTAAAATATATTGTTGATTTATAATGTTCAACTCATGCCCAGCAGCACTATAATAATGCCCAAATGAAGCTTTTCTAATACATTCTTTTTCTCCCCTCTGTAAAGCATAATGCAGTACATTAGGCAGCACTATGAGACTGTGCTCAGGAGCCTTATTAAACAATGAATCACCATCAAAAAGTGCAAAAGTGTGGAAGATGTGGCACTAAAACTATATAAATGGCACTTGTTTACAGTATGAGCTGAAGAAAAAAGAGGCTATCACTTTGCTCAGCTTTAGCCTGGAATGTTCATGTCACATAACTGAAAATATTGACTGCTCTGCACATGTTTATGAGTGACTGTTAAAAGCTAGGAGGAGTATTGATTCTGGTGTTAGAATAAATTTTGGTGAGTAGGAAAATTCACAAATCTAGAATTATTGAATAATGCGGGTGGATTGCATTTGGAATATGGGGATAAAGGTACTAGTGGTTTACATGCTTACTATACACCAAGTAATGATGTCTACTATGCAACTGGGTATGTGATTCTAGAGTTCAGTATTCCCCTGCCCAGGCTTAACCCTAACCACCCAAAAGACTGAGAGGTACATCTCTAGCTTCATTGGTGTACCCTAAACTGGAAAGGAAAGATCTACTCTAAAATGTCATTCTCAGGAGACTTTGCCTGTCTTCTTTACTATTGTAATCCTTCTTCCCAGGATAAAGCCTGGAATGTAATATTTACTGAACAAATGGAATGGCTTTGGTTTTTACTCAATGATGTTGAAATAAAAATAAAGGAGGGAGGAGAGAGAGCGAGAAAGAGAACACTTTTGTAGTGCATATATCTCTGTATTTTTATATTATATTTCTACAAAAGAAATGAGGCAGTTTACAATGAATTATTAACATTATAAAACAAATACTTAATGCTAAATTAGAGACAAAAGCCAACTAGCAAAGGGGAGACAGGAAGAGGGAACTATATGTATTCATCTAGCCATCCAATCATCTATCCATCCTATCTACATAACAGACTAGTCAAGGCTCAATTCCTATGACATTAACACCCTACTGGCTCTCTTTCTCTCAGAGTTTGAGGACAAGAAATTCCTTTTTTTTAAATTGTATTTATTTTGTATAGATTATTTTCTATTCACATGCTTCTGTAGTATGCTGCTTATATTGCTTTGAAAAGAGAGGTGGACATACTTAAATAAATAAAAAAAATAAAATAACCTCTATTTGATTCAAGGAAGAGCAATGTAGCAGAAACAAAACTGAGATTTCTGGTAGCTAGGATAAAGAGGGAAGTACGTTAGATTGCACAACTTCCATTGTTTAGCAAAAGTGAGTATCCAGTTTATAAGAAGAGGAAGCTTTCCTGAAATCTTTTCCGGAATGAAATTTGTTCTTAGGCTCTTTAAATAAGGGAACTTTAGTAGCTTATAAAAAATTAAGGGAATAATGCTAATAAGTATCGAATTTTACTAAATTCCATATAATTTATTAAGCTGCCCTTAATTTCTCTCATTCCCCATTTTAATCTGTACAGTAAATCTGTGAAATATATTGTAATTCTCTCCCCAATGTACAAATAATGAAAGGACAATGGATTCTTGGTAGATCTTGATTGGCTCTTACTGAATATTGAACAAGTAATTTTACAACTTAGATCTGCAAAAACAGTTCTGCAAGAAGCCAGAGTGATAGAGTCAAGATATAGAGCTTACTGGGCTTTGTTAAACTATGGGGTTAAAGCTTGAAAATGAGTATTTTCCAAGGAAAATACTCTTCTATCTTTCCATGCCAGGCAGCAGCAGAAATAGTTTCATTGGTACTAAGTCTGCATTAAAGAGACTAATGGCACTGGAACTTATCTTTGTAAGAAGGGTGAGACCTCGCCATTCAGAATTGGTGTCAACTTGAGTGGGCGATTCTAAAATATCACTCCATTGAAAGCAGATGATTCATGGATGCACTGAAAAGCATTTAGGAATCCTTTTCATCCAGCTCTCTTTTAAAGGCTGTTAAATTTTGCCATCATTGATATGCTGCTGAGCTGACCATGCTGAGGTGCATGTGTCCTAGGGTAAAATTGAAATTGAAGTGGACGTGACATGAGAAACTTGGTACTGATGTGCCAGGGAGTCTGCAAAAGAAAGGAATTATTTTCTGTTATCAGAATGTCAGAGACACAGAGCCTGCTTGATTGAATGGCTGTTCTGAGTAAAATTGAATTCTGTGTGTGTTTAGGACTCCTTCACTTCTTCATTTCCCTTCCTAGAGAATTACCAGGAGCCAGATATGAAATCCAATGACAGGGAGCCTGAAAGAAGACAGGATTTGCGGTGGTGATAGGTGTTACCTCTGTTTTGCAGTGCAGGGGAGGCATCATGCGTAGGCATCACATCACACTCCAAAGAGTGTGGACTGTGGTGGACTATGTATGGTCCTGGGGTAGAATCTTAGTTTGGTCAGCTTTGGGTGAATTATGGGAGCCTTGGCTTTTTCATCTTAAAATGGAGACCTGAAATCTGTCTCAAAGACTAAAGTAGGATCCAGTGGACCAATGTATCTTCAGATTCTGTTACAGTCTAGTGTTCAACCAATGCTGATGCAGTTCTACCTTCCTTACTGAAAGGTCTGGACTAATTAACCATGGGCACGTCCTTTGTCTCCAAAGGTTTGAGACTTTAATATCAGGTGGCTGCTTTACTGTACCCCAAAATACTGGTTCTCAAGTGTAGCTGCACATTGGCATCACCTGGGGCAGTTTTACGAGCTACTAATGCTCCTGTCTGACCAATCTGACTTAGTCTGAAGTATATTCTAACATCAGAATTAAAAAAGAACTCAACATATGATTTTAATATGCAGGTCAGGCTGATAAGCTGAGGTCTGAAAGGTGGTAATAGGCAGTATCCTACTTATCATCTAATATATACTTATTACTTTTTTATCTCAGGGTTGTGTATCCAAAGTGTCATGGTATTTCGCTTTTTCTTTCAGAGTCCTAACTTCCACGAAAGCTCCTATTCATTTCCCCTCCAGCCCAAAGTCACTGGGTTAAGCAGTTGGTATGCACTTTGTTGGGGGAAACTGACAGGATCCCAGGAGATCCGCTCTACTTCACGCTCAGGGCAGGCAGTAGGTCATGATGAAGGCAAAACAAAGAATCTACACTCTCTTAAATACCAAGCAGATATTACAAAAAGAGATATTAAAGTAAGTTCAGAGGCTTGGAGAGTAAAGAAAAATAACTGAAAGACAAACAGATGAATGGTAATGTTTATGAGATTACCAAAAATAATTCACATCTGATATTTGCCTAAAGGAACCATCAGTAAGTGGGAAAAGATGTATGTAGCAGCATAGATTTTATGATTTTAAGTATATATAATAAAATCATAATATATATGAAAGAAAATGGCCCAAAACAATAAATTATCAATTATCCTGATATTTAAAAGTTTATAGATGTTTTCTAAAGGCTTTTAAATGTAGTGCATTTGGGAAGGAAAAGTTGCTATGACTCAGTGAGCCATTTGCATATTAGCAGGCAGCTCAAATTTAGGCTCATAGTAACCAGATGACTCCAGCGAATTTACAATGCAGGAATGCTATTTATTGCCCTTTGATTAGTAGATGGAGAGTTCACAAGAGTGAGGGGTGCCTTCTTTCAATGAATTTGTCCACTGACATTGGAAATTTGGGAGGGGCACCAGTTGAGTATCCTAGGACGCCTGAAGAATATAAAGAGATGAGGAGAGGAATTTTCAAAACAAAAGTCATTGAATTAAAAAGGGGAAAGGAGAAAAAATAAGTGGGAAATATCAGAAATGGAGACAGAACATGAAAGACTCCTAACTCTGGGAAATGAACTAGGGGTGGTGGAAGGGGGGGTGGGTGGGAGGTGGGGGTGACTGGGTAACGGGCACTGAGGTGGGCACTTGACAGGTTGAGCACTGGGTGTTATTCTATATGTTGACAAATTGAACTCCAATAAAAAATAAATTTATAAAAAAACCACTGAGTTAAAAACAATGGCCAGCTAATTTTCCTCAATATCCCTTTAAAATGTTTCTACTATAAATATCAGAAATTTATGGTTGGACAAAAGGCTTATAAATTGAAGGGGCATCGTGAAATTGAAGAAAGATATTTTTAGTTTATTTTTTAATTTTTATTTTTTAGAAAGATATTTTTAAATTTTTAATTAAATATTGATTTTGGGACTGGGCTTGGTGTATCGTATCCACGCTCTCATATCCCTGATGTTTTGGGAACTTCAGTATCTCCAAATATTCTGTGAGCCAGACTACTTTTTGTCTTCTTTTAGGCTTTCCCAGCATCAAAGGGATGTACAAGAGGATTTGGGACAAAAAAATATCTATTACAAGCATAATAAGAATATTGCATAAGTCTATTTGAATACGTGTGAATATAAATATATTTTCCTCTATATCTGTCTACTTATATATCTGTCTATTTACATATGGAAAGAGAGAGGGAAAAGAGAGAGAGGAAGACAGACATATATGCTCACATATAGAGACACAGGGGGATAAATGCAAAGAGAGAAGCCCTATGAAACTTCATATACTCTTGCCTTAAATAGCCATGAAATTCCCTAATTCATAGATGTAACTGACTACGATGAGACCTCAAAGACAGGGCATAAATGAACATTTGGGAGTAATTTTTACAAGCCTGTCTTTGTGCTAGGAGTGAGGCTGATTGAAGTAATAATGAAACTAGAAGTTCTTCTGACCCTCCTCACTTGCAGGCACTTGGGTAATTTCCTCAATTTCTCAAAGAAACACATTCCATTTTTAAATAAATGCTATTAGAAAGTCACTCTTTTGTTCATTACAGCATTGTTGCTGCAGCTAAAAACTGGAAACGTAATGAGCATCCATTAGAGAATATTTAAATAAATTATGGAATACCCATATGCATCAGCTAAGCAGAATGAAAATCTATCCTCACATGAAAATATAAAGAGCTTTCCAAAATATATACTTAAAAATAGCAAGGTGCACACAGTGAGTATGGTATCATTCATAAGGTAGACATGAAAATTTCTGGAGAGGGACACACAGTGTTCACTGCTTATCTCTGGGGAGTGAGAATGAGGACCTGAGGAGAGTACTGTTATTTCATTTTACATCTTTTGATTGCTGATTTTTTTTTAAAACACACACACACAAATTTTTTTTAAACAAAAAACTGACTAAGAAAAAGGAAGTATTTTCCTCTTTAATGTTGAAACAAATGTTTACTCTTTGGGCTCAATTTTTTGTTTTTTAAAGATTTTATTTATTCATGAGAGAGAGAGAGAGAGAGAGAGAGAGAGAGAGAGAGAGAGAGAGGCAGAGACAGGCAGAGGGAGAAGCAGGCTTCATGCAGGAAGCCTGACATGGGACTCCATCCTGGGTCCCCAGGATCATGTCCTGGACTGAAGGTCCTGGACTGAAGGTGGTGGGTTTTTTTTTAATTTTTTTTAAATTTTTATTTATTTATGATAGTCACAGAGACAGAGAGAGAGATGCAGAGACATAGGCAGAGGGAGAAGCAGGCTCCATGCACCGGGAGCCCGACGTGGGACTCGATCCGGGGTCTCCAGGATCGCGCCCTGGGCCAAAGGCAGGCGCCAAGCCGCTGCGCCACCCAGGGATCCCCTGAAGGTGGTGTTAAACCGCTGAGCCACCCAGGCTGCTCTGGGCTCAAGTTTTAACTAGTAAGCCCCTAAAGAGGTTTAATTCCTAAATATAATCTCTATATTTACTTAGAAGTATTGTCTATAAGACCAGAAATTGTATTTCTGGCAAGTGCAGTGTTTTTTGATCCCAATATATTTTAGTAAATACTGTTCTCATTGAGATTGCTATTGGCCTAGCAAGTGTCATTTCTTCATCATGTATCTGCCCAGTGATTCAGGACTGAAAGAATTTGTTCAGTTTGATCCATGATAATAATCTAACCCTGAGTATAAGGTGGGTTTCAAATGTTTATTTATTAATATTAAATTTACTTTTGTGTATTTTGGCAAGACTGATTACAGTGTTCACATAACTCTGTCATGAACGTAAGAGGCAGTGCCAATTGACGTGAGTTCTGACAAGCTATTTGCAGCCCTCCAATCTTGAAGCCAGATTCAATTGCATAATTACTCTCAAGATAAGTCTGCTTTTAAAATGATCTAATATGTCAATCAATGAACTGAAAACTACCTCTGATTTTCATATAGTGCAAAATGAAAAGCTTCTTAGATGAGTAAATATATACCCCCAAGGCAGAGAGCAGAATGCGTTGGTTTGGGAACATTTGACCTCTTTTTCAGGTAAGTAACAGAGACAACATCTGTTTGTCGTGGCGAGGTGCCACTGGCAAGTGATCTTTCCAGGTTAGCTGTTAGATGATGTGTGGTCCGTCAGTAATTCGACAGTGCTTCATTATGAGCGATTCAAGTAGGCAGATGTTTCCCTGAAGGAATCAGGGAAGTACAGTGACAACTTTATTGTAGACTGACAAAAACTCGGATATCTTCTTTAGGTGGAATTGCTAGATGAGCCGAAATTTAGAAGTCCAGTTTCTTGGGTATAATATTGGTAATCGATCATTTGATGGACATAGGAAGGAATCATAGTAGAGAATGTCACTAATCTCGCTACTAATTAGAGCATCAAAACATCACCACCTCAAAATATATCCCCCAAGGATCATGCTAGAAGTAATGCACTGAAAAGAAAGGAGATGGAAAACAAAACATATAGCATTAGTTTAACTACACCTTGGGGAATATACAAGATTTCTACTGCAATAGATTTTAACTGTATTCCCACTCAGTAATATTATTACCATCAGTTGGTTGCCAGTAGCTGCAGGCATAATTTTCTTTTTTTAATGCTCACTGGACCCAAGCCTACTCAATTTAGTGTAGTTGGCTATGGCACCTCTCACTTTCTTAAAACACAAGGCTTTCCAATTTCCAACAATGTTTATAGTATCAGAATAATTTGAAACAGGTGTTTAAGCCTCACGCCTATGCTGTGCAGCAGAAGGTTTATATATTTTTCATTATATATTGAGACAGACCACGGCACTTGGAATGACCATCTGTCACCAAATGCATGCTGTGTGCTGAATGTAAGAGAAATGGGATTTTTCCCTTCAAACTCCTTTGAAAGTAATGGGATGCATCCTCTTGCCTTTTGAGTCCTCGCTCATTGCTTTGGATAAAACCAAAAGTATTTTTGTTTCTTTTCTCACAGAATGTCACCAGTGAAAGATCATTAGAATACTGGAGAGCATTTTTATTTGGTTTGGTTACAAAAATTGTAAGCCCCAAACTCGAGAGAGGATTTATCTGGTTGATTTCCCCCTGAGGAGTAGCTAGTGGTTCAGCCTCTGTATTTCCTTCTCTGTTTCACCACACTAAGCAATCTGGGTCTTAAGTATTAGATCTCTTCACAAGAATCTGGACTTTTGAGTCACAGTTGCCAATTTAAGTGGTCACAGAGACCAGGAAGGCAGTGTGAATTGACGAATCTAACAGGATAGCAGTTGTGGCAACTGGAGAGAGCATCAGCTGTCAGGAGGGAGCAGGTGATCGATAGGCTCCCCTCTTGTGCAGAAATGCAGGCCCAGCACCATCTGATCTCTCCATCGTTGAGAATAAACTGGTAATTTGGATTTTTACATGCCATCTCCTAATATTTAAATATTGGCATTGCATGTAAAGAATTAAAAGACCCTGTAGGCCAAACAAATATGTATGTAGTCTGAGGTCTATCAGTTTTGAGCCTATTGCTTAGACTAAAAATCTTCCAGTTTAAATAGATCTTCTTTTGGAGTTAATAAGACTTTCTGCCCTTGGGCTGTACACACAGAATTGGTTATGGCAAAATTTTTCCAAACTAGGTATTAACACCTTGATAATGATGGTAGTAAGGATGCTAATAATGTTTGTTAATATTGGTAATCAATTATTTGGTGGACTTAGGAACAATAAGAGGAAAGAATATCTATTTCTCTTGTTGCCTGGCAGGTAGACCCAGGTCATGTTCGTGTTCGCTCTTTTATAGATTTCCACACTGTAGCCTAACTGGGACTTGGAAAACAAATAAAATAGTCTGGAGGTAATCCTGGAACTGCAGGATGGTGACACTGCTCAGAAATTTGGAAGATTGCAAAGGAATCTATTTTAAGGATTATTAAGTAAAAATTCATTATTTGTCACCAAATATTAAGTGCCTACTGTGCGGTAGACACTGCTTTGTTTATTCAACACAAGTTTACTGAGTGCCTACTATGTACCAAGCATTATTCTGGAAAATGAGGCTGTAGTAATAAGGAAAAAAAATCAGACAAAAATCTTTATCTTTCTAATGTGACTGTGGGTGACAAATAGCAGAATAAATAGGTAAAATATATTGAATTCTGTGATGATAAGAAAATATAACAAAGAAAGGTATAGAGAGTACAGGAGAGGGAGGGAATTAGAAGTAAAAGATGATACCAAATTTGGGCTCAAGTAACTAGGTTGTCGGGTTGCCATTGCTGAGACTGGAAAAGATTGAAGAAGGAGTATGTTTGAAGATGAAGCTCAGGAACTCAGTTTTGATATGTTATGTGCTGGATGCCTAATAGACATTCAGTGGAGATGTCAAGTAGGCAGTTGAATTTCAAGGGTGCTGTCCAAGCTGGAGCTATAAATTTGGAGATAACCAGATGGTATTTAAAATCATGAGACTTCAGGGAAATAAATGTAGATAGAAAGAGAGGAATTTTAAGGTCTGAGTCCTGTGGTATTTACAGTGACTTACTAGTCAGCAGATAAAAAAAGAACCAGCAAACAAGACTGGCGAAGGATGAACAGTTGAGGTAAGAGGAAAACCAGGAGAATTTGGAACCCTGTAAAATGTAAAAATCACCTTGAGGGCACTTCCTGAAATTCAGACTCTGACATTCTACCCTAAAATTCATTCTTTTTCTTTCTCTCTCTCCCTCACTACCTACCCCCCTGACATTTTGATTCTGCTGGTCTAGATGGGACTCAGCAACCAAGTGATTCTGATGCAGGCATTCTTTGACCACAGACTTCAAATTGCTGAATGATTGTGGGGATCTATGGCTTGTCCAGATGGTTGAGTGATAGGAAACAAAGAATAGGTAGCTGAACGAGAGGTGAGGGAAGTGAGTCTCAGGAGAACAGCACTTACCAAACAGTAAGTCAATGGAAGGCTGACTTGAGGGAACTAATTTAATTGGGCCCTTTATTCATCCAGGTATTGGGAAACAACTCAGTCTATAGGTGGTGGTTGGGTATTGCACATGCCAAGGTAGAGCATATGGGATTGGGAGTCATGCAGACCGTGCTACAGAATTTGTCTGCCAAATCAATATAAAACCAATCCCAAATCAATAGAGCAACAATCAAACTGTGCGTTCTACTAGCTTGACAATCTGCTCAAACTAGTTTGAGCAGATGTATATCTGCTGAGTTGTATGAAGAAGACACTGAACCTTTTTCATCCATGCTGCCCAGCTCCTCGCATGGTGCCTGACACTTTTCAGGCTCAGAGTCAGCATTTGCTAAGTGCCTGAAGGTGGACTCAACCAAAGAGAAGTGAACATATCTTATATTTATAGAGATAGCTCACTCTCAAACACTTATGTGCTGTTTTGTGTATATTTCATAAATTCTTTGTTTTTTATATACTGAATAAGTATGGTTGAACTATGAGTTCTGGAAGAACACTGAGATTGGATTTTTAGCTATGATTTTTAAAGTTATCAATAACTCTTTACAAAGATGGTTAGTTACTGAGGCTATGTCAACTCCAACAGCAAATCCTTGACAGCTCTGATTATAACTGGCTTCTCCAACTTCATTGTCACCTTGGGCTAGAAGCCTACTTAGCCTGAGGCAGAGAAAACTTTTGTAGAAGGAAAAAAACATTATTAGTGATATTGATGTTCATCTGGACATCAGTGAACTATGCTCCCAGTTGCCCCTCCCACACAGTCTGCTCAGAATGGATATTTTATAAGTCTAAAACAGAACATTTTTTTTCTCAGCTTCAGGCCTTATACATGATTTGAATTTTTGACCGATTTCTGTGCATCCTATGGAATAATGACATAGTTTTGACTCTCTTCCTTAGAGGACCTAGTTTAGTGCATAGAACAACAGAACCACTCTCATTTTAAGTAGGGCTGTAGGGTACTCTCTCTGGCTCTTTTCCCTTCTCAGAGGCTTCCTTCTCCTTAGAAAGTTTCCCTCTATAAAGTTGAAAGACCACTTTTCTAATTACTAAATGAAGACTTTTGCTCAATGCATTAGGTTCTATATTTGGAGTTCTTTTATATTTCTATGTAATGGTGTACTGTCTTGACTATAATTTTAATTTTGCTCTTCTACTTAGCACATGTCTCCTATAAATATATTTTTGTTCTCTGTATCCCTGAAATTACAACATTTTATGGAAAATAAAGTTATTGTAACCAGAGATTATTTAGTATGAACTGATAAGCTTTATTATAAAAATTAGTTCTCACTCAAATGCCCCTTTTGGCTCAATGCTAGTGTCTCTGGTCCATTGTTCCAACATCTTTGAGGATCACTTTCTTGTTAGAACTTAGGACAGTACAACAGTGAATGAAAAGTACATGATTATAAAGTAAAAATTATAATTTTCATAAGAATTACTGGATAAAGCACTTGCAAGTAATACTGGTAAATTACTTAAATCAGAATAAAGCCATTGATAAGCAAGGATTTGGAAGTTAAACCAGAAAACAATATGATAAAAATTGACAAAGATGAGAACAAGATAATTATTTTAAAAAGGATGGTTTGATTTTGAAAATGTTATCAAGAGGACCTTGGGAAAATTAATGAAACTCTTGAATATATCTGTGAAACTGACTCTTATTTATAGTCATGCTATGAATGTTAAATGTGGAGGGAAGTTCTGTGGTACAATCAATTAAAAAAATCAGCCCTGCCCCATTGGTATATTCATAGTTTAAGAAATCAGGATAGTTTAAATTGTAATATAAATCTTTTAAAACATTTATCTTTTACAAGATAAAAATTAACATGGTATTTTTGGGGCAGCCCAGGTGGCTCAGCAGTAGCACAGCCTTCAGCCCAGGGCATGATTCTGGAGACCCAGGATCGAGTCCCACGTCAGGCTCCCTGCATGGAGCCTACTTCTCCCTCTGCCTGTGTCTCTGCCTCTCTCTCTCTCTCTCTCTCTGTTTCTCTCATGAATAAATAAGTAAAAATTTTTTTAAAAATGGTATTTTTGATAATTCTTGTTCAATATAAAAATCTGCATTAAACATTTAAAATAGTTATGAAGTTTTGGTTTTTCATTTTCTGTGGATTCACTTTAAGTGATTTTTCTCAGTACCAATTTTCCTTGGGAAACAGACTTCCTATACTTCCTTTCACTATTTTGCTCCTCATCAGGGCATATTTCCTCCCTCTCATCTTTATCACACAAGTAAAATAAATTTTAATAATATATTTTATTTAACCCAATATATTCAAATATTATAATTTCAAAGTTTAAACATTTTTTAGGAATGGAGACCCAGGGGCTCTCTTGTGTTTTTGAGACACATACGCAGGTTGTTGAGAATAGGGGCCTTCTCCTGGGAAAGAGTCTATGCTGAGTTAGTAAGAGGGTGTGTGAATAGGAACACAGAAGAGCCCAAGGTGATGGGTGCAGGTGTGTCTCTAGATGTGTTCACTCTGCATACAAACAGCCTCTTTCTTTTGTCCACAGAGGTAGTGGGGGCCTGCAAAGCATGCCCTGTGTATGCACATTAGCACTACATTCAAGACCTGGAGAAGTAGTAGGTCAAAAACTTTAATGCAGCCTTTCTAAAATGTATATGTTTTCCTCTAGAAAATAGCCCTTCTTGTCTCCTGCTTATATTTTTTGGATTCTATCTCTTCATGCGTTGTTATTTTTTAATTATTTAATATCTAGTTTTATTTGCTGCTCTTAGAAAATTGCATTTTTGACTAGAGTCAAATTTAAAGGTTGAAGCTCTCAGAAAGGACAACCTCAGGGTCTCAGAAATCTGTTCTGATGCTTTTCTTTGGCCTTACTTATTCTCCTGACCAAAAGTTTATCATAGTCTACAGCTTCTTTCTTATTTTTCTCAGTATGCTGTTTCTTTAGAGGACTATGCCAACATTTGTGTTGCAGGATGTGTGGAGTAACAAGATGCTGAATCTTGGGTGCTTTGGTTGTAGGTGTCTTACCTTCTTTGTTTAGGGGTTTTCTCACAAAATACTGGCAGATATCATCTTTAGAGGGCTTGAAACGTTTGCGGATTTGGCTAGCTCATTTGGACCTCAGGCAACAAGGCACAGTAACATGTAATCAAAGGGAAAATTATAGAGATATTTTACATTCTTTTTTTTTCTTATTAAGTCTTTGAAATCTGGTGTGTATGCTATACTTAGAGCCCATCTCCATTTGGCCCAGACACATTTTGTATATCTAATAGCTACGTGTTCAATGCCACACTGGCATCAATGTGGAAAAGGCATTGTTCTGGGAAGGGGAGATGGTGGAGTTAGGGATAATAATTAGAGCCCTTGCAAGAATCCAGTCCAGGAAGGGAGTCCTTGAATTAAATAAAGCCAAAGCAGTGGGATAGTAAGGAGGATACAGAATCGACAGATAGTTAGGGGATGGTGAAATGTAATGGAGAAAGATATGGGCTCTGCAGCCAGACATGCTTAGAATCTTGGCTTTATGCCTTTCCAGTTGTGTTTCTTGCAAGTTACTCAATCCATATATCTCTTATTGGGTCAAATATAAAATG
Organism: Vulpes lagopus; assembly: GCF_018345385.1. Classification (NCBI taxonomy): domain Eukaryota; kingdom Metazoa; phylum Chordata; class Mammalia; order Carnivora; family Canidae; genus Vulpes; species Vulpes lagopus. Next base: position 14,338,560 of record NC_054840.1, on the reverse strand, counting down.
AGGATAATAATAGTTATGTGCCTACAAAGTAGGGAGGTTGTGAGGATTAAATGAGTTAATAAATATAAAACTCTTAGATGGCTGACTGGCACTTTTAAGCGCTTAGTGTATGTAGGTTATCATGATTTAAATTAATATGACTTCGTGATCAACTGGTTGTGGCCAGTGGGATGACAATAGGAGTCAAGAACTCCTCCAAAAGCCTAGACTGTTTTTCTTGTCATATCCAAAAAATGACTCATAATAACCCTTTACATAAGTTTTAAATCAGTGCTCCATGTTCTTTCTTAAAGTGGATTCTGATGACCAACACAGCCATGCCTTTCTCCTCCTTGGGCCTTTGTCTTTGTTGGTCCCTGCAGGGGAGGAAGAAATTTTCCTATACCCAGGAGTCTTCTAGCTGGACTAAGAACTAATTTTACATGAGGCAGATTAACAGGAAAAAAAAAAAAAACCTGCCAAGTTCTATTACATATGCATGGAGACCAAATAATGATAATGATGACTAAAGAAATGACCAAGACAGGCAGTTTTTATACTTTGTAGACAGACAATAAATCTGTGAGGAATTGAAAGGACAAAGAAAATTTAACTTTGGGATCTTCAGTAAGCAAGGGATTCTAGGTGGAATTTGGGCTGAGGTAGTAGATTAGTAAAAAGTAACAAGCTTTCTTTATACAACTCTCTTGGCTTTAACACCCCTACCTCTAGTGATAAGGATGTCTTTTTACTCTTTAGTATAAGTAGGATACTCTTCTTGAAGAAGAATTATTTCTTGTAGTCAGGGGGACAGAGTAGGGTCTGAGAGTCCCTGCACAGGCTGTCTCTTAAGTAACTTTCATTTAAAATATAATCAGTATTGTCAAGTGGCACATTTTAGGTGACCTGTCCTTGCCTTTACATCACTCTGCTGGGAATGCACATTCCCCATCTCTTTACATTGTTGGCTTATGGCTTATTCTCAGACGTCAGCTCAAAATCTCAACTCTTTAAAAAGGACTTTCTTGATCATCCAGCTATATCTTAGGTACCTCCACACCTTTTACCATACTCTATAACTATCTTACCTTATTTATTATCTGTCTCCCCTACTAGTTATAAGATCTGTGATATTTATGGTAGCTTGTCTATATTGTTTATTACTGCATTCTCACTACCTAGGAAGTCCCTGGCATAAAAGTGATGATCTAAAATGATGTGTTCAATGAATAAACAAATGCCTAATTCTTTGTGCTTTTGAAAGAATGAGTACTAGAACACCTAGTACCAGAAGCCTGGTAGGGTGTAGGGAAATCTTATTTTATTGTTTGGACATCATTTTTTTTCTTATTTTATTAAATTACTGGTACCAAGAAGAATAGATTTAACAGCCTTGTGGTTAATGTGTAGATTATCTCAGCACTATACACCTTCATCATACAAAATCATAAAGGCATAGACTGTTAATACTGGAAGCCTACATAGTCCAAAGTTCATGTAGTCCAAGCATCTGTCTTTTCTACATCTGAAATAAATTCTATAAAGGTAGAGTGACCATAAGGCGTAAAGTGAATTAAAGTCAAAATGATGAACTTGAAATCAGATCTCTGGGCTCTCATGCGTGTGTTATTTATATCATATCACACTGACATTAGTATATATATATGTATATATATACATATATATGTTTGTATATTTAGACATGTGTAATAATGAACTATATTGGTGGGAAATTGTTACTATATCTATTTTTAATGCATATTTATGTCAACTAATTTTGATAAAATATATATTATTCTATTGAAGTGAATGTAGAAGGTTTTAAGAAACTCTTGTTCATACTGGGATTTTGTCATTTGGTTGTTGCTTAAGGAGAACATATGGTTAAGTTACTTAAGCAAAATTTTGTGGGGTTTTTTTTTTTTTTTGCAGTAATAGTGTTTGTTAAAATCTATTTGGTATTGTTTTATTCTATTAAATTGATGAAGTCAAGTAAATTTAAGATATTGGTTCCAGGAAAAAAATCTAAGTTTTCACTTGTAAGTTTTTTCCAACTTAAATTCTATTTCAGCAGTCATGATTGAAATACATAAATAATTTGTAGCTCAAGCTCTTAGCTTCTTCTTTTCTTTTCTCTAACTTGTTTTTTATTGGAGTCCTTTGGGGGAATCCATTGCCTACTCCAAGTAGTTTTTATCTAGTGCAGGTAGAGTTAGGGTTACCAGGCTTACTCCAGGTCAAATCATTTTAAAAGGAATTAGTGACCCAAAGACTGGCTACATAATTTTTTATTTTGGCCCAAACCTACTTTGGCATCTGTGGCCACTATATGTTTTGCATCATTTCTGAAGTGCTCTTTCTGAAATCTGACTCTATTTCCCCTTGTGATGCTCTATAGTTGAAAGAGTTGATTAGCTTTTGTTAGGTTGTTATTCATGATCACAGTAACTAGAAATTAAAATCCTAAGGATCTAGATATGGTTATGGAAACCCATTAGACTGATTAATCTCATTTTTAAAATTTGGGTTAGAAGACACATTTTTATTGCTATTCTTTTTCAATGCAGGATTGTTTATGAAATACTTTCTTTTTTTTGACATAGTTTCTTATTCACTCTTATTTTTACTCTTAAGCCTCTTCCTAATTTGTGCCAACTTTAGCTGCCACCTTTTTCTAGCTTTCACATAGAAGTTTCAGGTTGAGGTATAATATTAATTCATTTAATCTAACCCATAAAAAATCCCCAAGTGAAAAACATTGTGTTAGGTATTAGGTAGGTGTGATGTACAAATAGGGGATTAGCAATTGATGAGTACCTTAAGGCTTATATATTCATATATTACCATGAGAATTCAGTAGGAGGAATTTGTTTCCAAAAACGTTGTATAATGAAGGTGGTAATGATGGTAGGTTTTATGGAGGAGATAGTTGTGTTGGACATTAAAAAGGATTAGCAGGCAAAGTTAGAAACTCATGAATGGATGACTCGAGAGAGTGAGTAGAGGATTTGAGGTACGATATCCTGTGAATTCAATTAATAGATACAGTCCTGTTGGCTTATACTATAGCATAGAGGGTGAAGATCAAGGTGAAGTGAGCCTAAAAAGAGAGGTTGAAAGCTGGTAGTGAGCTACTCAAATACCGTGTCATCAGATATTATTTAGTGGGCTGTTGAAAGCCAATACACTCTGGGCTGATCCACTTGGTTATTTATGGGGTTGTTCCATTTACCTGACATGTCCTTATGATTTCATCTTGCTCTGAGGATCTCAGAAGTATAAATATCTCTTAATAATGATTGGGAGAAAGATTAAAAGGGAAGATAGAGGTTATATCAGGCTTATACAGGAATTTACATCTAGCCTTATCACCAGTTTGATTATTTGGTTTATATAGAATGGACATTTGGGTTGAATCAAGAAGATAAATTTTACAGCAATAACTGTCCACTCTTGTATTTAGTTCATAAAAGTCAGTTGCACAGTGCAGGATAGGTTTGACAGTAGACCATGGGAAAGGAGAATTTATTTGACCAGAAGCTGAATAAGGAGCCATATGACTGATAAACAACAACAAAAATGTATAATTCAGCTTGCAGAGAAGATGGGACATTGACTGAAATGACTATTGTATTTGTAAATTACTTGATGGAAAAAAATCCAAAAATCCATGAAAAAAAAATTTTGCACATGTTCACATATAATTTTAGTGCTACGTGTAGGTAAGAGTATAGAACTTAATACCCAATTTATTATTTATTTTATTTTTATTTTTATTGGAGTTCAATTTGCCAACATATAGTAATGTCCAATTCATAGGGAACTGATCTGTTTGATCTAGTTATACTAGCTGAAGGAAAGAGGTATGTGGATCATGGGAAAAAAATCTTTTACATAATGAAAAATCCTAAGCTTTGAATTCTGGTGGATTTTAGGTGTATAATTTTAAATAAGACAAGCCTGAATCTGTTTCCTCTAGGGGTGCCATGCAGTTAAAGGAGTTGATTAGGTTTTGTTGTGCTGTTATTCAGGATTACAGAAACTGGAAATATAAATCCTAATGAGATAGAAATGGTTATGGAAACCTATTTGTAAAATAGCTTTCCTATCTCTCCCTCAGAGGGTCGTTGGGAGAATCCAGAGCTCATGAAAACATTCTATATTCTGTAGGGCTTGAAAGGAGGCATGGGTTTCTTATTAATAAGAGGACATTTGTGGTTCTTCTCTGGCTCCCAGCTTTGGACAGTCAGAAGGGCTGTTGAGGTCAAATTACTGAACACTTAGCCTTTTGTGAATACCTCTCCCCTCCCTACGATGTAGCTTGCAAGTAACTGTAGTGCCTCTCAAAAATGGGGTTTGGAAAAACCCGCATAAGAAACATGCAGAAAGGTTGTAAAAAAAAAAAAAAAAAAGAAGATCTCTCAGACTTGCTGAATCAGAATTGCTGTGGTGGGGGGGTGTGGGGAAGAATTCCTGGAGGATGGGACTCAACAATCTGTCCCCACCCCCAGGGACATTTGGCAATGTTTGCAAATATCTTTGGTTGTAACAACTGAGGTAGGGGTGGGTATTGCTGGCATGTTGTAGGCAGAGACCAGAGATGGTACTAAACATAGTATGGTGCACAGTGCAGCCTTCCATGACAAAGCGTTTATCCAGCCCAAAATGTCAATAGTGCTGAGGTTGAGAAATCCTGTTACACACAAGAATAGTTTAAAAATCTGCTTTTTAAAAAAGGTAGCATCTATATTTGGCAATTATAATTATTTAATGTATGTATTCATCATTTATTAATGTATTGATTTTCTGAACTTTTTTTTCAATGATCTTTACTGAAATCGTAGAAAGATATAGAATTTTAAATTTTTTTTTAATTTTTATTTATTTATGATAGTCACACACAGAGAGAGAGAGGCAGAGACACAGGCAGAGGGAGAAGCAGGCTCCATGCACCGGGAGCCCGACGTGGGATTCGATCCCGGGTCTCCAGGATCGCGCCCCGGGCCAAAGGCAGGCGCCAAACCGCTGCGCCACCCAGGGATCCCCTAGAATTTTAAATATATTGTTGGGACTGGGATTAATCAGTTTGGGCTCATTTCTGGATTCTGTAAAAAAAGAAAAAAACAAAAAAAAGCGTCCTTTAGGTTCTTCCCCTGGAAGAATTGTAGTTGATCTTTTCAGCTAGTTTGTTCTCTGCACACGTTGAAAAAAACCTTTAATTTGGAGTGGCCAAGAGGGTAATCTAACTTTATAAGGAATCAAATTTATAGACTATTTTAGAAATGTAAAAATGTAATTTAGGTTTGTTGGGTTCTAGGGCACCGAGATATTTTGATGATGGCTTTCGAGGAGGAAGTGGTGGCTATATATATCTTTGAGAAGTTGGTTCTTTTACATACAGATAACGATCATTTGTAATTAACAGTTTATTGTTTGAATGTAAACACTGCTGTTAAAGTGGTGATTGAAACAGTGGTTGTCCTTTACTCTCCAGTAGAAGAAACATTTTCTTCCTTTGCACTATTGATTTGCTAACAAATTTTATATTTTATATTTGACGGATAAAGATAAAGTCTGCCCAGCACTTCTAAAATATCCTAAATTCTTGTAGTCCTTACAAGTGAAACACAACACCTATATTTATTCACTTTGCTTTCATTAAGCAAGAGGATTAGTGTAATATAACAATCACCCTTATTACATATTTACACCAAATTCAAATTTAACTTCATAAGGTGTCTCCAGCAGATGTTCTCTCATAATGATTTCTATGGTGACTTTCAGTTCTGAAAAGCCTTGAATCTCTAATGAAAATTTTCAAAGTAATAAGATGGAATAGAAGCACTAAAACATACTTGGAGATAGAAATTGAAATCATTTTGGCTAAATGTATCAGGTTAGAAGTTGCCCTAGTTACTGATTGCTGCTATTAGATATTCCCCTTGCACAAAGCAAGCCTGTTATCGATTCTTGAATTTGAATTTCTTTTGAAATAATTGATTGCCGCTATTGTAGATCCTTATCTCAGCTTATGAAAAACCTGTGTAATAGGAATCACCTGCTTTTCTAATGCCTGCCTAATGTTTTGCCTAATTTACTTACCCCTTCTAACCTAGAAGTTATTTGAATATACTCTTCATGGAACACATAAAATTAATGAGTGTCCCATTTGTACTGATGTAGTGACAATATATTTCAGCTCCTGTTAATGATGGCTTGATTTACCTTAATCAATTCATTTCAAAGCTGTAGTTCCTGGCATCTCAATTTTATTTTTATGTCCATAAAATTTTCCTTAATGATACTTCTCAGAGAAACAAATATATATATAGGTCACTGGCTAAAAAGTAAAGAAGGGCAAACATTCAGCAGCATGGAAAAAAATCAATGCACTGATTAGACTCCTTTTTGTCATTTTATCGTACAGTTAGTTTAAAAATTACTGCATGCATTAATTGTGAGAATTTGCAGTTTGACTGAGACTGAGCTTTGGTTGTAGGTACCAGGCAAATACCATGTACACACTCGTGGAAAGGCAATTAACAGTTTGTTATACAGGTATCCTGTTTTAGTCCTATGTGGGGAACTACAGTTCAGTGCACTTCTGATGTGAACAACCCAGAGTTATGATGAGGATCCACAGGTTTAAGGAGAGAGTCCTCATCCAGATGCCCTTACTTTAGAAGCCAGTCTGGGGGATCCTGAAGGCACTCACATTTCTGACCAACTAACTACCAATTAGGGAGTTCCCGCAACCCAGTGCAAGTTTGATTATTCAAACAGCTTAAATCAGGAAAGCACTAGACTTATTTGTTGCTGTTGTTGTATTAATATGGCACACATAAAGAGCAGAGTTGGAGAGGATCTTGAATACTGAGTTTCCATGCCTTCTACCTGAAGAATTGGAGTGGTTCATGCTCCCAGCATAACCATGTGATCACCAATCAGGAAAAAGTACCGTACCGCGGAGTTTCTCACTCTAAAGGCACAACTAATTAAATCAACGGTCAAGGCATTAAACTCTATCTGTAGTCTCCCTCCACTCCCTGGAGGTTGAGAGGGCTAAAAAATAAAACCTATAATTATTTGGTTGGTCTTTCTTGTGACCAGCTCCATCCTGAAGCTACCTAGAGGTCCACAGTAGTCACCTATTTAGCATTGCAAAGACTCATTTCACTTAGGAATTTGTACGAGTTTTTGTCAGAAACCTTGGCAAGAAAGATATTCCTTGTCAGAAACCTAAGGCAAGAAAACAAATTCTTTATTATACTGCATGCAGGGACACCAAATAAACAAGTACATTGATTTAGTAAAAATTCAAGTGTAAAAAAAATTTAAGTGTATACCATGTACTAGGTGTTATTTTAGTAATTGACAAATAAAGCCACCAACCTGTATAAATCTCCTAGAAGATAACAGGAAAAGGTCTAGATGACCTTGGGTCATGGTAATGTCTTGGGTATGGGTATGCTAATGACTTTGGGTATGGTAATGACTTTTTGGATACAATATCAAAGGCACCATCTATGAAAGAAAGAATTGATAAATTAATTAGTCTATTAAAATTAAAAACATCTGCTCTGTGAAAGGCAAAGTCAAGAGAATTTGAAGGCATGCCACAGACTGAGAGAAAATATTACAAAGACACATCTAATACATCTAATATATACACATATATGTATATTTGCAAAATATATACACAGAAGTCTTAGAAGTCAACGATAGGAAAACAATCTGATTAAGAAGTGGGTCAAATAGCTTCACAGACACCTCACCAAAGAGGATATACGGATGGCATGTGAGCATATGAGAAGATGCTTCACATCATCTGTCATCAGGGAAATGCAAATTAAAATAACAATGAGATACCACTATCTATGTATTAGAATGGTAAAAATTCCAAACATTGACAACAAAATGCTGGCAAGGAGGTGGAACAACGGGAGCTCTCATTCATTATTGGTGGAAATAAAACACAGTGCATCCACTTGGGAAGAGAGTTTGCAATTTGTTATGAAACTAACATTGCCTTACCGTAAGATCTAGCAGTCCTGCTCTGGGGTACTTACCCAGATGAATTGAAAACTTACCTTCACACAAAAGACTTGCACACAGATGTCTCTAGTAGCTTGATTCTTAAGTGCCAAAAGTTGGAAGCAACCAAGATGTTCTTCAGTAGGTGAATGGATAAACAAACTATGGTAGACCCAAACAATGGACTGTTACTCAGCACTAGAAAGAAATGAGCTATCAAGCCATGAGAAAATGTAGAGGAATCTTAAATGCGTACTGCTGAGTGAAAGAAGCCAATCTGAAAAGGCTACATACTGTAGGAATCCAGCCATATGACATTCTGCAAAAGGCAAAACTGGAGATGGTAAAAAGATCAGTGGTTGCTGAGATGGGGGCAGGGTGGATGGCTAGAGCACAGAGGATTTTTAGGGCAGTGAAAATATTCTGTACATTTTAATGATGGATACATGACGTATATTTGTCCAAGCCCTAGAACATGCATAATCGAGAGTGGACTCTATGATAAACTATGTATCATTGTGCACTTTTGTGTCAACATAGGTTTTTTATCGCATTTAAACTATTACGGTCCATACCATAATGATGGATATATATCATCATACATTTGTTAAACCCTGCAGAATGTTAGAACACCCAAGACTAAGGTCTAATGCAAATTGTGGACTTTGGGTGATCATGATGTGCCAGTGTATGTTTATCAGTTGTAACACATGCACATGCAGTGGCGGATGTTGGTAATACAGTAGTTGTGTGTCAGTGAGGTAGATGAGGGTATATGGAAGCTCTCTGGATTTTTTGCTAAATTTTGCTGTGAATCTAAAATTTCTCTAAGAAAATAAAGTTCATAAGTTTTAAAAAAAGATGACACTGAAGATGTATGCTTTCCTGAGCGGATGTGCAGCTTTGCAGGGTTAATGTTTGTTTCATTTCCAACTAGGGCAGATGTCTTGTGTACCAGAGACTTTTAAAAAAATCATGTTGTTAAAAAAAAAAAAAAGATTTTATTTTTTTAATTTTTTTTTTTTTGCCTAAGATTTTATTTATTTATTCACAAGAGACACACACACACAGAGAAAGAGACATAGGCAGAGGGAGAAGCAGGCTCCAAGCAGGGAGCCTGATGTGGAATTCGATCCCGGATCCCAGGATCACGCCCTGAGCCAAAGGCAGATGCTCAACTGCTGAGCCACTCAGGCATCCCATACCAGAGACTTTTCTAGGAGTTCTCACAGTCAGAAAGTGGGCTGAGCCCTGACATCAATAAGGTGGTATATTCACAATACCTGAAGTAAGCTTTTGCTTTTTTTTGTGAATGGGTCTCAGTCTAACTGGTGCTGTTTATTGATAATCCACTGTATGGAGATTCAAACCTAGAGCCTGGGTACCTTTTCTATTTTTGGTGAAGATGGTAGGAGGGAAAAACTGATGGAAATTTTTTTGACAGCTTGCCCTATGAATGGTGAATAAGTATATATTTATTTGTAGGGAGGAGGAGGAGTGTAGATGGCGCTTTAGTCTTTAGAGCTTTATAGTTTTCTCTCCTTACATAGCTGATTTTGCTGTCTTGGATAATTTAACTATGTGACCAGATGTGAGACTTTTCCTATTGTCCAGGAAGTTTAGCTAAAGCTCACATTTGAGGAAAAATTCTCTTGTATTCTAAATTCTAATGGAAGGTACCGATACTATACAGTGTTTGGATCCAAAAAAAGGAATCTTTCTTTTTATTCTCTGGCGCGATGATTACTGAACTAAGGTCTATGTAGACCAAACCAAACCTGGTCCTGTTCTTTGGTTTTGTGAGAGAGCCTGATATGGGTTCCCTGAAAGTGGAGAGTTAATGAATTTAAAGACTAGTCCCCCCCCCCGCCCCCCCAAAAAAGACTAGTTCCCTCTTAACACATTTCCGAAGGTGGGAGAATTAAAGGAGCTTTCCAGCAGGGCTTGAAGGTATTGTAGCATAACATGCCAGGTGCTGGGGGCAACCTCATCCCTTTCCAGTTGTCCACAATCCTCAGAAATCAGAGAAGAGAACCTCGACGTATGCAGGTATCCCCTGAGGGAGAGAGTGAGGTCAGAGGAGGGACCATGGGGTTCAGACAGGTTCAGTGACAAGGAGTCATTCTGTCAACTTGGAAAGACATTTTCGGTGTAGGCTACTGGCAGGAGACCAGGGGAGGTCTGACTGCCCTACTCTTGGGGGGAGCCCTCAGCCACAGAGGGGGCCTGGAGTGAAGCTGAACATCCTTGAGAAAGACATTAGTGCCACTTCTGTAGACAGTAAAATCAGACCAAGTTGATCAAACCTCCCACCACATATACCAATATAATGTTACTTCTGGTCTCCTTTTCCTCTTGACACAACCCAACACAGAAATCTAGACCCTGAAAGAGTGGGAAAGACAGAACTTTACTAACCACGTTACTCCAAGCAGACAGGTGTCACAGCTATGACTTGTACTAAGTAAGAGGAGGATCTTAAAATTGATAATGACATTAAAACTGTGAACTGGATAGGACTAAATTTTAGTAACCAAAACAGTTGAGATCACTAATGAAACTCTAGGATGTTAAAAAGATGGAAAAGCGGATATGTGTGAATCAAGGTGAGGGCTCTGAGTTATAAATCTTCGCCAACATTGTGGCTTCAAGTGGTGCATGTTTATTATCTCATGGTTTCCAGAGAATCCGAGGTGTGGGAATGACTTAGCTGGGTCCTCAGCTCAGGGTCTCACAAGACAGCAATTGGGGAGTCAGACAGGCTGCATTCTCCTCTGGAGCTCAGGATCCAATTCCAAGCTCAGTCAGCTCGTTGGAAGAATTCAGTTCCTTACAATTGTGGAATTCAGGCCCTCAGCCGCCCTTCTCCATGAGCAGTTCACAGCACGACTGTCTGCTTCTTCAAGGCCGGCCAAAAAGCATCTCTGCTGCCTCAGGAAGGGCCAAGGGCCAAGACACTCTGAATGCTCACCGATGAGTAGGTCAAGGCCACCAGGATACTGTCCTTTAGAATAACTTAAGGTCAACTGATAAGGAGCCTTCCTTGAATCTGGAAAGTACCTTTGAAATGTATCGTGATTTACCTGCAGGAGGGGCATCACACAGTCCTGAGGAAGGTTATTATGCATGGGTGCGCCCCAGGGGGTGAGGATGCAGGGGCCATCTTAAAATTGAATTCCACCTACCACAGAGAGTATGGAGGACAGTGACAAGGAAGGAGGTGCATGCTTCACTTAAATTTAAAATCACTCTCATTCATTCATTCATTCATTCATGAGAGGCACAGACATAGGAAGAAGGAGAAGCAGGCTCCATCCCAGGACCCTGGGATCATGCCCTGAGCCAAATGCAGATGCTCAACCACTGAGCCATCCAGGTGCCCCCAAATCACTCTTGTATTAAACTCTGCAGCCAAAACAAAGTACTACTTAAGTTTAGTAGCTAAAAGTCTGTAACGCCTAGAGTGGATATGGGAAAAATGAAATCAATCATTTCATGTTTATAATCCATTGAACCGCCCCCCCACCCCACCCCGCTTAATAAACCTGTTACAGATAAGTAACTGTTCACTGGTAACCAATGGATTACTGGTCAGAATGAATAAGGTGTTTGTTCATATTGAAATAGTCCATGTGCAATAAGTAATTTTGATAAAATGCATCTGATCGAACTCTCAAAATCCAGAGATTGGAAGTTTTCCTACTAGTGGTTTTGGAAACTGGGGTCTTAATTAATATCCACAGATGGATTCTGTTGAGTTATTTTCTCTCAAGTATCTTAACTCTATTCCTGAATGATAAAGGAGAGGCCTTATTAATTGAAATTTTTATAGTAACACCAGGCACTATTTTATTACTCAATGGATATCAATTATTTTGAAAGTACCTATCTGAGTAGGTGAAAGGAGAGTTTGGAAGTTTATTTCAGGGGCAACAAAATAAAACCCGAGTCTGGGAATGATAATTGTGTGCTCAATGAATTTATTCTCTCCAGAAGCAAAAATTTACTTTTATCTTTGTATTTTTTTTCTGGAAAGAAAAGGGTTAGCCACAGATACTTTCCATAACTGATTTCTGCTAAGCCTTTCCTTAATTAAAATGATGTGTTTGTGACTACAAGCAGTTATTAAAAGCACATAATATAAATATCTTCTCATATTTATTGCTCCTTTTTGTTATTTAGAAAGAGCACTAGATTATTACCACATAATTTATTCTCTGATAATTCTCTTAATAAGGGAATAAACTTCAGGAAAGTGCTTTTAAAAGACATTATGGATGAAAAGTGTTAGTGAGAAGCTATAGACCTAAACAGCTTTTCCATTTCTTTGGATTTTATGTTTTTAATAATAGATTGAATAGTTAGTTGCCTGCTTGACAAGTTTATTGTCCTTATCCAGTTGCCAAGTGAGAAACATTTCCAAACTGACAGCAGGTATTAAAAACACCTACAAGTGATTCAAGCCATTAAGAAGTCATAAAACTTGAGATGGGGTGTTCGCTAGGCTTTGCTCCGTTAGCCAGGCTTTTTTTTTTTTCTTTTCCTCAGAACACTGGGCCCCCAGCTGTTGCAAGTTGAGGTAGCAGACATTTCAAGGTGAAAGCGTCAATTTGTAACTGAAACTCTTAGGCTACTCCCCAAGCAACATACAGCGTTTTCCTTATAAATATTTGAAGCTGACTCATTAACTAATCTGGATTAAGAACAAAGGGAGTTAGGGATTGCTCTGTGTTTCTCTGAAAATGTCCAAAGTGGTACTCATAAAAAGCAGCACTGTTGTGACTTACAGAACCCATGTTTTTTTCTTTTATATTCTGTTAGAGTCTGTAAAAGGAAGGTATCATTTCAGATTTCTTTATAGCGCTGATGCCTAACACTTGTTCTGTCTTTGTTAAGAGTTGGGGTCATTGGAGAGGCTCTGGCTTTAGATTGCTGAGAATTCCATGCAAAGATTATTAACCCCAATTACCTACAGGGTCCAGGGAGATAATGTAAATACATAAATCAAGAAGAGAGGTGAGAAAATAGGGAATATGAGATCTATCTCAAACAGGCCAGTGTCGGCCTACCTAAATGCATGCTTAAATAGATTTAAAAAAATTTTTTTTAAGATTTTATTTATTTATTCATGAAAGACAGAACGAGAGAGAGAGAGAGAGGCAGAGACACAGGCAGAGAGAGATGCAGGCTCCATGCAGGAAGCTCGATGTGGGACTGGATGCCAGGACCCCAGGATCGTACTCTGAGCCAAAGGCAGATGCTCAACTGCTGAGCCTCAAATTGATTTTATATGCGTAGCCTAATATGACTGCTTAGGTGTGTAAGCCACTAGTTTGAAACTCGTGGTGAAAAGACACTCTGATATTCCCATAGTATGAAAGGAAATGGGTTTAAAAGTGAGTACTTCTTGTAAAGATTTAAAAATTTGCCTGCTGGAGTAAATTACCTCTTCAAAGCACCTACATATAGTATTTTGAAGCACTGTTTGGTCTTTAGCAAGGACTTCAGCCTTTTTCGGAGTTGTAATATCCTACTATTAGGTGTATCTCAGATCATTCCTTTAGCTTTGGATCTAGTAAGTACTACATGGGAAATCTTTACATTAAAAATGAAAGCTACATTTGTTTTATGCTGTTTTTTTTTTTAACTGGAGAAGTAAGTGACTTTTGATTGAAAATGATGAGAACACATATTTATTTAAACTCCTTTGCAAATTTCTCTAAAGTTACAGTCATTACATTTTTAAAAAGAAATTACATGTCCGTAGAGCAAAGGGAAAGGAGGGAGCAGGTAACAGTGGGTGAGTGTTGGTAGGGCCTCACATTTTTTGAAGATAAGAAGTGGACAGTTGGGTGGAAAGTAGTAGAGTGAGAGAGGCTAAAATCTAAAGAAGTAGAGTGAGAGAGGCTAAAATCTAAAGAAGTAGTAGAGTGAGAGAGGCTAAAATCTAAAGAAGTAGTAGAGTGAGAGAGGCTAAAATCTAAAAAAATATGGGGGCTGCTAACCAGTGCCAGTTGATTCACCTGCCAAAATAACTCAGAAACTCAGGAACTAGGGAACTAGAAAGATGAAGTGAAGGATGTGATGAAAACTGGGGAGGGCAAGATTTTTAGAAGAGCTGAAGGGCCAAATTAAAATTCCTGGATACCCATTCCTATTCCACACAGTAAGTCGATTAGCCTAGCTCTGTCCTCAAGACCACTGGCTTTTTGTTTTCAGGAGCATCGTACTCCGGACTCTTGAGCCCCAGACATGTAAAAGGGAGAGGTGGAGGTATTCTGCTGAAACAGGTGGTTGGCTTGCAGCTGGATAAATCCCCCAGGCAGGAGATTGGAGGTTTGGAGAAACTAAATCCTCTGAAACAGACACGCAGAGAGCGGTATTTGGGACTCTCTTACCAACCTTGTACCAGTGGAGCTCAACAGTCCCCATAATTTTGAGTGCCTGTAAACAAGTTTAAAATAAAATGCATGTAATAATTATTAAAATTCCAAGCAAATAAAAAACTGGAGTAAATAACACACATCCATGAATATTACTAAGATTTTTAAAAAATGCTAGTCTTTGCCATATTAGCTTCAAAGTCTCCTCTTTAAGAATAAATTAGATACTGTGAAAGTGGTATCGCCTTTATTCTCAATTCCTTCCACTCCAGGGTTAACCACCTTCCTGAAATTGTCCTGTGTTATTCCCATGTAAGTTTGTCTATTTTTATTATATATACATATGTCTCCATAAATGCTACTATTTTGTGTGTTTAAAAATATTTGTAAATAGTATTATCATTGTGTTTCTTGGGTTAACTCCATTGGGTTACAACAATTAGATTACAACAGTTGGGCTGATAGCAATAATATGTATTATTTGTGGATATATATATAATATATATATATATTAAAATTTTTATTTATATTCCAGTATACCATATAGTATAATATTAGTTTCAGGTGTACAGTATAGTGATAATATGTCCATACAACACCTGGTGCTCATCACAAGTCACCTCCTTAATCCCTATCACCTATTTCACCCATACTCCCAACCAACCCCCTTCCCCACTGGTAACCATCAGTTTGTTCTCTATAGTTAACAGTCTGTTTCTTGATTTGCCTCTTTCTCCCACAGCCCCCTCTCCCACTTTGCTCATTTGTTTTGTTTTTTAAATTCCATATGTGAGTGAAATCATATGGTATTTTTCCTTCTCTGGCTGACTTGTCTCACTTAGCATAACACTCTTTAGCTCCATCTATGTCATTGCAGATGACAAGATTTCATTTCTTTTTTATGTCTCAGTAATATTATATATCCCACTTCTTCTTTATCCACTCATCAGTCAGTGAACACTTGGGCTGTTTCCATTATTTGGTTATTATAGATAAAGCTGGTATAAACATCAGGGTGCATGTAAATCCTTTTGAATTACTATTTTTGTATTCTTCAGGTAAGTACCTAGTAGTGCAATTGCTGGATCGTAAGGTAGTTCTATTTTTAACTTTTTGAGGAACCTCCATACTGTTTCTCAGAGTGGCTGCACCTGTTTGCATACCCCCCAATAGTACAAGAGGGTTCCCCTTTCTCCACATCCTTGCCAACACCTGTTGTTTCTTATGTTGTTGATTTTAGCCATTCTGGCAGATGTGAGGTCTTATCTATTTTGGTTTTGATTTGCATTTCCCTGAAAAACAGTGTTGCATATCTTTTTATGTGTCTGTTAGCCCATCTGTATGCCTTCTTTGGAAAAATATCTATTCGTGTCTCCTGCCCATTTCTTAACTGGATTATTTGTTTTTGGGGTATTGCATTTTATAAGTTCTTTATTTGTTTTGGATACTAACCCTTTATCAGGTATGTCATCTGCAAATATCTTCTCTTATTCCATCAGTTGATTGCCTTTCAGTTCTGTTGATTGTTTCCTTCGCTGTGTAGAAGCTTTTTAGTTTGATGAAATTCCAAGAGTTTATTTCGCTCTTCTCTAGGATTTTAATGGTTTCGTCTCTCACATTTAGGTCTTTCATCCATTTTGAATTTATTTTTGTGTTTGGTTTAAGAGAGTGATCTAGTTTCATTCTTTTGCATGTTGCTGTTCATTTTTCCCAACACCATTTGCTAAAAAGACCATCTTTTTTTCCTACTGGATATCCTTTCCTGCTTTGTTGAAGATTAGTTGACCATATAGTTGTGGGTTGTATGTGTGTGTGTGTGTGTATTTGCTTTGTGCTCATGAGTCAAATTGCCTTATGATTTCTATTTACATTCCATCCTTATGTCTTTTTGTATAAAGGTTATATCAGCCTCACCAAATTGGATAGATGATAAATAGGTATTTAATTAATTAATTTATTCATTCTCTGTAGCAGATTATAAAATCTATTGGCTTTATGTTCATTGCATCTTTTGTGTTACATACCTCTGAAACCATCCGAATCTGGTGGATTGAGCATGTAAGTTTATGTACACATAGAATTTTAACTACGATTTGATTTTTTGGTAATGTTTGAAAGTTTTTTTTTTTTTGACATTTTCTGTTTCTCCTTAAGTCTGTTTTGGTGAGTTATGCTTTCTAGAAAGGTATTTATTTTTTCTAAGTTTTCAAATTTAATATGAAAAGTTCATAAAATTATGGTTAAAAATACATATCATATCTTTATATGTACATATTTTTTGTGTGCACCTTCTTTACTTTTGCTTTAATTTTATCCGAGGTTTGTCTACTAGTCTATTAGTTTATGGCTGTATTTTTTTTCCATTTAATTTATTTCTTCTTTTTATTATTTCTTCTTTTGCTTTATTTTCTTTAAACTTTTAAATTGTGGGGGCACTTTTGATTTCCTAGTGTGTACATTTAAGTTTATAAATTCTCCTTTGAGTGTTGCTTTAGTCTTGATATTTATATATTACTATTCAGTTTTAAATCTTGTCTAATTTCTACCTTTATTTTTTTTTAAGAAGATTTATTTATTTACTCTTTTAGAAAGAGACAGAGTGTGTATGTGGGAGGGACAGGGGAGAATGAGAGTGATAAAAATCGTGAGCAGACTCCCTGCTGGGCCCAATGCAGACCTTGATCTTTGGACCCTGAGATCATGACCTGACCCAAAATCAAGAGTTGGTGCTTAACCAGCTGAGTCACCCAGGCACCCATCTACTTCGATTTTTGATGTAATTTGTAGAGTTTTGGTTTTTCTGCTAATAGTCAACAGACTTACAGTTAAACTGTCACATATTGTATTTGCATAAGAAAACTTGGAATAAAACATCAGTAAAATAAATGTTAAAGAACAATCATTTGATATTAGTGAAAAGTCATCATTACAGAGTGACACCTAAGTGCACATTTTGTAACTACATACATTAAATCATTGCCTTTGGGATACTCTTAAAATTACTATTAGCTTTTGAAGTTGTTGATGATGCTTTTCCATGTTGTTATCTTCTGATATTTCATGAGGTCTGTGAAGCATGTGGGCATATGCATGTGTGCTTGGGTATTTCATTTTGTCTGTCTTCATTGTCTTACTGAATACATAGGGGCTTTTTAAAATAAGGACTCAAGCCTTTTTATCAGTCCTGGGAAATTTTCTGCCATCATTTCTCTTTACTCACCACTCTCTTTGGTCACTCTTCTTGAAGTTTTATTATGGTTAAATTGTGTATTTCTGTATTTCCTCAATTTTTAAAGCATTTTATCTTGTTACCATTCTGCTTTCTCTTTGATTTTCCTGTTTACTCTTTGGTTTTGTTAATTCAACTATTTAGGGTATCTTTTCTATTTAAAATGTTAATAAGCATTTACTTTCTTTCTAAGTTGGCCTTTTAAATATTTGACTCTACTTACTTAATAATCTAATATTTTACAACTTTCCATTTTAATTTGTGGATGCTACTGGTGCCTTTATTTATGAGGATTTTCAGAGGTACATATCTTAAAGCTCTCTACAGATTTCTTTTATCTTTGTTTTCTTAGATGGAAAACCTCTAATTTGTAGACATTGAATACCAAGTTTCTCAGTGTAGGTGTTTCTCTAAACATCATTATTATACCTTAGGAACTCAACTTCAAAAAAAGATTTCTCTTTGGTGTGCCTTGGGTTGGGACAATTGCTGTGTGAAATGCTTGTGGTTTGCCTCTCTTTCTCTTTTTCACTCTATCTATTTCCTTTCTCTGATCATTTTCCCCTTTCCTTTCTTTCCTCACATTATCTCTCTCTCTTTTTTAAAGGAAATATATCAACCTTTTTTAAACTATGGAGTTTTTCTTTTTTCCTTCTAAGCAGAGGTAGGTATTTAAAAAAAAATCAAGACTTTTTTTATTGTTTATCATTTCTGGGTTTCTACAGAAAGAGGGAGTATTTATTTATTTATTTTTAAAGATTTTATTTATTTATTCATGAGAGACAGAGATGGGAGAGAGAGACAGAGAGAGAGAGACATAGAGATAGGCAGAGGGAGAAACAGCTTCCCGCAAGGGAGATGTGAGACTCCATCCCAGGACCTCAGGATCATGCCCTGAGCCAAAGGCAGATGCTCAACCACTTAGTCACCCAGGTGTCCCAAGAGGGAGCTTTTAAAATGTACCTTTTTGACCCAGAAGCCAAATCACTACTTTTACATTAAAACTAACTGCATTAATACAAATGACAAGAAGATAAGGAAACTTTTTTCTTAATATTCTTTTTAAAATGGACCTGTGGGAATATGAAGTATGCAAATAGAGTAAATGCTCTCAATCATTATAACTATTTGAAGATTTCCAGAAGGCATTATTCTAAGTTTTTAAATAAGACTGGGATTATTGAAGTTTAGCAAAACTTAGTGCAAAATAGAGTTTATCTGTTAATTTTATATTTGAAGGTCCATATGTCTCTTAAAACTCAATATAGATATCAGAATATATATTATGGCCTTGTTCCTTAAAGTGATTTTTATACCCAACTTAACTCATAAGACATATTTATTTTAATAGTTATCTCCTACTTTTAATGTAACGTACTTAGATAAAAAGAAATGCCCTCTCAGAAAGTGTGTGACATTGCACCATTTTTATTAAACTCATTATATCCTTAGGTGCAACTTCCAAAAGGATTATAAAACAGTCAATGTCCACTTAGTTTAGAACAAGGTTAGAACAACCTCAGCTAGATCAACATAATAGATACTCTACATTCAGATAACAGAACTCTTATTTGGTTGAATGCAACCCACAAAATTCAGACACAGTAAAGGTCATTAAATTCATTTTTTTTTAAAGATAAAGCTGATTTCAAGTCCCCACACAACAGTGTTGATAGGAAATTCTATATTACTTAATATTGGCTCCTTCTTTATCTTCATTAGTCTGTAAGGATATCTTGGGCCTTAGGGGCGCCACAATGGCAATAGCCACGTTAATTACTATTTTTATTACCATTGCCACAGTTGAATATCAGCCTTCTGAAATTTGTATGACATTGATATATTCATATCTGGCCGTAGACATATACCAGGCATGGATAGTTGGGATGTACAACAAGCTTGATTAGATGGAAACACTTGCTATTTTGTTCAGAATCCAAAGCTTCCAGCAACTCACTCCCTATCCAGGTTTCTGCATGTGTTGAGGACATAAGTCTGTGGATTTTGTAGAACTTGCCTCTGTTTTTCAGGTCTTCAGGAATCTTGGTCTCTGAGCCATATTGCTCTTTCATAGGTATCCACAATTAGACACTTTCTCATCTCTTTCTAGAGACACCTAGCTTACTTTTTAAAAATGTTTTATTTAAAGCCCAGTTAGTTGACATACAATATTAGTTTCAGGTATAGATTTTAGTGATTGGTCACTTATTTATAACACCTGGTACTTATCACAGGTGCCCTCCTTAGTAGCCATCACCCATTTAGCCCATCCCCCTGCCCACCTTCCCCTCCAGGAAGTTTGTTTTCTATAGTTAAGGGTCTATTTTATCTTTTGCCTCCCTCTCTTTTTCTTTTCTTTTCTTTCCTTTTTTTTTTTTTAAAAGTAAACTGAGTTTTTTTTGTTTTGTTTTATTTTTTTTTATTTATGATAGTCATACAGAGAGAGAGAGAGAGGCAGAGACACAGGCAGAGGGAGAAGCAGGCTCCATACACCGGGAGCCTGACGTGGGATTCGATCCCAGGTCTCCAGGATCGTGCCCTGGGCCAAAGGCAGGCGCCGAACCACTGCGCCACCCAGGGATCCCTTTTCTTTCCTTTTTATTCATCTGTTTTGTTTCTTAAATTCCACATATGAATGAAATCATATTGTGTTTAAATTTCTCTTGTTTTGCTTAGCATAATTACTCTAGCTCCATCTGCATGGTTGCAAATGGCAATATTTCATTCTTTTTTATGACTGATTACTATTCCATTGTATCTATATATACCACATCTTCTTTATGGATTGACCTGTTAATGGACATTTGTGTGCTTGATCTTATGATTCAAGAACTTAGTGGGTTTTTTCCCTCCAGTTATGCCTATGAATCTCAAGGCAGCTAAAAACTTGTCTCAAAGACATAGATAATAAGGAACTTAGACCTTGGACAGAAGGCTTGGCTGTTCTTCTAAGAGGAAAGTAAAAGAGAAAATTTGTTATTTTTTCTCTCCTGTACCAGCAAGACCAGGGTAGAAATTAATATCTCATATCCTGCCATAGAATTACTGTTTCATAACTGTAAATAATAAAAGGTTACCCTTTTTGAGCACTTGCCCTGTGTAGGAATGTGTTTGGAGCTTTATGTATATTAATATATATTTACATTACATGTCTTAATTCACTTAATTTTTACAAGAAGCCAGTGAAATAGATAGATACTATTGTTAACATTTTATAAATAAGAAAACTGGGGACACCTGGTTGGCTCAGTGGTTTGAGCCTTTGTCTTCAGCTCAGGGCATGATCCTGGAGTCTGGGGATGGAGTCCCACATTGGGTTCCCTGCAGGGATCCTGCTTCTCCCTCTGCCTATGTCTCTGCCCATGTCTCTGCCTGTCTCATGAATAAATAAATAAAATCTAAAAAAAAAGAAAGAAAAAGAAAATTCAGGTGGGGAAAGGTTGACCTACTTAGCCAGGTTGCACACTCATAGGTGGTAGAGATGGGGTTTGAAATTTGGCAGTCTGGTGTTGGTGGTGTGGGTCTTAGTCACCATATAAGATTGTCTTCACAAAGATCTCCAACATAGTTTGTTTGAATTTTAAAAGACCGAACTCTTCATTCATTGTTTTCTCTATTTGCTGGTGTGATAATCTTTTTTTTTTCCCATTTGAATTTGATTTTCCAAGAATGAATATTTATTGAATGCTTTCTGTGAGCTTGGTACCGACTGCAGTTTTACCAATATCATTTATTTTGACCCTCTGAACCCTATCACCTATATAAAGGTGATATTACTTCCGATTTACAGATAAACCAAGATGAAGACTCATTATTATCTGTCATCTAGTCCTAACTCCTCAAGATCTATTTTCTCTAATTATATAAAGACAGCATTTTGCTTGCTCAGAGTTACAGCACCTAGTTCTGGTGGCGTTTTCTTATTTTCCTTCCATTATCATGCTTTTATAGATTTCACTATGCTCATCCTCAAGCAAGATTTTGAAAATTATTAAAACTACCTATGGAAAATAATTGAAATGTTTAAACACCACAATTTAAATTTTTTAAAAAGATTTTATTTATTGTAGAGAGAAGGCAAGTGAGAGAAAGGGAGCACAAGTCAGGGCGGTGGGGGGGGAGCAGGGGGCGCAGAGTGAGAGGGATGAGCAGATTCCCACTGAGCACAGAGCCAACACAGGGCTTGATCTGATCCCAGGACCTTGGGATTATGACCTAAACTGAAGGCAGATGTTTAACTGACTGAACCACTTAGGCACCCTATAATTTAAATGTTTTAGGCATTACTTTTAGCTTTGAAATAGGAGAAAAGAAAGGAAAGTAAAAATAAAAAAAAAAAAACAATTCCCCAGAAGCATTCTCTTTTCAGTATATTTAATTAAAAGTCCATATCGTGTTGTTCTATTAAAATTAATGTTTTTAGCAATGAATTGGTTCCATAGTTCTATAATGTAGTAGTGACTGGTGCTGTGCTGTCCACAGGCTTTGGGGGGAATGTAAGGTGGCATGGAGTACCTTAAAGGTAAATTCACTGTATAGGAGATTCTTAGGCTTAATTTCTCTCCAGGGTGGATATTTTTATGAGGTTTCATTCATTCCTTCTTCCGTTTAATCTGACACAGCTGATAGAAAGATTAAAAAACAACATGCAAAAAATACCCACAGTACATGTCACAGTGGTTTCGGTGATTCTGGTTTTTTCTTGCTGCCTCTGGATCCTTTTTCATAATCATATTTGCCCAAATCTCTTCTACCCAAAGTCCAAATGTTGGATTTTCCCACACTTATCCATAACCTTTTCTATCATTCTTGTCTCCCTGTTTCTCTCATATATTGACATGGGTTCATTTTCTGTGCATATGAGGATGGTTTCCAAGTTCCTATATTTAGTCTACCCCTCCCCCCGAACACAAGATCTTGTGTATTACCTTAGAGCTGTACTTGGATGCCTTTCAAGTACCTCAAACTGAACATCCTCAAAGTGGAACTAATGACCTCCTGTCAGTATTTCCTTACTCAGCATATTGTCGCGCTGACCATCCAACTGCGCCTGCCAGAAGCCTGAGATTCATTCTCAGCACCTCTCTTACCCCATGCATCCACGAAACCACCAAATCTAGGAAATTCTAACCTCTCATCAGTTTTCTCAGGTCTTGTTTTTTCTCCATCTTTGGCAAATCTCTAGTTTAAGCCAATGTCACCGCTGTCTGGCACTCAGCGGTTGTCCCCTAAATGCTTTCCGCCAAGAGCAGACTCTTACCACTTTGTGATTCATTATTCATTAAGCAGCCAGAATGATCTTTTCAAAAGACAAACCTAATATTGTTATTCTTTTGCTTAGAACTCTACAGTGCCTTTCTGTTACAACTGTGATAAAGCCCCAAGTCCTTAGAGTGGCTCACAAGACCCTGCATAATATGATCCCTGCCAATACTCTCAGCAATAATCTCATTTTCCTTTTATTCCTATGATTTAGCCATGCTCCCTTTTCTCTTTCCTTATTTCCTTAAACAGCTTTTCCTACTTCAGCTGGTAGGAGGCCATGTGAAGCATTGTGAAGCAGTGCTATATAGGTGATTTAAGAAATTAGTGATCATTCTAGTGTTTGTATATTATTTTTTCTAAAAAAAAAAACAAAAACAAAAACAAAAAAACAAAAAACAAATGCCATGCACTTAACTTGTATATTTATTTGTGTTATTTACCTGGATGACAAATTGGGTCATGACTAAATTTAATAAAGTGTGACCTTTACTTTTTTCTCCATAATGAGTACATTTATAAGTCCCACTAATGTATATAATTCTGTCAAATTTACCCCAGGCTGTATTACATTATGAAAATTGAATGCTCTTTCTACCTTATCCTAATACCTTTTGATTTGTGATCACTAGTGAGGTTTTTCATTTCTAGAACTCCTTGTCAGCACAATCTCTTTTCAAACTGTGGTTCAGTGTGACCTCTGCATTTTCTTCCTCCCCGAGATGTTCTTCCTTGCGTCGACGTGTTGTCAGTGTCCTGGATGAACATTGTCTTGCAGTGTTTGCTGCCAGCTGAGGGTGGCGGGGCTGAAACTGGGGAGGAGGGTATAGGGAAGAAGCTGGGAGATTAAAACTGGACATGACCTCCCTGCCTCCAAACTAAAGCTTCTCTCTTTCAGTTTACCAATTACCCCCTTCTCATCTGCTACTCATGACTTTTAGCGAGAGAAGTTGCTTGCAGGTAAGACAGATATACTGTACTCAGATGGTTGACACATTCTCATAGACTGAGGGTAGTGCATTAAAGATTCAAAGGAAGAGTGACTGCTACTCCCCTGTCTTTGTCTTTGGGCAAAGTCTCTATGAGAAGTTCATCCACTAGAGACAAGTTGGGGTAGCATAATGTTGTGCCTAAGGGACTAAGGAGTCTTAGTTTCCTCATCTCTAATATGGGAAGACTGAAACTCACTTCGTGGCCCTGAGAAAACAGTGAAATGGAATGGAAACCATGATGTGTTTGACACCCACCATACACTCAGTGGATGAGTTCTTTTCCCCTTCCCTCCCAGCTTTATCATCTAGCAATGCCTTTTCAGAAGCTCTTCTTTGCCCAAACCATGGAGAATTTTGCGTTTTGTTTTAGTGCAGATCACATTTTCCTTAACAGCTCAATAGTAGTTGATTGGGATTTGCCTTGCTCTATACAGTCAGTTGCATGGACACTGTCCTCTCTTTAAGAAAGACCTGTCCTGGTGCTGGTATGCGTGCCCCGTATGTGCTGGGGTTAGCACAGGGGCATATCACATAGAAAACTGCCTAAAATCCAGACTAGGCCTCTCCCCACTGGCACATGTATCCTAGCAGTGGTTCTTTACCAACCCTTCTGAGCCTTCAGCCCACTGCTGCTCTCTCTCTAAGCTCCTTTCAATTTCTCTCTGACTCTCTCTCCTTCTCTATTTTTCCTTTCTCCTTTGCCCTCTCTCTCACCTGTGCCTTGATCAATAATTCTCTTCCTGCCTTTAGGATCTTTTCTTTCCTCCTGTATGCATACCTTTATTCCTTTTCTTGTGTAAATACATTCACAAGTTGGCCATTTTCTCAATCATTTTATTCACTTATTCTGCACCAAAAAGGAGCTAAGTGGTCCTGAGAAAGAATCTTCTTCAGCAGATGGGAGAGTCTGCAAAGACTTCTTTCTGTTGCAGCTTTTGCATTATTAGGCCCCTTGAATGGCTGTCTGTCCACTTCAAAACATCGATCTCCTGATTGATCCCTTCTCACATACAAATATTCTTCACTCCTACTCTGGCGTCTGCTCTTTCCTTCTGGTCAAAAACCTTTGTGTCACATGCTGTATGTTATCTACTTGTACTTTTAAAGATACATTCCCCACTTTATTTCCAAAACTCTTCCTTAACATCCAGTTTCTTTATCCAACATTGCCAGTGAATTTTTCCCCTCTTTTTCATATATTTCTCTAGAGCAGGGTATTTCAAATATAATAATATCATTATTATATCATTTTATGTAATTTATATAATCCTTTGTACAAAACAAAGTGATTTAATCAGATTCTATTTTAAAAGCACAAAGACATTGGTTAATAAATATAATTCGACTCTGAATACATTTATACATATGCATGTATTATGAAAATTAGAAACCCTTGCCTAATTGACCATTATATAGGTCTCGGTTTTCATCTTGTATATCTGTTTAAGTTGGTTATATCCAGAGATAATTTTTTTTTATGCTATAGTTCCACTTTAAAGACAGGAAAATTATAGTTTTGTCCTTCCTTCAGCAACTAGCAGGACACCGAAGACAAAACTATCTCCTCACGATGCTGTTTACTGTCTACTTAATGTGATTTTACTATCCTATTGCCTTCATTAGCATAACCTTTTCATTCTAGGAGTCTTTGGATAAAGGAAACTTCCAGAAAGACCTAGCCATTCTTCAGTGGGAAGCACCAACTGTTGAAGCCCCCAAACTCCCAGACCTTTGGCCTTAAAATCCTTATCCTGCTGTTTCTAGCAATTATAAACTGATATTACAATCTGTCTACAAGGAACCCTAATCATTCCCTCACATTGAAAGACTCAGTGGAAACCAAACTTCAAGTTCTCAATTAATCCTGACCTTGTCTTTTCCCCTCTGAGTCACAGAAATCTTTGTCAGTCTTTACCACAGTGAGCAGAAAACTCAGAACTGTCATATCAAGAGAGGTGCTAGTGATACTTGGGGAGCCAGTATTCCATAGCACTTTGCACATAGTTGATGCTCCATAAGTTCAGTTAGAAGAACAAACAAGCAAGTAACTCAGTATGTGCTAAAAGATCAACCTTTATAAGTTTTAGTAATTACAAAATATCAATGCATTTGGACTCTGGAAGTTGGAAATTGGAGCACAGATGCCATGGTTTGAGCTAATAAAACCCTATTGAACGTTATTGTGCAAATGCTAAATCTCAGCGAGTGTTAAGTGACAGAGCAGCTCATATTTCACTTTGTGATTGGAGTGCACTTTGATACTTGTTTCATGAAAGCCTTTATAAGTTATAGGCAGAGGTTAACAGTAATCGCATTTTTTTCCTCCTCTGGTTTTAATAAATGCCTTTAGGGCATTTCATTCTGTTAAATCAAGCAGCAGACAAAAATGTAATGCACTGCTAACCTCTAAAGCGTGTGAAAAACTTAGTTCATAAAATATGTATGAGGAACACAGTGTTGCAATGATAATGATACTTTCTTTCTGGCTTATTCTGGCAAAGGAGTTGATGCATCAGTGTCTCTGGTTCTTGATTTCTTTTGATTGGAGTTGCTCTTACTTCATATTATATTTAGTTTTTCAATGAATGTTCTATTAGCAGACATGGAAATACATAGTTGTTTTGGGGGGAGAGGGGTAGCAGTTGCCATGGCTATAGATTTGCTGTATTAGGAACTCGTATATGTAGCATTCTTCTCTAGAAAAGGAAAATTTAAAAAAAAGGAATTAGTATATATTGAAACATCAAATTTGTGTATATGAGTAAAAATATGTTATTGTTTTGATCTAATTTCATTCATAAATTATGATAAATGTAGATTCATATGGAATAGTTTCTTATAATATATTCTATTAAGAGCCACCAGTGCCTTTTAAGAGAACGAGTGTTTTATATTCTCCACAATAGGGGAAACAACAACATACTCAATATGTTTGTAAATAAACTTATGGCATGAAAAAAATGCATTCTCTACAATGTATCTTTCCTTTTTTGGTGAAAAGTATAAAACCATAGTTCTGCCTCTTCACTACTCAGTCATTATATTATCTCCATAGGAGACAGATACACTGTTTGAAGGGATGTTTGCAATTATAAATATAATAATCTCATTTTAAAATATAAGCTTACTTGATATGGGTGTCATTAATTTATAGTACATGAAAAATAAGATAGAAACATGAATGATACCTTGATAATTTTTTTCTTCATTTATAGTAGGTATATATAATTGAAAATTGAAGAATGCTTTTAAAAAAATAAGTAAGGAGTGGAGCATGTGGGTGGCTTAGTTGGTTAAGTATCTGATTGTGATCTCAGGTGTGAGATTGAACCCCCATCAGGCTCTGTGCTCAGCAGGGCATCTGGTTGAGATTCCTCTCCCTCTTCCTCTGCTTTTCCCCCTGTTCACTTATACTATCAATCAATCAATCAATCAATCTTAAAATAAGTAAGGAGCAATTTAAATTTCCTCTAAAACTTTTTTTAAATTTTTATTTATTTATGATAGTCACAGAGAGAGAGAGAGAGAGAGAGAGAGAGAGAGAGAGAGAGATGAGGCAGAGAGAGAAGCAGGCTCCATGCACCGGGAGCCCGACGTGGGGTTCGATCCCGAGTCTCCAGGATCGCGCCCTGGCCAAAGGCAGGCACCAAGTCACTGCGCCACCCAGGGATCCCTCCTCTAAAACTTTTTAAGGCAAGATTAACATCTGGACCATAAAAAATTATTCCTACTTGTGTAATAAAGAATAAACCTTATCCCCCTGAAAATTCTGGACTTTTGCCCTCAGCAAGGAAGTGATCTCTAAGTCTTTAAATGAGAGTACCTTTGTTTATGTGGGGTCCTGGATCCACACGAGATAGTCTAACAATATGATTTATTGTGAGGACTTGGGTCACACAATATGAGCCCTATAGGAGACTACAGGTCTGCCAAATGTTTACATGTTAGAGCCCTAATAAAAACTCTGTACACCCGAGTTCAGGAGAGCTTCCCTGGTTGGCAATTCTCTATGCATGTTATCACACATCATTGCTGGGAGAAATGAGCATTTCCCACAACCCCAGTGGAAGAGGACACCTGGAAGCTCTGTGTGTGTGACTTTTCTGGGCTCTGCTCCATATGTCTCTTCTCTTGGCTGATTTTAATCTGTATCCTTCCATATTATAAACTGTAACAATGAACATAACAGCTTTCAATGACTTGAGTCCTCCTAGAAAATTATTAAACCTGAGGGTGGTCTTGGGAAACTGGAAATTGCAGTTGATGTCAGAAGTGAGGGTGATCTTGGGAATAACTTTGTGGTGGTGATTTATTACAACAGGCCTTCCAGGGACCTAAAAGAGAAAGCATTTCCCTACCCTAGTATTTATTGTAACCATCTAGCTTTAAAATGGTAGTTTATAATCTCAGTTTTTTTCCTAAATCAGATTGGCCTGTAAATCAGTCCAAATAACTAGAGTTTCTCAATATTATGGGCTTTCATATAGTCAGTATACAATGGTTTTACATAGTAGTAAAGTTAAAAGTTTTGATGTTACCACTATGTGCAAATTCATTTAGTATTTTTTTAAAAAATATTTTTATTTATTTATTCATGGGAGACACAGAGAGAGGCAGACACAGGCAGAGGGAGAAGCAGGCTCCATGCAGGGATCCTGATCCCGGGACTCTGGGATCACTACCCGGGCCGAAGACAGGCACTAAACTGCTGAGTCACCCGGGGATCCCCCATTTAGTGTTTTGATGTGTCTGATGTTCATTTTATTTTAACTGAGAATTTCCAAAACTTTGCATAAATAGTTCACTCTAAGACTTTTAGAGTCAAAGTCTCATAAGGCTCTCATCTCCATAGATAGTGCAATGCATAATGTTATGGGAGTTGGCTAATAATATTTTTAGCATATAAATAAGGGAAATATCAAAATATTATTTCAGTTTCTTATATACTTATGTCTGTTCCTTCCTCTTGACTACTGATGGGAATTATTTTTAAACTGAGGCTTAAAAGAAAGAATATGCTGTTGCCTGGGCTTGATGTCTCCCATCATTGCTCTGCTGTAACAGATAATTCCTTAGGCTTTCTTGCAATCACATTCTTGGCTTGTGTCTCTGGGTTGTCCAAAAGTTGGCTTGTGTCTCTGGGTACTCCCTGGTCTCACATGTACCATACAACTTGCCTCTGCCTTCAAGTCCTTGCTACTACTCTGATGGAAAAGAAAGAAGTTTGTACATAAGAGTCACTGAGTCAGAGTAGTTCTATGAAGAACGTACTATAGCTGAAATATTTAAAGAAGAATATTTAGAAAGTCATTAGCTATCATGTAAAGGTTACTTCCCTGAATCAGGGAATGCCAAAAACGAGAAAGTTCTCAGGAATCCTTGGTAAGTGACAGTGTTCTTACCAGAATTAATCAATCAGTAATTCTGGTAATTCTGATTACATTTTAAACCCAGTATATGGGGTATTAGAGGACCTTTGTTGTTGTCTTATTTGTTGTTGTTGCTATAGGGATCTGGAATTAAGTGTGGGGGACTTTGTCACATTAGTAACTTAAAAGATTTGTCTTGAGCTCCCCCAACCCCTCATACATTCAAGTGCTATAAAAGTATATGGCTTAGAGAGGACTGATGTGTGTGTGTTTGTGTGTGTGTTCATGTGTGCATGAACATATGCACACAAATAGAATTGGTGAGATTTTGAAAGATGACAAGTTACAGATTTGTTACAGGAAGAAAACTTTAATCAGAATTATATTAAGAGGAACAGGATTATATTAGGAGAAATTACATCAAGAGAAATTTGTGTTACATACTGATTAATCATTGTTGGTAAATTATATTAAATGAAAAGTTAGTGTAGATGTTTACTTATAATGAAAATGGAATAAAATGATAGTTTGGTTTGGGTTATTGTTAATTTGGATCATTACTAATTGAGGGAGAAAGGCATTGTATTCTTTTATGGAAATGTCAATAGAATTATGAAAATTGTATTGATCACCCCAATTTTAGGCAGTGCATATAATACTCATAGGTAGTGGCCTAAAGATCTAGGAATGCTGACATCTGCTTACTTATGCAGAAGTTAGTTTCAGGTAGCTTTATAATGGAAACTGGGTTTATTGAGTAAATGAAATATAATCACAGGGCCATTGAAAAGGGTTTCCAAGCAAATAGAGGATTGCTCCTTTCAACAGAGGAGTGGAAAGATCAAGAATTATGGGTTAAAATTTTAAGTCCTTTTCAACAGAGGAGTGGAAAGATCAAGAATTATGGGTTAAAATTTTTTTTCTTTCTTTTCTGTGGCCTAGGTCAGGCTGACAATTTATTATTTTAGTATTATTGTTATTATTGTAAATGGTCAGTGCTCACAATCACATTTATCAGTATACCTTATCATAAAATGACTGTAATCCAGATTGTTTGAGGTATTTATTCCATTTTCATGGGGAGACAAGAGAAGATAAAAAACAAAGCTACATGAATAATACAACCTGACATGACACATGGAAATAGAATAAATGGTCCAGTTAAAATGTTCTTAGCTGGATGATTTTAAAAAGCTTAATTAAATATTCATGAATGGCAATTAATAATTAAGATCCTAATATTTTTTCCCCTCAATTTGTTATTTACCCTTTGGGCACTAACTACTTGGAGTTAGTGCAAACATTGTGGGTTGAGGTCACAGTCCTCCACAAAACTCCCCTCACTTCAGACGTGAGCTGTAAGCTCCAGGGTTCCTAGGCTATAAATTCAGGGTCTCCCACCAACCCTTCAGATCCAATAATTTGCTAGAATAACCCAGAACTCAAGAAAGTGCTATACTTATGATGACAGTTCTATTATAAAGGATACAGATCAGGACTAATGAAGAGACATAGAGGATGAGGCCTCAGACAGTCCCAAATGTGGAACTTGGACATAAATTCCAAGGGCTCAGAGGCTTCCTTCCAGGAAGGAAGGGTGGACACCAGACAAATTCTTTCTTATACAACAGTCCCTAACATTTGTTTTCCTGATACAGTGGTTTTTATAAGAAATGATATGTTATTATTAAAAGGAAATTTCTTTCCTAGGCACACATATGCCATATTGTATCTTCTCCTTTTCTTTTTGAAGCTTTCTTCTGAGCAATGAATAAAAACAGTAAGTCGAATCCAAAGTAAAAAAATAAAAATCTTACCTCAGAAAGTTCTATCTGAATAGCCCCTCCAAAGCAGGATTGCTTTTGCTTCTTTTCATTTTTGGTCATTTTGCATCCTATTGGGATATGTTTCTGGTAGAGAAACTGAAGCCCCTGAACTAGTATCCTGCATGCATGACTGAACATTTGCTCTGTTGGCCTCCTGGGGTGTTGTGGTGAGGGTAGGTGTGTGCATGGGGTGGGGGTAGGGGAGTCAAGACAGGCAACTCAAACATCTATTGGTTGGTAGCGACCTCTCATTGATGTTATTGGTTGGATGTTACCAGCTTTAGGAATTTAGGGTGGTGATTGACTCCTGGGCAAGGAAATAATTAGAGGGACCATCTTTTGTTGTCATGAGTTTCTGAAAATTTTTTAAAAGGAAAAATACATGTATGGTCTCTTGTAGGAAACATCCTTGGCAAAGTGTGTTTGATACCAAGCATCATTACTCAGAGTAGCAACCTGGCACTTACTGCATCACATCTAAACTAATAAGCCTGCTCTTAAAAGCCTATATAGTAATGAGGTTTGGTCATTCTTGTTTTCTGATCACATTATATGAAATTACCTTCAACCTAAATGAGCCTTGGCGCACGCGCGCACACACACACGCTATAAACAATGCATTATTTATTAATCATCTACTATGAACACACATGCCAAATACTTCAAGGAGAAGAGAAGATAAAAAAATATTCATGGGAAGGAGGTTGGGATATAGTAGGAGAAGAAACTAATATATGGAATAGAGATAGAGGAGGAAAAAATGAGCACTGGCTCTAAGTGAAATTAGTGACCTATGGTTCTAAATAAAATCTCTGATGATTTGGTGAATAATACTTCCCATTTCCATCCCAGCAGTATGGTCAATGGTGACAAATTTGTCTTGGCCAGTAATCTATATTGCAATCTGGAGGAAGGAAGAATGACCTAGTTGATAGTAGAGAGCTTAACCATATACAGCTTGTTCTATGCTGGTGTACATATGTGGTGGCCTACATTTGAGTGTGTGTGTTTAATTTTACTTTTAGTAGGTATTGGATAATATGTTAGATTTTAATGAGAGTATACAGAAAATGTATATGCTCGAGATAAGAAAACTATTCTGTATTAAAAACTAATTTTTCTTCTTAAGAATGAGTAGACTATTTAAAGAAGCTAACAAATAGATTTTATCTTTAAAGAAATTACTACTTTCAACATTTCTTTCAAGGAAAGTAGAGTCTATCAGGCTACTTGTCCTGGAATGCCATTATCTCACCTATTGCTCTAATAGCAGCCGTGAGTGAAAGTATAAACTTTCTAGTGAAATATTAAAATGAAAACCTCAACTGAAGGGAAGTGGCAATTTGATTTTATTTAAAAATATTTAACTTACTGATATTTTATGGTAAATGAATAATTGAGAAATTAAATGAAGGGAAGCATGTGTTTCTTTTTAAATCTTAGAATATAAGATGTATTCATTTCATTAACATGATCTATAATAAAATTAATTATTGAGGAGCAAGAATTCCTTTCAAGGTCCTTCTAGCCAAACTAAGAATCAAATTGACATGAGACAGATTAACAGGAGAAAATCAAATTTAATAGCATATACGTGAGGAATTTGCATAGACATAGCAATTCCAAAAACAAGCAAAGTAAGGTATATATGTCATTCTGAATTAAGGAGATGGGGGTAGGGGTCTGGGTCTTTAAAGAGAAGGAATGCAATCTTCAGGAAGAATGCAGAAGAGTAAATGTTTGGTAAACAAATGTTTACTGGGCTGCTGAGAATCTATGGGACACGGAGGAGGAGGACTTTGATCAAACAGCTCTTGTTAGATTCCTACCTGTCTACCATATCTAATTCATTTCCAAATGGAATTAAATCTATGATAACAGTTCCTTCCTGGAGCATCTTCTTGATCTAAATTCTTTTTAGGTAGTTCTGGGGGAGGTGAAAAGCTTTTCCTAAATCTGTTGGGTTTTGATTGCTCTTTAACTCCAAATAATCTTTATGCCAAAGTGACTTGTCATGAGTGGGCTGCCCTTGGCCCCTACATTATAAAGTTTCCTTGAAACTCAAGTTTTCCTCGGATTTATTCCCTGACATCCTCTCAAATCATTAAGAGAGCAGTGGTCATCGTCTCAACTAGAGATCAATAAATGAGTTGTACTCCTTCAGGTTACCCAAAGCACCCTCCCTGAGTCCTCTATGAAGATAAAGTATAAGAAGTATATTGAGATTAAATGAAGAGTTGCCTCCTCCAACCCATTTCAGAATCCTCTGTCAAATTTGTCTCTTTCTGACCTTTCTCAATTGCTGTGCTTGTTTTCTTTATTGAACTCCTCCTTTGTGGATGGTAGTTTTATTTGTGGTGAGGGAGACGAAAAATGTAAAGTGCTGGTCCCTGTCCATAATGATTTTCTTCCCATTCCCTTGAAACACCCTCTGAGTATATGACATGTGACCCTTTAAGATCTTACCCATTTCCTTCATTGGTTTTCAGCTAGACCTTATCATTTTGCATATATCCTTATTAGGGATGATCTCTTTTTTGGCATTCTTAGAGGGAGAAGAGGGAGGGAAAGAAGAGGGAAAAAGTAGAAAAGGTCTAGAAAGCCATGTGAAGCACCCTGAGAAAGGCTTCCTCAAATTCCCAAGAACGGATTTAGCCTCAAGGCAGTTTTCTTCCTTTCTCCTCTCCACACCGAGGGTTGTATAGCCCACGTAAAGGCTTCCACAAATTACAGCAATTTTCTCCTAATGTAGGGGCTCCTACTGACCTATACCTTAGCACAGCTCAGTGCCACACGTGAGCAGTCATGCACCCAAAGGCAAAGTGAAAACAAAATAATCGGATGTTCATAAGGAAAAATATAACCAAGGAAACTCATTAAAAGTGAAAAGAAGGGTGGCTGGGTAGCTCAGTCAGTTAGGTGCCTGTGGCTTCAGCTCAGGTCATGATCTCAGGGTCCTGGAATTAGCCCTGCATCTGGCTCCCTGCTCAGTGGGGACTCTTTGTCTCTCTCTGCCTCTGTTCCTCCTCATCCCCATCCCTACTCACTCTCTAATCATCTTTCTCTCAAAAAAATTCTTAAAAAAAAGAAGAAAAAAGGAGGGAAGAAAAGAGGAAAGAAGGAGGAGGGAGGGGGGAGAGAGAGAAAAAGAGAGGGGGGGGAAACACCTACAGTGGCATTGGAATCTGTTTGTGAGCGCTTTAAATAATTCTACCTTTTAGCTTAAGATATTCCACCCCCTTATGATCACTTTCGGGACTAGAAGAAAGATCTAGGAGCAATTCAATCCAATTAGATGGGAAAAAAGAGATTTTTCTCTAGCAATTGCTATGCAGATATGTGTGTCATGAAACTGAAAAGGTGACACAAAGAGGCACATTTGGTTGTTGACAACAGAATTCCTCTTTATTTCCTCCCTTCCAGAGCATTTTAGAAGAAACCTTAACCTATTAGAAAGATGTCCTGGGTAGTCCTGCCAAGGTCAGTGCCCGCTTTCATCAGCCCCTGTGCAAGTGCAAGCGAGGCCTGGGAAAAACACCTGGGGGCAGCTCCCCCCCCCCCACACTTTATATTCAGTTGTCATATTCGTGTTTCCAGTAATAGGAACTGCTGGTGTGTGACACTTTTTGAAACTCTTGGTATTGTGGTCTTATAGAACATTTCAATGGGTAATAGTGTCAGGCAGCAGTAATTAATCTTGGAGGAGAAACCTGTTTCTGAATTGGAGCATCGCTTAAAGGTAGGACAGTTTGGTGTCTACTCATTTAAAGTTGTACTTGGGCTTCTACCTTTTACCTGTAGTTTAAAACACAATCATGATAGAAAGGCCTTTGCAGTTGAATTTTGGGTGTTATGAGCCATGAACTCTGAGTGGCTCCATCTAAACTTAATTTCTTAGTTCTGTGCCTGGCAATGAGGGTGTTGAGTCTTGTGTCTGGTGTTGAGGGTGTGGTTGGAAGATTAGACAAGGAGAGGGCTTAAAAGATGGAAGATGATGGGACTCTGAAGATCACCGAATCTAGAGCAAACCCCTCACTTTACAGAGAACGTGAAAACCAGAGAAGTTCGGAGACTTACCCAAAATCTATGAAATAGTTGTCAGAAAGGAATCCAAGTTCTCATATACATGTATTTTTAAATTCTCATATTTTCACCATTCACCCCCATCCCTGTGAAAGGAAACTCCACCAATTCAGTTCTGATTTCCATCTCTAAAAACCAGTCTCTCAGAGGCAAGCAAGAAAATTCTAGGGCATCCAATGAATAAAATGGAACAGCATGAGCACATCAGAACACCTGTATTTTTATGAGTACTGGAAGCAGAGTGAGGCTAACACAGAACTAAATAGAGAACAAAGATGGAGTGTTTAAGAGGAGCCACGCATAATCCTGGGGATGGGGCTCAGAGGCAAGTAGGAGACAGAGATACATATGTATGGAAAGTGGAGAGAACTAGAGTGCTGTCAGATGAACAATATCCTTCAGACTTTACCTGGTGAAAAATAGCCACTGGAAGTAGGTATTGAAGGTGGTCATAAATAAAAATAAAAAAGAACACACTTTTTCAACACACAATCGGTTTGTTGGGATTTTTATGAAGTTCTAATCATTCTGATATTTTCAGCATCAGTGTGAAACCAAGGTGTAGTCACTTTAATATCCTTTTCCTTTCTTCTTTATGTAAAACGTGGTTATGAAATCTCAATGGCAGTGATGCTGTTACCTATTTGATGCAGATTACATGCATAAGTTATTTCCCTGAGTCTTGTTCCACTTCCACCTTGCATGCACATTTAAAAATATATTTATAGAATACACTGTATAGCTTTTTGGGTTATCAAATAGTTTCATTTTCTGTTCTGTGAATATGTTGAGAATATGGGAATACAACTGATTGATTCAGTCATCTCTTTCTGCTTCTCTTAGTTATCCTGTGAAATTTTTGTTAGTGCAAAAGTTTTGGTGACTGAGACTTCAAATCTTTGGGTTAAATAAATGTAGAAGGAAGGAAAACTGTACAGTTGATAGTCCTGTTGCAATGGATTGGTTCCATGCAATGGAACCAATTGGTTCCATGCAATGGTTCAGTCCTGGGATTTGAACCCAAAATTTCCTTACAGTAGAGCCAGGACACGTAAAAAGTTCAAGTGAGCAGCCAGCAGACGTAAGAAATGCTGGTGGTGGGAGCTTGTTTTTACCAAGTGCAGGTGATTTCAGCCTGTGCTTTAAGTCACCATCTGGGGTTGAAACATCAGAAAGAAAAAAAAATACACAGAGAGTTGACTTTGATAAAAATATTGCAGAGCTTACATTTGATGAAATTCAAATCTAGAGTAAACAAGAACAATTTAACAAAATTTTTAAAAGTTGACTGTATCTATATACCTAAATCTGTATCATCGCAAAATTGGATAAGCCTTTTTAATGTTAAGCCATAGCTTTCCATTTTAAAGATTTTATTTGTTCATGAGAGACACAGATAGAGAGGTAGAGACCTAGGCAGAGGGGAAACAGGCTGTCTGCAGGGAGCCCGATGTGGGACCTGATCCCAGAACTCGGGGATCACACCCTGAGCCAGAGGCAGACATTCAACCACTGAGCCACCCAGGCGTCCTTCGCATTTGGAATTTGAATTTTTTTTCATTCTGAAAGGAATAGAAACCTCATTTACTGTGGTAGGTTTTTGTTTGTTTGTTTGTTTGTTTTTTTGTTTCTCTTTTGTACCTATGCTAAAGAGAAATAAATAGCTCCTAAACATTTTTAAAAGCTTATGTAAATATTTTTTATTATACTATGATTTATATTTTCAAATAGTTCTTTTTTTCAATTGAGAATGCAACACACACACATATGATTTAAATAATTTCAGCTCCAATTAACATCATACCTGACAAGGATTTCAGTAGGAAGTTATATTTTTGCAGAACAGTGATTCTCACTCTCTGACGTATCTGTGACTCACCTGGGGAGCTCCTCAACAGGCTGTTTCAGATTCATTAGGTCTAGGGCGAGGCCCGAGCTTCTGCATTTCTAAGAAGCTATCAAGTGATGCTGCTAACACTGGTAAGAACATACCTACACTCCTAGATAACAAGAGATTGGGAGGTTGTAACTTTGATTTACTAGTTCCCCAAGGTCAAGATCAGAGTCTGTGATTTATTTTTCCGTGTCTCAATGCTGTAGGATGTTTGCTCCAGCTCCAGGCATCAGTCTGCATTCATGGCAGAATGAGAAGACAAAGTGAAAAGTCAATGCCATACAATGTATTTACCGGTGACTTTCTGTTTTAGAACTGAAATACAGCTCATTTCACAGGGCACCTAGTGTAGATTATTTGAGATCCATCTCTTGGGGCTAGGTACATTGCTGTCCTGAACAAAATCAGGTTCTTTTGGCAGGAAGGGGTGTAGGTATTGGGTAGCCATTGCCAGTGCTGCCATGAGGTACCTGGTGAGGAAACAAAAAGATTCAATAGTATAAAAAATACAAAAGGAAAGCTCTCTCCTATCCTCAATGTTTGGTCTTCTAGAAGTAATAATTACTTACCATTTCCTGGTGTGTACCTTCGCAAATTGTCTCCCTACCTACAAGAAGAAAATATACACATTTTCTTTCAAAACTCAGCAGATTTCAAGATAATCTCTACAAAATGACATATACATGATTTTTCTTCTTAATAAACGTAGCTCTTTTCTTCTTCTTTTTAAACAAGTATTTGTTGATTTTGGAAAATTCAACATAATCTTTCTTCAAAAGTATATCTTCTTCCCCTCCCTGTGTTGTGAACTGTAGCTGGTGGCTTTTTGCCTTCGATGAGGGATTGTGGTTGATTTTTGCTTTCTCCCATCTAAAGAACTCCTGCCCCACCTGTGATAGCTATTGTTTTGTACCCTGATAAATTATAACAGATGAAAAAAAGTTGATGAGAGAGGCAAAAAATTTAAGGTGATTCTTGGCTGAGTGACTTTGTATTTCTTTTAGTATAACAGATGGTTAAGGATGACATTTGGGGCACTTACATGAATTCTCACTGCTGCACTGAGGATCACTTTTCTGCAGTTCTCCTGACCTGGGCAGATGCTTCTCTCTTCCAGATAGTTGCTTACCATACCTTTTTCTAGAATCTGGTGTTCACTTCCACATCCATGTACTGGCTACTGTCATCTGAACATCCTCTAGGTTGTTCTGTATGAGAGCACCTAAGATCATGTCATACTGGCCCTCTCTCCTGTAGTCAGTGGGAAGTATCCTCATACCCCTTGCTCTTAGAAACTTGGGAGTTAGCAGAAACTATACATTCATTTCTATTCTGCAGCATTAAGTGACTTAAATTTTCTCAGATGTAACATAGGGACAATCCTCCCATGACTCCAACTATAAGTTCTCCCAGTGTTTCCGGATGCATCCCTTTCCTCAAGCTTGGGATAAAGGGAAAGTACTCCACATCTCCCACCAAAGGAGATGGTGAGAACCTAGTTGGCAACACTCCCCAAAGAAGTTGGCAACAAATCCTCCCTCCTAAGCCTCTGACCACTTCATGTCTTACTGGGCTGAGGGAGTAGAAGTCACCAAGGTAGTTCTTGACCTTCTCTATTCTAAATTTTGCACATGGCAATCTGTCTAGTCTTTAGTATCTATCATATTGGGTCTCAATTTTTAGCATCCTTTTACATAGTAAGAGTTTATCCTCCTTCTTGTGTTCTTCATTTCTTTGCATAAATCGATATTTCAATTTGGTATCATTTTCTTTCACTCGGAAGGACTTCCTTTAACATTAATTGAGGTGCCAATCTGCTGGTGATTAATTCTTCCAACATTGTGATGATTGAAAAAGTAATTATTTTTCTTTCATTTTTGAAAAATAATAAGGCTAGGTATAGAAGTCTGGGGTGATATATTTTTTTTTTCTTTCACTACTTTATAGATATTACTTCACTTATTTTGGATTGCATTCTTTCAAATGAGAAACACAGTTATTCTTCCTTTGTACAAAAAGTGTGCTTTTTCTGTCACTTTTTAAGCCATTTGATTATGTTAAGCTTGGGTGGTTTTCTTGATGTTTCAAGTATGAGAGATTTGTTGAAGTTTTTGGAGCAGTGAGTTTATATAAAACTAGGAAAAACTTGTCTATTATTTCTTAAATATTTTTTTCTCCCACTTTTCTCTCTCTTCTCCTTTGTAGATTATAACTGCATGATAGTAGACTGCCTGAAGTTGTCTCACTGCTCAGGATATAATATTCCCTTTTCTCCTGTACTTTTTTTCTATTTATATTTCATTTTCAGTAGTGTCTATTCCTATACCTTAAGGTTAAATAATCTTCTTCAAGGTTTAATCTGCTGTTAATCCCATCCTATGTGTTTTTCCTTTCAGAAACTGTAGTTTTTATTCCTGGAAGTTTGATTTGAGTGTGTGTCTCCACTTAACATACTCAATCTTCATCTACCATCTAGAGATATATGTAATATAGTTTCAATAACTCTTTTATAACCAGTTGAATGTTCTTGTCTGCAGATTCTATCATCCATGTGGTTTCTGGGTCTGTTTCTATGAATTTATTTTTCTACTTGTTATAGGTTTTATTTTCCTGCTGCTTTGCATGCTATTAATTTTCGATTGGATACCCTTGGATATCAAAATTGAATTTTACTTTGTTGGATGCTGGCTATTTTTGTATCCCAATAAATATTCATGAGCTTTGTTCAGAGACCCACTTAAGTTTTCATCCTTTTGGGTCTATTTTTCAGATTTATTTTGAGTGGGGTACACATCTCTGTTAGGTCTAATCTGGATTTTTCTCCACTAATGAAGCATTCTGTAGCTCTTTGTGGTTACTGTACCTAATAATATCTTGTGAACTACAAGACATTTTGTCACTCTAGCTGGTGGCAGCACAAATTATTTCCAGTCCTGTGTAAACTCTGAGGATTTGTTATCCCTAATCTATTCCGGGGATCCTTATCTGGGCCTCACGTAGTTCCCTCACAAGCATGAATTAATCAGTCTAAGACTAGATTGGGAGCCTGACAGATCTTGGAACTTTTCTCTCTGTGCAGCTCTCTCCTTTCCAATTCTCTGCCCTTTGAAGACTCTTTGTCCTCCTTGGACTCCAGCTCTGTCTCCTCATTCAGTGAGATAGGCAGGCTCTCTCTGGTCCCCTACCAGCTGCTGCAGTTTGGAAACTTTTTCAAGGACGTAAATTGGGCAATTATAGGGCTTCCTTTCTTTCTCTCAGGAATCATAGTTCTGCATTGCCTAATGGACAATGTTTAAAAACCGTTTTTTCAAATATTCTAGATTTTAAATAGTTTTAGTCAGGAAAGTAAAACTGTTTCCTGTGACTCCATTTGGCGGAAGAGGAAGTCCATATGTTAAATTTTCAAAGTGTAGCAATTTAGTACTTCAATCAAGATCATCGGGCACGTGAAATGTTATTTTATTTTGGTACTGTTGGCAAGTGCTTTGCTTCTTCTCTAGGTAATGATCTTATGTATTTTTATTTTTTAGAACAAAATAAGGTGTACACACATAACCAGCCCTAAAAATGCTCAGTAGATGACATAAGTAGGTTTTCAAAGTATATAAGATTTAGAATTTCTTTTTTTCACCCTTTGGGCAAAATCACATTCTACATTATTGATGGCTCTTGGTGTTAAAGGTAGGTGCTCATTTTAAATCGAAAAACTATCTATATCTGGTTAAAAGGTGCAATGAAATTGACCCCATTGATAGTTTCAGCTCAACAAGTTCAAAGGCCACCTGACAAAGATATGTTCCCTCCTGACTTAAGAAGCCTCTTTTTCAGCCTGGGTTTTTCTGTGTAAGAATTAAGCTCATCTCAAAAGCTTTACTTCCAGAAAAAGAAAAAAAAAAATCAATCAGTCCTGACTTTGATTAAAATATATACCTACAGTTCTCTATTCATTTTTCTCTGCCTGCTGTTTTCTTTGTTATGTTATAGTACAATAATCCTTTTTAATGATCTCTTCTGGATAGTGAGGTGATTTGATCATTATTGTTGTTATTTGTCACCACATGAAGGGCCTTTTAATTTTAAACTCTTTGTGTGTGGGGGGTTGTTGGGGTTGGACAGAATGAAAACTGCTATGACCTTTCAGAAACAAGAGGCATAGAAAATTATTATGAGCATAAATCTAAGTAGTAGTTGTCCACCATAGTATGTCTCTGTGGCTAATTAATCAAAAGCCATTAAGCAGCGACAACAACAACCAGAAAATACCTGAACTCTCTGACCTGGCCAAATGTAGCTGAAATCGTTCTCTTAACTGTTTGCCTGTTGGTAGAATATGTTGGTTGCTGGAACCAAATCAGTGTGGTGAGAAATATTGTTAAGACTGTCCTATGAATTTGTGTGTTCTGCTAAAGTCCTACAGGCATATATCCTTGTGATCCCTTGCCATGTGTTTCCATACATAGAGTTATGAATCATGGTGCTTGTTAGATACATTTTCCTTTTTGTTTGTTTATTCTTATTCTGTATTATACTGAAAGCTTCTGAGTGTCAATTTCTGTTAATTGATTTTGTTTTCTTAGTGCTCAGTAGAGCAGCGGGTACTTGATAAATATTGGTACATAGTCATTAAATGAAATAAACACATTTCACTCAGTAGATTGTTTAATCAGGTTGATTTTGATGTAAAACATATAGTCCTAGAGTTCATTTCTTTATCCTTTGATATGTCTATGAGCATATTTCAGGAAAAGATTGCATTTATAAGACTTTATTTTACTCTTTTCTTGGTGCTTTATTTGTTTATTTATATTTTAAGCTTTGTTTATAATTGTATTAAGTTTAGAAGTTTTTTCTTCCATAAATGTTCTTCAGAAATTCCCTTAAGTAACCCTGACACGATCACCTTGTTGGTGGTCCAAATGGCTTTATTGTCCAAATTTCAGTATTTCCTTGTATCTATGATCTTTATAGTGTAGCTCTAGTTTGATAATAATTAACGGTTGTGTCAAGGGGTTTACTTATTTATTTTTTTTTTTACTGGAAGAACCTTTAGATTGTCTTTTTCTTCTACCTCAGTGATTGCTGTAATCCTATAGTGATCCTTTTTCCTGGAAATAAAAATAAAAACTCGGGTCTATACTATTGTCAATCTACTGGGAATGTATTAGAAATATCCTCTTAAAAGTGAGCAATAGATTTTTGTTGAGTTTGGGAAGTTTTATCCATTTTGCAGGACTCAAGCTCAGGCTACAGTAGGAGTAATATTTGGGTGTATAATAGCATCTTGTAGAGCTCTTTCCCTGAAGCATCCTAGTGTCAGAACAGATAATCAGTCTATATCGGTAAGAATCAGATTAGGGACTGGCAGCACCTGAAATTGTACTGATGACTAATCAGGTGAAAACATAGCTTTCTCTGTGACTATAATAGAGATTATTGTCTGTATAAAAAGCTGTTGAGCAAAAAGTATAGAGGTTGGGGAATTTATGCAATTTAGAGAATAACACATGTGCTGCAGGTATTTGTGATTGCTTATTTGGCTGAGGAAGGTGAACGTCATCAAAATAAGTTTTAATTACCATGAAAAATGAATAAATTCCCAACCTATGCAAGTATTTCTAGTGTGTTATAAATTGTCAAAAACAGAATAATAAATCAGATAAAGCAATTCAATGGGGCTATGTTTCAAAGAATGGATTCCGTAGATAGCTGTATGTGAGAACAGCAAAGGTTAGATCCTTTGTATTTTCTAATTAGGAAGAGCATGGAACCCCTCCTTGTTTTCCATTGAAAAATTTTCTACAGAAAGAGGAATAGAGGCCTAAAAGATGAGTCAGAATTAGCCAAGCCAAGGTAGGAAGGGGCTGGGTATGGAGAAGCAAGTGAAGAGGAGCTAACTGAATAAAGGCTGGAGTCCAGAGAGATGTAACATGGTGAGACTAGTAAACTAAAGTTATGTTTTTATAGTCTAAAAGGTTCAATATTGGCAATTCTATGTAGTTCAACCTAATATATGAGTAATTGTGCAGTGGAAATAATGAGAACAAATGGCAAGAGTTGAGACAGAAGAGATACGTGGGCACCAAATACACAGCCATGTAAGCCATGTGGAATGGATGAATTACATTGCTTTCTTTCTGAAAAACTCAAAGTCAAGTGTCAAGTAGGAACACTACTAATATGGAAAAATAGTATCTAATAAGTCATTAGCAGGTATACAGTATTTTCCCACCATATTCATATTTAACTCATTTCAGCCTTACTTCACTGTGCTCACTCTGTACAAAGAAACTTGATCATTGAGAAGATTGTGCCAGCATTTTGACTCTGCTTCTCTATGGGACATGAGTCCAGATAACGGTATGTATAAGCATCTGTATGTGTTAGGATAGAGAAGGCAGTGTGGCTTGATGAATATTTTTGCTTTATATATTTCACAGTGAAGCAGAGATGGTACTTCTGTACCATTCTCTTGATCTGTAATCTATCTAGATTTCCTGCACGGACCATGGTACACCAGGTATGGCAATGCCCACCACTTACCTTGTCATCAATGTTATTCTATTGACCTAACACAGTGATACTGCTTTATCTATAAATGTAGAATATATATATTCACCTTATTATAGGAATCCTTGGATAAATGTCATGTTATAGAATGAAAATGACTTTCCTCTTATAGTGCTCATTTCCTTTGACTCATAATAATTTCCAGAGAAGAGGCAGGATTTAAAAGATGAGAAAGTTGATCCTTAGTAAACGAAGGGATCTGCAGATAGCTCAGAGAAAATCAGTGCCACAATTAAATGAGAGTCCTGAAATCCAAGACTCTAAGTATCAAGAAAAGACATGGAAAGTTATCATCAACTAACCTTTCAATGACATTTTAATAAACATTGTTAATTCTATGCATTTAAAGTCAGCAAATAATGAAGCTGGAGACTGTCTCTTTGATTTTTGTTTATTAGCTTTTAGAGGTCAGATTGAGAAATATCTTTATTATATATATATTACTCCCTAGATGTTGATTTTTGGCAATTGTCTGAGTATCAGATCCAATAGAGAGGCATTTAAAATGCATTATTCTTTGAAAATTTTGCCTGATGGTTATGCATCACTTCAGTATGTAGCAGCATCCTGTGACACATGTCAAC
The DNA here is from genome assembly GCF_018345385.1 of Vulpes lagopus. NCBI lineage: Eukaryota > Metazoa > Chordata > Mammalia > Carnivora > Canidae > Vulpes > Vulpes lagopus. The sequence goes on along the minus strand of NC_054840.1, from coordinate 14,294,358 downwards.
CCTATATGACAAGCAGCATGAAAAATAGATTTGAAATCCGGAAAAAAATAAATTCGGGAATCAATGACTTCTGGTGGCTGCAGTGAACTGTGTAGTCCTCCACACTTGACAATTTCATGTTTTATGCAGAAGAAAAACACTTGGAAAACACATTGGGGAGTCTATACTCAAAGCCATTTGCAATCAATGAAACAAAAGAAACACAAAAATGTGAGAACTAAGATCACCTATTATTTCCCAGGGACTTTGGGAGTTGTATATATCAGAATCCCAAAAGGGGGAAACCCCATTTTTCTCCTAGGGATTTTGTAGGTTTATGTAGCTTAAGAATGTATCTGTTTCTGGTAAATCCACTGTAACGAAATATCAAAGAAGAATTACATAGACTAGGCTGGCCCTTGGTAAGACTTGAAATAGAACTTTAAATTTGTTTTCCCTCTTTCCTTTTTTCTAGGCTCTTGATCTCTTCTCCAGCTATAATGCCATTCTTGGCTTTTATTCTAGTGTACAGGTGACAGTAGATTTTTCCTGAAGCACTGACTGGAAAGGAAGGCATCTATTCCCTGATAGGAACACGGGGTATGATCTCCTTAAGGGTTTCTGCTTTAGTACAGTTAGATTCCTGAAGATAGAAAAGTCTATATAACTCTGAAGATTAAAGAAGAGTGGTATGGAATATCTCAGATTAACTGGATTTTGTTTTTACTTCTGCCATTTCCAGATTGCATGTCACTGGAGTAATGTGTTTGGGCTCTTTGAGACTCAGTTTTTTCATCTGTAACAGTTAGATGAACTTCTTTCAGGGTTAAAAGAGGATTAAATGAGGTCACTTATAAAACAAAGCAAAACAAAACAAAAGCTTTTGGTACGTTACCCAACACATAGCACTCAGTGTGACTTTGCTTTCCATTCTTTAATTAAAAGATAGAGTAATATGTGGCAGTATTAATCACTGGGCACAGGATGAAATCCTACTTGAATTTTCATTCAAATTAGGCAATATGATCAGATTCCCATTACCAGCATTATTTCAGAACAGAACCTAGCAAGTAGTAGACCCTCAATAAGCATCTAAACACTGAATGGATGACTGGTCTTGGCTCTTTGGGAGCATGCTTTAGGATTAGGCAGGTTCATCTGACAACTGACCATTTCCCAGGTCTCAAAATCCACAGGAGGCTACATTACCTTATATTTCAGTATAGATATCCCATAGAAAACCCATCAACCTTGTCTTGTGCGAGTATCTTTCTATAGTTATGCATGTAGAAAAATGCCTGAAGTTAATTTAAAAAAGCAAAAACAGGGATCCCTGGGTGGCGCAGCGGTTTAGCGCCTGACTTTAGCCCAGGGTGTGATCCTGGAGACCCGGGATCGAATCCCACGTCGGGCTCCCAGTGCATGGAGCCTGCTTCTCCCTCTGCCTATGTCTCTGCCTCTCTCTCTCTCTCTCTCCTTCTGTGTGACTATCATAAATAAATTTTAAAAAATTAAAAAAAAAAAAAGCAAAAACACAGAAACACCTTCAGGGGTTGTAGAAAGACTCTAAAAATATTTTAATATACAACTGTTAAGGTAAAAGCTCATATCAGATTTATGCCACCATTTGATATTCATCAAAGACTGCTTAGATGATGATATTTATTATTTAAAATTTTTCAGCATCATTTTTGTCCCATAACCACATTCTAGGTAATAATTTGCCACTCTCGCATCTCCCATTAGTTTTCTGCAAATTGAGAAAAATTGATAATTTTTTTGATGTGCAGAACTGTACCCAGATTCTTATTGACTGGGTCGTGTTCTATTTCTGAATCATATTTCCTTTAGTGGGTTCTTTCTCTTGTGGCCTCCTCAGGAGTAATGAGGAATAACACCCTAAATAATAGCAACAGCTCACTGGAATGTGCAAAAGATATTCAAAGAACAATTTTAAAAAGAGGGGGTTTGGGTACTATTCTTTCCATGCGAATCTAATTTAGCTAGTTTGGGTGGACAGTTGAAGCATGAGTAAATTAGATTACTTAAACAATGATTACTAGTGAAGTACGAGTAAATCAGTAAGATATGTGTAGATAAACAATTGTGCTAATGGTAATACCAAGATAAGTGATAGTCACATGATTATACATATCTTACTATGGTCAAATTCTTCTACTCAGAATTGTAATATTTATAAAAGTAGGAAATGCCATTGCCTTGATGTGCAAACACCCTTTATAAATACTCTGGCACTCTATTAACAAAGAAGAAATGGTACAATCATCTCTTCTCTTACCAATTCACATTTTTTTATATAATCAAACAGAAAAGAGGGAATTTATGATAGTTTCTAGGATGTTCATTGCTGCCTATTAAATAGTAGAGCACAGTAAAAATGAGGATAAAAATATGCACAATATCCAACTCCTGAGAATTGGATAGTTAGGGTTAAGAAAAGGATGATGAAAAACTGACTTTAAGATATGATTTAAAACTCTTTTCTGTCACATACTGACTAGAATGATTGATGACGCTACCATCATTGACAAAGGGAGTTCGAGAAGATGTGAATAACTTTCAATGCAGTAGGTTCAGACACAGATCATCTATAAATGAACTTGTGTTGCTGTTTCTTAATTTTATATGTTAAAAATTCAATTCCAGGAATATAAATTATTTGTACCAGCATTGAATTTCAACTTACATTCTGTTAGCAGAGGCATGATAAATGCTTTGTTACATAGTTATATTGATGGTCTGAAAATCCCTAAACCACAGGGGAGAAGCACATACCAGTAGCTTTCAGCATGTCTTAAAAAACATTCGCCTTCTAAAAATCAATCTGTGGTGCTTCTTCAAAATAGTCATTCATTCAGGGAAAACAAACAACCACCTTATGAGGCTGGTGACTTATGCTAACAGTAAAGCTTTGTTCCCATCATCAATAATAATAGTGGGTTAACCTGAATATATTCTTGACAATTTCCATCTTGCTCTCACATGCATTACAGCCTTTTACTAACCCTTAGGGAATGGGGGGTAGTTGTTATTTTGCTTTAATCTTCACCCCAGTTTCCCAATGTGATCTGTCCAGGAGTACAGTCTAGTCTGACAAGATACACACGGAAGCAAACACAAGCTTGTGTTGCCATTTCCTACGTAAGCAGATAGAGCTAGAAATCTGGCCTATGTGCATTCCCCGAAAAGCTTAGAACAGCCCTGGAAAAGAGTGGCCATCTTGCCTTCTTTGTGTCCCTGCTGCCTGGCCAAATTCCTGTGATATTAAGTTGTTAGCTAAACAAATGAATGAGTGGAAGTCATTTAGAAGCAGTGTGACGTAAACGATTCAGAAACAGCTTTTGCCTTCTTGCTTTGGCTCCTTGGGCTCTTGCAAATTGGCACCTTCATGAATCTTTGTTGCAGCACTGCCTTCTCTTCATCTTCTGACACCTAAGGTCATGCAAAAGTTGGAGCAGGAGGTCTACACTCCCTGGGTATGTTAAGGACAAATAACTTCCAGGACTTCTATTTAATCTAAAGAATTATATCTAAGAGAAGCAGAATTTAACTTTTAATATTCCCAAGGATATCCTTGCTATTGGCCAATTCTGTATTTGCGTGTTTACCTATTTGCTAGAATTTATTTGCGTTCCCGAAATCAATACTCTCAGCACCTTCAAGCCAGACACACAAAGGCGAGTGGAAATTTGAGTTGCCCAATGCTGATGTTCCCCGCTGAAGCATGATATGTGAACAAGGCTTTGTCCTGCTTTCCTGTTTCAGCTCTCATATACTGAAACATGTCCCTTGTGTAGTCCAGTGGGTTTTGGGTCCCTACTTTCAGTGTTGTATGTTTTGTTGGTGATTTTGCCCTTTAATATGGTCCCAAGCACAAGGCTCAAGTGTTGTCTAATGCTCCTAACTGTGAGAAGGTTGTGATGTACCTTACAGAGAGGAAAAAAAATGTGTGTTAGGAAACTTCTTTCAAGATGAGTTACAGTGCTGTTGACCATAAGTTCAATGTTAATGAATAATCAATATATATTATAAAAGATGCCTTAAAACAGAGACATACATAACAAAGGTAAATATTCACTGGCTGATGGAAATGTGACCAGAGACTTGCAGGAACCCAACCCTGCATTTTCCCTAAGAGTAATTGTTAAGTATTTGCTCATTCAGTGTTTGTGACAAGTTTGTAGAATATATCTACTGCACATAATGACAATTAAATGCAGATTGTACTGTCCTTTTTTTTTTTAAGATTTATTTATTTATTCATGAGAGAGAAAGAGAGAGACAGAGACAGAGACACAGGCAGAAGGAGAAGCAGGCTCCATGCAGAGAGCATGATGCAGGACTCGATCCCTGAACTCCAGGATTACACCCTGGGCGGAAGGCAGGCAGTAAACCGCTGAGCCACCTGGGCTGCCCTGTTATGTCTTTTACACAAGAGGAAACAGTAAAATCAGGTAAATGGTGTCGGGCAAGAGATCATATCCTAAGCAATTGTGCAACTAGAGCTTCCAAAATATTGCTCTTTTAACCACAATAAACATCTCTGTGTGTGTGTGTGTGTGTATGTGTGTGTGTTTGGGAGGTGGTATTGAGGGGCATAGCATTAAAAGGATTTTTTAAAAGTGAAGGACAAGAGAGACCAATTCCTATAAAAAATAATGAATAGGTACCTTAATAACTTAGTATTATTTAGGTAAAACTGAATCCATATTTGCTGAAACTATGCTATTTTGTAAATGAGTGTTAATTGCTGTTTGGTATGCAGATAATCCTCTGAAGCCAGCTATCCCTTAGACGTGTAGATAGGGAGTTCAGCTCTGGAAATATTCTCACTGTGGCATTTCCCATGGGATTCCTTTGGAAATGAGAAATGGGCTGCAAATGCACCCAAGTGTTTTTTTTTTTTTTTAATCTATAATTCTTTTAGTGAAACTTGTCTCTGTAGACTCATTTTCTTTCACACACAAGATGATGGATAAACGTATCTGCCTATGGGTGGAAGAAGTTTTTTGAGATGAGTGCTTCAAGGTCAGAAGGCTTTAAGAAGACATATTTTCCTGCCAGCTTGCTTGGTAGGGTCAAGCCTTTTCTTGGTGTTGTAAAAACTTAGAAGGCAATTAAGCTCTGAACTGTTTGACTCCACTTGGTTGCCTGTAACTACTGGGCCTGCATTATTAGAGAATATGCCTCATGGCTGATGGTATATAAAGGCTTCTGGTGGCAATAACTTGAAACGCTTTGTTGCTCCATTCTGTTGTATTCACTTTTATTTTAATAAGGCAATGCTTCTTGGAAAAGAAAGATACACAAGCGGCTAAACAGTGCATTTCAATTTAATTACCATCTATTAAGAATCTGCACTATGGCACTATACTGTCTGAAATATACTCTTACATTAGAAATGCTTTTATCTACTGGGTTGAGAGGTTTCTAGTGGTCCCAGAATGCCAGAATATAAAAAGAAGAATTTCTTACCAAGCATTGCTATGAATTGCAGTGGCTTTAGAAGAAATCATTGGGGCAGCCCCGGTGGCTCAACGGTTTAGCGCCGCCTGCAGTCCAGGGCATGATCCTGGAGACCCGGGATGGAGTCCCACATTGGGCTCCCTGAATGGAGCCTGCTTCTCCCTCTGCCTGTCTCTGCCTCTATCTCTCTCTCTCTCTCTCTCTCTCTCTTTCTCTGTGCCTCTCATGAATAAATAAATATAATCTTAAAAATAAAAAGAAATCATTGGATTTTATAACTGGTCCTCATGCTAGCCCTCTGACAAATGACTTAAGATATATTATCCTAGATAAGTTACTTGATATCACTTACCCTCAGTTTCTGTATCTGTAAAATGGGATAACATTGTCTGCCTCACTGAGTAATTGTCAGGAGTAAATGAAGAGGCACATCATGCCTTTAGCACAGGGGTTGACACATTCTAATTGCTCCATAGACGTTTTTTACCATGCTGTTGCTGATCCTGTTATCTTCAGGGGAGTAAACACCAGCTGTGTAGAGAACCAGCAGTTCAGCCCAACTTCTCTCTTTACCAATGAGAACGCTTAGTATTTACTGGAGCTCAGGAATCTGAGGAGAAAAGGCCTTTCTCATGCCTGGCATTAAGATATCACAATGGAAGACATTCTCTTATTTATTAAATTTATAACTTGGTGCCACTCTGGATGGATGTGCTTCAGGGTATAGCTGAAAATGAAAATACCTTTATTTAAAATGTGTACAACAGTGGCAGTAGCAATTGGAAGTTGTTAACGTTCTCAGGTTTGAGGTGCCATTTAAAAGGCTTTCTTAAAAAAATAAATAAAAAATAAAATAAAAGGCTTTCTTGCTCTGCCTTGCATGTTTGCCAATTGGAGTTTTGTTGAATCCTGATGGTTTGGTCATTTCTCTAGCTAGGGCCAGCCAGAGGAAAATTTCTGACGCCCAAGGTCTATAGGCGGCCCTAGTTGTGCAGACCCATCAAGAATCTCTGAGGTGTACTTGAGCACTGTTTCCAGTGTTTTTTGGGATGATTAGAAAGTTAAGAATTATTTTCCTCAAAGGGTATAAATCGTGCCATGTGAAACTATCTTTGTAAAATAATCCTGGCCATGGTATTATTATTAAAGGAGGAGTAAAAAGTTAAGAACTCCAAATGTGAGCTCAGATAAGCTGAATTTCTCTGCATGATTGTCACAGCATATTTCAAAAGCATATAGGGATTTTTCTTGTAAAAAATATCTTTTAGTTTATCCAGTCATATCAAAGTTCTCCCTCTTTGCAAAATCATTTTCCCCTGGCATTTATCCACTTATTACCTTTATTTCCTTCATTTCTCTGATTTATTTCCAATTATTATTTTACCTTACCCAAAGAGTATCTTTATAAAAATTAATTAGGTGAAGAACATGTATACCGTGTTTTACGAATCTCCAATGATTGACATGAGAGCTGTGGTTGACGCTGGGTTCTCACCCTTATTCTCCTTTTCTTTCTCTTGCTTGTAAAGCTAAGATGGCTTGACTTTAAGCTAAGATGGCCTCATAATCCAGTTCTAGTCACTGAGATACAAACACGATTCTAGAAAGCTTCTGGTAAAGATTCTTGTTTCCTAATAAAAGAGAAGCTCCTAAAGGTTGCTTCCTGTACTGCCACTTCCCACTTCTTTCTTCCCTTCTTGAACAAGGATTTGATGCATGACCTACAGCAGGCTTCTTACCACTGTGAGGTAACAAAAAGAGTCATTATTGAAAACACAACAGTATGGGAGCCTGAGCATTTGGTGACAGCATTATATTGCTGAATCACTTCAGGGCTCATCTAACCTCCACACTTCTTACTGAATAAACTATAATTACCGTTTAAGTCCTTGATGGTCGGGTTTTCTGTTATTTACAACCTAGATCATCTCTGATATAAGAACTGAATGCATTAAATAACATACCTGGAACTTACAACACTTTTGTATTGTTTTTCATTGTGAGAGCCATAAAATAAGAAAAAAATGGATTATGTGTTTCCGAGAAGCATGCTATCCCATTGGGAAAAATCTTATACTTTAGACTTCACCTTTGGTGAGAAACTAGAGAAAGTAAATAAAAACCTAAAGGCTAAGTATAGATTACACTAGAAGTTTATAAAGAAGTTATATATGTGAAGGAGAGGGAGAGAGGGGAGTAAAACTAATGACCTTCCTCTCAGAAAGCTTAGTTCTCACTCGTGGTGTTCATTACATTGGGGTATATTTATCAGCACCTAGAATGTGAGCATCGTTGTAATGTTTGCTATCGCTTACATGGCTCACAAGGAACGTACTTACCATGAAACAGTATTGTGCCAAAGCTCTGGAGACACAGTGAAGATGACTGTTCCTGGCTCTAAGATGGACTTTCTATGTGGCCTCAGACAAAACACTCAATCTCCCTGCCTCTGTTTTCCTCATACGTAAAGATAGAATGATAATTCTTGCACAATATTTTCCTTCAGAGGGCTGTTTAAAAGAATTGTTAAGGGGTGCCTGGGTGGCTCAGGCCTCCAGCATCCTGCGATCGAGCCCCATGTTGTGTTGGGCTCCCTTGCTCAGCAGAGGAATCTGCTTCTCCCTCTCCCTCCCCTGCTCATGCTCTCTCTCACTCACTCTCTCTCTCTCTCTCTCTCAAATAAAATCTTTAAAAAAGAAAGAATTATTAAAAGAACATGTTGAGTCCATTGAAGAAAAAAAATGCTTTATAAAAGGAGAAAATTTTAGTTATTTTCCCAGGAATGAAGAAAAGGAGCTATTTCACAGTCACCTATGGCCTATAATGGCATCTCTGAAACAGGACTCTGGAAATGGAGTTAGTTACGGGCCTGCTCTTTGATCATAGTTAACTCTGTAATGCAGGAAGGTGGAGTGCCTTCTTCCTAACACTACAGAGGCGACAGGCAAGTTCTCCCTCTTTGCAAAATCATTTCCCCCTGGCATTTATCCATTTATTACCTTTATTTCCTTCATTTCTCTGATTTATTTCCAATTATTATTTTACCTTACCCAAAGAGTATCTTTATAAAAATTAACTAGGTGAAGAACATGTATACCGTGTTTTACGGTAAAGCCATCTTAGGCTTTTCCATGGCTATGTGGAAAAGAGAATGTGATGAGGAGTTGCTGTTCATAAAAAGGGGATGGACGGGCTATTTAACATGAATGCATCTATCCCCTTCAGAATTGATAAGTACCTAATTGAACAAAGCTTTGTAATAGGTACTGTACCAGGTGAACTATGTTGGCTCACCCAGGGGCTTATGGTTTGGGCCTTTGTTAATAATTTCCTGAAATAGGATGCCACTGATGTCCCAAGATCTCTTTGCTCCTTATTATCATATTACCTTCACATTGCTACTAGGTTCATCTTTTTAAAGCAATTTAAAAAATCCCATAATTTCCTCATTCAAACATGTTTAGTGTTTAACCATTGCTTACAATTTTAGGGCCAAAGTTTACCAAAACATTTGAGATCCTCTACAATAGGAACTACATTTATTATTCCTCCTAAATAAATATTCCTCTTCTTGAATCATTGTCCTTTCCTTTGCACCTATTCTTCCCCTAACCCACCCCATTATTTTTCAACTTAAAGAAAGCCTAAGAATACACAAAGGCTTATGCTACATGTGACCTCATAGAAGCCGTTTCTGGTCCCTTTAGTATGTGAAATTTCCATGGGATTTTATTTTTCTCACATGGCACTTGTGCCATTTCACCTTCTATTTTAGCCATTTGGGTATCATTTTATTTCCTCCTGAAATGAATGCACTGGCCTGGAGGGAAGATGCTATGTTTTGGTGACCTGTTTCAGCACCTCATATATGCTACATTGGTCATCATAGTTACTCAAGAAAATAAGTGTTAGGTTAACTTATATTCTGAAGCCACTAATGTGTACTATACTATGAGAGCAGAAGCAAAATATTGAACTAAAACATGAATGCACAATAAAGTATTTGCAGTCTGATTGATTTTTGATGGGCTATTGTAGAGCTATGGGGTGGGGGAGAGTAGAATGTGGGGTGTGGACTTAAGAGTGAAGCTATGTCCACATGTCCATGTGCATTCCATGTCACATACTCGCCCAAAGCCTCAGAGTTAATACTTGAAAGCTGTTCACAGCTGAGTAGACATTAAATGTTGTTGATCAACTTTGTAAAAAATGGGGGGTAAGAGAGAGAGAGAGGTAATTGCCTAGAAAACATTGCTCAGAAAGTATAATAGCCTGGATTTTTATGACATAACCATAAAGCTCATAACATTTTGGCAAATGAAAATGCCTAATAAATGAATTAAAATAATTATTCAAAATCAAGGTAATAACTTTTAACCACCATTGATTTTTTTTTTCCCATTGTGGCCCAACCCCCCCTTTTAAAAGTAGGCTCCACGGTGGAGTCCGTTGTAGGGCTTGAGCTCACGACCCTGAGATCAAGGCCTGAGCTGAAATCAAGAGTCAGGTGCTTAAATGACTGAACTGCCCCGGTACCCCATAGTGTGCCCTCTATTTTAAGTGAATTTCATACATTATAGTTCTTACTCATCCCAACAACCCTATGAAGTAGGCATTATTGCCCTTCATTTTACAGAAAGGAAAACTGAGGTCAGGAAACTTGCCCAGGGTCACCAGCTGGTAAGTACTAAAGCCATGCTTCCCACCTAGGTCAGTCTCACTCCCAACCATGTGTCTTCCTATTTTACCTTACTCCCGAGTGGTCTTTCCTCCAAGTTTTCCACGGTTTGACAGTTTTGGAAATTTCCACATTAGATATATGAGAGGTATGCTTATACATGTGCCTGGTCAGGACGAGAGAATGACTCCTTCCAGTTTAGGATGAGGCTCAGATTCTCTATGCACCATGGGCAGATCAACATATTTATCTGTTGTAATTTAAGCTCCATCACTTTCTTTTTTGCCAGCCCCCATCTTGCAGGTGTCCACCATAAACATTAACGATTTAGGAAGCTAAGGCTAGACTTCACAGCTCACATTCAGGCAGGAGGAGTTCACTTGGAGTTCTTTGTTGGCCAGGTGCATCCGATAGATGAACAAGGTGGAAGAGGGAAAGTTCACAGTCATGGTCAGAGTGATGGATTTTAAACTATGACCTCACCAGTCTGTTTTAGGGATGCAAAATGCATTCAAGGACTTATCTGTAAAGTCTGAAAGTATGAGCCTTGTAGAGAAACAAAAGTGCATTTTGAAGAAGTGACTGGAAAATTAAAAATATTAAAAAAAAATCAATCCACTTCAGTCGGGATGACATCATTATGCAATCACTGAAATCGATTTGTTCTATAGAATCAGAACAAACCCCTCAAATTGACTTCTAGTTCCCTTTTTAAGAGAGAAATTGGGGCTGGGAGCTGCTATGCTAATACTCAGCCAGATAAGAAGTGTGTTTTCTTCATGACGGACCCCTTGAAATGGGGTTTGTTAAAAATGAATGCACTGCATTCACAGGAACAGCAGCGCTGCTGGGGCCTGCTGGCAATAAATCCAGCAATTGGATTTTGACTGGGATGTTTATCATCTCTGCACTTCTGTGCACTGCGATGCGGAGGGGGAGGGGAGAGGGCTGTAGTTCAGCTTGTGGGCTGCTGGTGTCATCCCATTACCGCAGAACGGAGGTGGTGCGCGGTGTGTTTCTATTCAAGCATTTAATGCATTAGTCTGTAATTTTTGTCTTGGAGGTAATGAGGCCTGACAGCTTTGGCTGGTGCACGATAACAATCCCACATTGGTATCTTTGAAATTCTTCGTTGCCAAATTCATAAAGGAAGAAATGACTTTTGCAAAATGACAGTAAACATGCTTCATTTTATAAGACATTGTGGTTAACAACCTGAAACAATGAAGTGTTTTTTGAGCTATAGCTAAACTAATTTGGGCTATATTAAAAGTGCTGATGTGAATGCTAAGCCACTGTTTTATTTTTGTTTGTCTTGTTTATTTTTGTTGGCTTGTTGTCGGGGAGGGAGAGTGATCTCAGGAAAACACATATGGCCTGATTTTCAGAGATTGATAATGGTGATAATGATAATAATAATGATAATCGTCTCATCCAATATTTTCCCTCTATAGAGCCTCATCTTGAAAAAAATAGAAAGACATCAAGCAGGATGGTTCTTAGAAAGGCTGGGCTTGCCGCACAGTGTTGTCACTTGAGCACATGGATCAGCTGCCACGGGAGACAAGAGACGTGACCCACTGCTGAGCACCTCAAAGGCGTGAGTATCACCATTTTTCAGTGACAATGAAGTGCAAAGGGGCCTTAATACAACCTGAAAACCTTTGGAAAAAGTTATTTTTAACCCCATGCCTACAATTCGCTGCTTCTTAAGCATAATTAATGGAAGAAACCCACCATAGGAATCATTTTGTAGCTGAAATTAGCTGACACTCCAAGGCACACTGGGAGTTGCTGGCATTTGAAGTATGGGCTGTTGCCAATTTCAATACGCACGTTTGCAGGTAAACTCCCTTTGAGTACTCTTGTACCCTGTCAACTCTGGCATTAAAGACAGGGGCCCACTGTTCAGACACAAAATTTCTCCTTAGGAAAGCTGCTCAACCCCGGGTGCAAACTTCGAAAAAAGAACAACCAGACTCAAAATAATGAATATGGGCAAAGCTAAGAGGAGTATTACCAGTTACAGTAATAAAATTGTTCCCTTCGTTTAGAATAAAGCCAGGCTATAGAGTGTGAGGAATTTGGGGATGAGGACTAAAGATGCATTGCTTTGAGTGTCTGTATCTTTGAAAAGAAAAAGAAAAAGAAAAAGTGATCCTCTGTGTTTTATTTTATAGTAATTATATAAATTAATCCTTGCTGATAATTATTGTTAAAGGAGGAGAATTAATTACTTTGAAATTTCAAATTGACTTGGACAATGATTAAAAACATGAGTTCTAGGATTGTCGCTGCTTTGTAGAAGACGCTTAATCCTATCCTGGAAAGTTTATGGGCTAGGTTGTTTATAGCATATAGTGGAGATCTTTTGAAAGAAAATATGGGAGTCATACTGGTCATGTAGGCAAAAGATCACATCACAAATGGGTACATTTTTCTAATAAGAGATCTATTTTAAAAAATGCCTTTCTACTTATTCAAGTTTCTCTTTACTGCAGACAATACATGACTATTGAGTAAATTGTCTCTTTCTTTCAGAGCTGTAAATGTGTTAGAGATAGCACCTGATGTGTCAGATCAGGAAATATCCTCAGGTGTTTCTAGGAGACATAAGAAAATAATCACATTAAATGAATAAAAGTTTATGCTCAAGAATGATTATTACATGTAATATTTGGCCAAACATTTTGATACTGTGCTCAATCCAAATTCTGAGTCTTCAAGAATCCATGTTTATTATTTTAATTTTTTTAAAGATTTTATTTATTTATTCATGAGAGACACGGAGGAGAGAGAGAGAGAGAGAGAGAGAGAGAGGGAGGGAGAGAGAGAGGCAGAGACACAGCCAGAGGGAGAAGCAGGCTCCATGCAGGGAGCCCAACATGGGACTCGATCCCAGGTCCCCAGGATCACGCCCTGGGATGAAGGGGGTGCTAAACCGCTAAGCCATCAGGGCTGCCCAAGAATTCGTGTTTAAAGCCATCCTATCACATACTATGAGGTTTTAGGCAAACTTTTACTTTGGCTTTATTGTCCTTATGTTAAATAAGGACGAGTGTTCTTAAGTAACCTCTCTTCCCACCGTAACATTCACTTTAGTGTAAAGAGTTCGTTCACCTTGTACAAATATATAACTTTACTTAAAAGTTGAATTCATAATTCAGTTTATTTTACGTAATCATATTTGAAGACTACTTGAAAGCAGATGTTAGGACCTACTTTCACTCTCCTGAGACACTGCTGTGACTCAAAATGCTATGGGCCTCCTCTAGTAGTCTATAGGCAGGATTCCAAGACTGCTAAGGAATATAATCGGAGACATATACAGTCAGAACTGCAGAAAGCTGGGGATAGGTTTTCAAGTTAATGTAGCCTAAGAAAGACTAACGTTATGCCTCATCAACGCAAAGACATAGAGCAGGACTCATTAGCATATACTAATAAAAACATATAAAGTTGGATTAGAAAGACTGATACATAATTTCTTATCTTTTAGTTATTATTTTATTTTAGGGACCTGTTTTATGGATGACATTGGCATGCTAATGGAGGATAGCTATTAATGTGCTGAGGAGATTGATAATTGGCTTGAGGCTTAAGGAATCTCAAAATGTTCAGCCTGAAGAAGAGAAACCTTAATAATAGCTATTTTTTGCTAAATTGTTATATCTGTATTTATTTATTTTATTCTGACAGGAAATGAGAGGTTTCTGGCTCAGAGACAGACTCTTAATTACTCACATTTTAATCAGTTCCCTACCTCCCAAACCCCCCTGGGCTGACATAATGAGGAAAGATGTCATCTGCACATACAGTGGAGGACAGGAACTCCAGAATTATGAATCTCGGAGCTTATTTAGGGGTTGATGGCACAGCTGTTATTCTTCACCTCTGGGAGGATAGAGAGAGAAAGACAGAGACCGAGGAAGGGAGGGAGGAGGAATGAGACAGTGCTTTGCTCTGTAACATAAACAATATAAATCATCTCTGGGAAGAAGAAAAGCTGCTGATCCCTGGGTCTATTACCTTTTGAACCATAAATAAATAGCTCCAGGGGAGATACCTCTGTCATTAACTTTCAAGACTTGTTTGCCATTCATACATCTTTTAACCCAAGTTCCAGTAATATTTGCTCAATAAACTCTGACTATGTCAAAACACAAACACATTCGTCTAGTTTTGTTTCTCTGACATATTTAAGAGTCTGAAGAATATTAGTAGAAGGGAGGCAGATTTGGTGTATATGGATTGAAATATTAGAAATGGGAAAAGTGAACAGAAGTTATATGGAAACATATTTCCATTCAATTTAGAAACTAAGATCCATTTAATAATGGAACCGATTTCCTCATAAGTTTGTAGATTTCTTATCCCTGGAGATACAAAAATATACTACTTATGTTGGAGAAGCAATTTTTGCAATAGGCAAATGGACCAGATAATCTATAGGGTTCCTTCCATTACTAAGATTCAATAATTGATGTATTTTCGAAAGGAAGCATTTTAGTTGCAGCAGGACCCTCCCCCCACCCCACCTGCCAAAAAACCCCTAACTTTCCATGCTATATGAAATAAGAAATGTGGTGTTTTTTGGCTCTGGCTCTAAAGATTCATGGTATGATGTTCCCTGGGGTGCTTGATTCTCAGCACGTGGATGTTTCTAACAAAATTTATACTTGGATATTTCCAGCAAAATAAATTAGGAACAACATAAATGAGGAAGACTTGTCCACATGCAGATGTGGCAAATCTGAATTTGACTGAGATAATTGTATGGGGCACATAAGTTAGCTTTCTGTACCCGCCTCTTATACCAAGTAGTAAGCTCTTAAGACAGGAATGTGTCTTTTATTCACTGTAATATCTTTAGGATACTGCACAGGGTCCCACACAAAATAGTCACTGAATAAATAACTTTCTAAAAATAAATTACTAAATGGATGGATAGATGATAGATGTTAACTTTGCTAGAGCTTCTTTCAAAGTCTTTAGATTTAGTTTAAAAGTCCTTAGGAAACTCTAGGGAGAAAAGTGATACTGTTTGTTAGCAAGAAAGACATTAGGATATATGCACTTAGGTCTCAAGTTAGATGAAGAATGAGATTTTAAAGACCGTTAAGTTGTGTGATCAAAGGGATCTGTGTGTCTTTACCTGCATTCTTTAAATACTTTTTTTAAACAATAATGTTTTCATTACTTTTACAATTAAAGAGTATTTCATTACTTTTACAATCTCTCAAAGGAGATTGGCAAGAGAGAACTATCATAGGAAATTGGTAATTGATGATGACTGGTCTGCCAAGTAGAACAAGTGGCTGAAAAGGGAAAGGCTGTCTTATGAGGTTTCTAAGCTTCCTAGAGGTTTAGGGGTTTCAGCAAAAGTTTTAGTTCTTTAGCATGTTGGGAAGGTCTCTTTGTTTAGGAGAGAAAATGATTTGAGGTTCTTCTCAAATGTAGGACAGCATAACTTTAAAGGTCATATAGTATAAATAAAATTAATAAAATTCACGGTCTTAAATTAGAATATTGATCATAAATTTCTGAACTTTAACTGAGATACCAAATTTGTCAAATTTATCATTTTTATGATAAAAATGGGACAAAATTTAAAATCATACTGATCTGGAAACTTGAAAACACACTTATTACACTTGGCATTGTCTAGAATTAAGATGGTGAGATTGCGTTTTGCCAAAACCTAGACAATGATTCAAGGAATTAGTTTATCTATTTTTTCTTGCAGTTTTATTGAGATACACCTGACATTTAATGTTTTAGTTTAAGGTGTACAACATTTTGATTTCATATACGTAGGTACTGTGGAATAATTACCATAATAAATTTAGTTTACATCCATCACTTCACATAATTATCTTTCTTTTTATGAGAACACTTAAGATCCACTTATTAGCAATCTTCAAATATATAATACAGTGGTGTTAACTGTAGTGACCATGCTGTGTATATTACATTCCAAGAATTTATTATATCTGCAAGTTTATACCTTTTGGCTACTTTCACCCATTTCCCTTCTCCCCAACCTCACCTTTGGTAACCACCAGTCTATGCTGTTTCAATGAGTTGTGTGTGTGTGTGTTTTTTTGTTTTTTGTTTTTTGTTTTTAGATTTCATATAAAAGTGAGATCATGTAATATTCGTCCTTCCTTATCTGACTTATTTCACTTAGCATAATGCTTTCAAGGCCTATCTGTGTGGTTGTAAATGACAGCATTTCCTCCTTTCTTCATGGCCACATAACATTATACATATATTATTTATCCATTGATCCTTGATAGACACTTAGATTTCCATACCTCACTTTCTATAAACAATGCTTCAGTGAATTGGGGGTACAGATATCTCTTTGGGATTGTGACTTTGCTTCTTTCAGATATATACCCAGAGGTGGGATTGGTGGATTATAGGGTATTTTTATTCTGATTTTCTGAGGAACTCTAATACTGTTTTCCATAGTGACTAAATCAATTTACAGTCTCACCAGTAGTGCACAAGGGTTCCTCTTGCAACATATCCTTGCCAGCACTTGTTATGTCTTTTTGATAGGGGCCATCTGAACAGGTATGAGGTAATATTTCACTGTGGTTTTGTTTGCATTTCCTTAATAATTAATGATGTTGAGTATCTTGTTGTACTGTTGGCCATCTGTATATATTCTTTTGAAAAATGTCTATTCAGATCCCTCTGACTGGTTTTTAACCAGATTTTTGTTGTTTCACTATTGAGTTGTATGAATTCTTTATGTATTTTGACTGTTAGCTTCTTATCATATATATGTTTTGCAAACATTTCCCCCCATTCCGTAGATTTCCTTTTTTATTTTGTTGATGGTTTCTTTTACTTTAAAGAGCTTTTTAGCTTGGTTTATTCCCAGTTGTTTATTTTTGCTTTTGTTGCCTTTGCTTTTGTTATGAAGCCCAAAAAATCATTGCCAAGACAGATGTTAAGGAGCTTACTGCTTGTTTTATTCCAGAGTTTCATGGTTTCAGATTATCATTCAAATCTCTCATCCATTCTGAGTTGATTTTTGTGTATAATGTAAGAGTGGTCCAGTTTTTTTTTTCTTTTGCATATGATTGTCCAGTTTTCCCAGCACCTTTTATTGCAGAGTTTCGTTTTCCCATTTTATATTTTTTGGCTTTTTTGATCATAAATTAATTGTGATCATATACGCACAGGTGTATTTCTGAGTTCTTAATTTTGTTCCAATGACCTATGTCTGTTTTTATGCTGATACCACACTGTTTTGATTACTATAGCTTTACACTGTAGTTTGAAATAGGCCATGTGTTACTTCTAGCTTTTTCTTCTCTCTCTCAATTGCTTTGGCTATTGGGGGTATTTTGTGGTTTTACGCAAATTTTATTATTGCTTTTCTTATATCTGTGAAAAATACCATCAAAATTTTAAAAAACAGTGCATTGAATCAGTAAGTCACTGTGGGAACTATGGACATTTTAACAACATTGATTTTTCTAACTCATGAACATGGAATATCTTTCCATTTATATGTGTCTTCCTTAATTTGTTTAATCAGTGTCATATTTGTTAGTGTACAAATCTCACCTCCTTGGTTAAATCTAGTCCTAGGTATTTTATTCTTTTTGATACAGTTGTACATAGGATTGCTTTCTTAAATTCACTTTCTATAGTATTATTATTAGTGTATAGAAACACACTTGATTTTTTAAAAGATTTTATTTATTTATTCATGAGAGACACACAGAGGCAGAGATATAGGCAGAGGGAGAAGCAGGCTCCATGCAGGGAGCCCAATGTGGGACTCAATCCCGGACCCCGGATCAGGCCCTGAGCCAAAAGCAGACGCTCAACTGTGAGCCACCCAGGCATCCCAACACACTTGATTTTTAATTGATTTTGTATCCTACAACTTTACTGAATTTATTTTTTAGGCCTAATAGTTTTTTGATAGTCTTTAGGATTTTCTATGTGTTATATCATGTTATCTGCAAATGACAGTTTTACTTCTTTTCCAATTTGAATGTCTTTTCTTTCTTTTTCTTGGCTAATTGTTCTGGCTAGGACTTCCAGGATTATGTTAAATAAAAGTGGCAAAAGTGATAATCCTTTTCTTCTTCCTGTAGGATCAGGAAGTATGATGTTAGCTGTGGGTTTGTCATATATGGACTTCTCTTTTGAAGTGTGATCCCTCTGTACCAAGGCTGTTAAGGTTTTATCATGAATGGGTGTTGAATTTTGTCAGATGCTTTTTATGGATCTATAGAGATGGATATTATTTTTATTCCTCATTTTGTTAATGTAATATGTCACAATTAATTTGAAGATGTTCAACTGTCCTTGCTTCCCTGGAATAAAGCCTACTCGATTGTAGTTAGTATATGATTCTTTTAATGCATTGTTCAATTCAGTTTGCTAAGATTTTTTGAGGAGTTTTGCATCTACATTCTTGAAATTTGCCTAATGGAATAAAATTTAAGGAAAAGGGTGGTTGGCTTTGTTTTCAAACCTCATTGTCCCCCATTATCCATCATTTTCCCCTTCTTTCTCCCTTCATCTCATTTTCCTCCTTCATTCCCTCTTTCTCTTTTTCCCTTCTTTCCTTCTGTTTTCATTCATATCTGATACATATTCCTACATGTATCATACACCATAGTTGGTACTGGGGACAAGTGGTGAAATGCTAAACATGGTTTCATTAATCATAAAACATACCGTATACTTGTTTTTGAAGGGTGTTAAGGGTGTATGTAGTATGAAATATTTTCCTGAAGAGTGATATACTTGTGCTTCCATAGTAATTTTCTCTTGGATTCCATTAATCCTATTAATAGGCACTTTTGAGCATCAATTGAGAATAGTGTCACTATTCTAGGCGCTGATGATCTGCCTCTTTCCTTCTGTTCTATATCTCCTCTCTCATTTTTTTAAATTTAAATATTGTTAGCCAATATATAGTACATCATTAGTTTCAGATGTAGAGTTCAGTAATTCATCAGTTGCATATAACACCCAGTGCTCATCACATCACATGACGTCCATAATGCCTGTCACCTAGTTACCCCATCCTCCCACCCACCACCCTTCGAGCAATCCTCAGTTTCTTTCCCATAGTTAAGAGTCCTTCATAGTTTGTCCCCTTTTCTGATTTATTTCCAATCCATTTTCCCTCCCTTCCCCTATGATCCTTTGCACTTATATTCCTCAAATGAATGAAACTATATAATTGTCTTTTTCTGGTTAACTTATTTCACTCAGCATAATATCCTCTAGTTCCACCCATGTTTATGTAAGTGGTATAATTTCATCCTTTCCTATGGCTGAGTAATATTCCATTGCACATATATACCACATCTCCTTTATCCATTCATCTGTTGCTGAACATCTGGGCTCCTTCCATAGTTTGGCTATTGTGGACATTGCTGCTATAAACATTCGGGTGCAGGGGCCCCTTTGGATCAATACATTTGTATCTTTGGGGTAAATACCTAGTAGTGTAATTGCTGGCCTGTAGGATAACTCTATTTTTAATTTCTTGAGGAATCCCTTCTCTCATTCTTAAATGTGTCCTTTTTAGAATGTCCTATTATTTCCCTGACTTAATAAATGCCAAACTCTTCTTTGAGGGATTTACTTTCTTTTCCTTCCTTCCTTCCTTCCTTCCTTCCTTCCTTCCTTCCTTCCTTCTTTCCTTCCTTCCTTCCTTCCTTCCCTCCTTCCTTCTTCTTGTCTTTTTTTTCCACGCTTTTCTTTTCTGGAGTATAATCTTACTCTCCCATACCCAGATACATTAGGAAGCAGAAATGGTCTTAATACTTTTATCGACTTATTTTTTAATTTACTTGTTCAACAAATATCTGTTCAGCAAACATTTATTCAGCAAATATATAATGAGCGTGTAATCTCTGTCAGATACTGAATTAGGTTTTGCTTTTGATGTTCTCCTTGCTCTTGTTGTCACTCTTATTTTTTTTTCTCTATTTCTTTTTAAAATTTTTTTTGTATTTTTTTATTGGAGTTCAATTTGCCAACATATAGCATAACACCCAGTGCTCATCCCACCAAGTGCCCCCCTCAGTGCCCATCACCCTGTCACCCCATCCCTCCATCCACCTCCCTTTCCATCACCCTTTGTTCATTTCCCAGAGTTAGGTGTCTCTCATGTTCTATCTCCCTCTCTGATATTTCCCCACTCATTTTCTCTCCTTTCCTCTTTATTCCCTTTCACTATTTCTTATATTCCCCAAATGAATGAGACCATATAATGTTTGTCCTTCTCTGACTGACTTACTTCACTCAGCATAATTCCCTCCAATTCCATCCATGTTGAAGCAAATGGGTATTTGTTGTTTCCAATGGCTAAGGAATATTCCATTGTATACATAGGCCACATCTTCTTTATCCATTCACCTTTCTATGGACACTGAGACTACTTCCACAGTTTGGCTATTGTGGACATTGCTGCTACAAACATAGGGGTGCAGGTGTTCTGGCATTTCACTGCATCTGTATCTTTGGGGTAAATCCCCAGCAGTGCAATTGCTGGGCCATAGGGTAGCTCTATTTTTAACTATTTGAGGAACCTCCACACGGTTTTCCAGAGTGACTGCACCAGTTCACATTTCCACCAACAGTGCAAGAGGGTTCCCCTTTCTCCACATCCTCTCCAGCATTTGTTGTTTTCTGTCTTGTTAATTTTCACCATCCTCACTGGCATGAGGTGGTATCTCATTGTGGTTTTGATTTGTATTTCCCTGATGGCAAGTAATGTGGAGCATTTTCTCATGTTTTTGTTGGCCATGTCTATGTATTTCTCTGTGAAATTTCTGTGTTTTGCCCATTTCATGGTTGGATTGTTTGTTTCTTTGCTGTTGAGTTTAATAAGTTCTTTATAGATCTTGGATACTAGCCTCTTATCTGGTATGTCATTTGCAAATATCTTCTCCCATTCTGTAGGTTGTCTTTGAGTTTTGTTGACTGTTTCTTTTGCTGTGCAGAAGCTTTTTATCTTGACGATGTCCGAATAGTTCATTTTTGCTTCTGTTTCCCTTGCCTTCATAGATGTATCTTGCAAGAAGTTGCTGTGGCCAAGTTCAAAAAGGGTGTTGCCTGTGTTTTCCTCGGGATTTTGATGGATTCTTCTCTCACATTTAGATCTTTCATCCTTTCTGAGTTTATCTTTGTGTATGGTGCAAGAGAATGGTCTAGTTTCATTCTTCTGCACATGGCTGTCCAATTTTGTTGTCACTTTTATACTGTTCTGCTCTCAGGTATATGCTACTTGATGGTCAACTCAATGCTCCTCTGGTTACTGTTTTCTTCTGAACTTACAGGAAGTCCACCTTTTCTTTGAGGGCTTTGACTCTAACCTAAATCTTTTTTTATGATGTCATCTGACATCTTATAATGGCAGCATCCATATAGATGAATTCGTGTTCTCCAAAAACTATTGAGGAACTTATTCCTCAATTATTTATCTCTCCAAGTAAATATCTCTTAACTTATCCCTTCTACATAAAGCAAAATTACATGGGTACAAAATTGACTGGCAGTGAGCATTCAATAGATAACTTTCCAAAATTTTTATTGGTATTCAAGAATATAGTATCTTGGTTACAAACATTGTCTTTCTGTACTTAATAATATATTATCCTAACTTTAAACTTTTAATTTTTTTAGGTAACTAGAAAAATATGATACTTAAATCTATTTACAGTGTCTGGGACTTTCCTGAGATGATTAAACAAATGATTCAAGTGAAAAATATGAATTAGGTTTATGAACATTTTAAGGAGCATTCTTAATGCTTTATTATGACCAATAAAGAAAATAAAACTTGATTAACAACAGTATATGTAGCCATAAAACCCTCAGTTGGTTAGTTGCAAAGTTGCAAATAATAGTTCATTCAAAACCATAATGGGATATAGTATTAAATTGATCTTAACTGTAATTTATTGCTTTGAGTAAGATTTTGAAGACTCCTATTATTTTGAAATAACCTACTGGAAAATTTTAGTGACTATGTTAAAATTTGATTGTATGATATATCATTTAATTAATTAACTCAAGAGAGATGAAGTTTCTTTTATTAGAGAAGTAGTTCTTTTTGAAAGTAATGAAATTGAGCATATAGCTTAATTAATTTCATACCATATTTGCTTGAAATATAAACTCAGCATATTTCTAGGGGCAGAAATGTATAGGCTACCTGATGCTAGCAGGTTTAAATTTGGTGTTGTCATTTTGATAGATATGAAATTCTGGCTGTACAGTAAAAAGTTGATGATATTTTGATTATTTACTAACACTGGACAAAAAGTAGATATATTGCTCTCAGGTAATGTGAAAGTGCAAACATTCTTTTTGTGTGCAATAGGCTAAAATAGTGTTGTAATTCACTTATAAATTTTATTTATAAGATGATGTGTAAATCATTGGATTT
The DNA here is from genome assembly GCF_018345385.1 of Vulpes lagopus. Taxonomy (NCBI): domain Eukaryota; kingdom Metazoa; phylum Chordata; class Mammalia; order Carnivora; family Canidae; genus Vulpes; species Vulpes lagopus. Next base: position 14,271,769 of record NC_054840.1, on the reverse strand, counting down.
ATAAGAAAAGATGCATTGTAGAGAAAGCATAGAAGATTTCTTGGGAATAACATTAGCTACTTTTGTTTCTTGAGATAAAATGCAACTGCAGCATCAAGTTAAACCTAGGTTTTAGTTGTTAGTGTAAGTTTTGATTTAAGACTTTCATATAAATATACTTTGAGAATATTTCAGAAATACTGTTATGCCATGGTATTTTAATTTGGCTTTTATCAATACAGTTTAGGTTGGTTTAGAAAAAGAGATTTTTAATATTTTAGAAAAAATTACATTGTAAACATCGTAATTCCAAATGTTGGAATAAACTTCACTTGGACATGTTGTGTGATTCCTACTAGGTGTTGCTGAGTTCTATTTAATAATATCTTGTTTAGGAGTTTTAGAAATGTGTTTTTGAGAGAGACTGGTTTGTAATTCTAGTTTCTTTGGTCCTCATCAGCTTCTGCTATCAAGATTGTGCTAGTTCCTACCAAAATGTTGGGACAATTTTCTTTCTTTCTTTCTTTCTTTCTTTCTTTCTTTCTTTCTTTCTTTCTTTCTTTCTTTCTTTCTTTCTTTTCTTTTCTTTTTCTCTATTATATAAAAGTGTTTCTGTTAGATCGGTTAGGAAGAATTCATGGATGAGGGTATGTGGGCTTGGAGTTATATTTTTGGGAAGGTTTTAAATAATGGATTCAACTAGGTAGTTTGATTTTCTGTTTTATCTTTGGTCTACTTTACTAAACCATATTTTTTAAAATTTTAATTTTTTACTAAGTTGTATTTTTAAACGAATTTGTCTATTTTGTCCAAATTTTCAAATTTGTTGGTATAAAATTATGAATATCTGTTTACTTCCTTTTAATGTCTATAGTTCCCTTTGTCTTCTTTAGTTGGTAATTTGTGTGCATTTTTTTTTTTTTTTTGCTTAATCTTACTAGTAGTTTGTAAAGTTTATTAATCTTTTTAAAGAGGCACTTATGGGTTTAAATTTTTTTGATTTTATATTCATTACCTATTAGTAATTTCATTGATTTCTGCTTTTAACGTGTATTTCATTTCTTTTGTTTTTTAAGTTTTGATATGCTGTCTTATTCTAGCTTCTTGAAATGGAAGCTTAGATCTTGGAGTTTTTAGCTTTTCCTCTTTTCTTATATATGCACTTAAATCCATAAATTTTTCTATCAGCACTGCCTTGATGGCATCTCACAGTTCTCAATATGTTTTATTTTCATTGTCCTTTGAGTTAAAAAACTTTAAAAATTTGTTTCCATTTTCTACTTGAAAATAATCTTAATTTTACTTCCTGTCTTTCTTCATGTATTTGACAAAGTATTAAAAAAAGCATTGCTTCTAAGATATGTTTTCTTGCTTGAACAAATTTAGTTTTTTGGACAATCCTTGTTATTTTCTAGATGAGATGTCAGTGAAAAATTTTATTGTGAGGCATAAAAAATGTTAAGCAGTATAATATCAATTATTGACATTTTTGACTTGTCCGTAGAGTTTTACTCACATCAGGAAGTTTTGTTTTGTTTTGCTTTGCTCTATATTGTTTTGGAAAACACTTCCATTAAATTTTATAAGGCAGTCATGATATTGCAACTATATCTTTCTGTTATGAATGTGTACTTTTTAAAACTTAATATTTTTAAATGTCTGTGCATATATAGTATTAGTCTGCTAGGGTCACCATAACAAAATACCACAGACTGAGTGGTTTAAACAACAGGAATTTATTTTCTTACAGTACTGGAGGCTAATATCTAGGTGTGGCAGGTTCGGTTTCTGCTGGGCTTCTTTTCCTCTGGCTTGTAGAAGGCCACCTTCTCACTGCATCCTCAACATGGCCTTTTCTCTCGGTGTAGATTCTTCTGGTGTCTCTTTTAGAAGGACACCGGTTCTGTTGATTAGGGCCCCATCCTACTGACCTCTTTAAACCTTAATTATCTTCTTCCTAAAGGCCCTATCTCCAAAAATAGTCACATTGGGGGAGAGCACTTCAACATATTATTTTGGGGGGAACACAATTCAGTCCATAACATATGTATCATATTTTTTATTATCACTATTTCCTTACTGTAGCAACATTGCCCTGTATGTAGTAATGCATTATAGTAAGGTTGAAATATATACATTATCTATCTACCTACTTTTTATTTTTTATTTTATTAGTTTGAGAAGGCAGTTAATATAAAAGCATAAGGATTACCTAAAAAGAATTTGATCCTTCTTTTAACTGTAATCATAATAAAAATATTTTTAAAATTCTATTAGAAACATTGATTTACATCCTTTTTTGGCTGTATGGCAGAAGAGATGTACATAATGAAATATTTTAAGGAAATGTCCTTAAATGTATTTTGGAAGAGCATAAAAATAAGTAATTTTGAATTCAGAAAAGTACTGTATTGAAAGTACTGAGTTTAATGTATATCCTGAGGATCTCTGTTGATTGTAGAGGACCTTTTCCTATTCAAATGGATTTAGAAACACCCTTTCACCTTGCATAAATCAGGATTCTCTGATATGATAAGCAATTGGTGAATTACAGAGATAATTCCCTTGCAAGGAGTATGGATTCAATTGTGTCTGTATCATTCTTGGCTTAGAATAGAGTAAGAAAAGAAAATGTCACTCCAAAGCATTTTTAGTCTAAGGTAAGAATTCATACTGTATGAATTTAGTTGAAAATTTAGTTGCAATTGGTCTTAGGTCTAGAAGCCTGGAAGAACCAAATGCAAACATATAAAAATGGACAAGACAGACTTAAGAAAAATAATGAAATAAAATAAAACTTTAATATTGGAAAAAAGTGTACATATAATTGAACTTAGGAAATAAATGGATCATTAAAATTCAGGATGGCACTGATGAAGAGACTATTAGTGATTTGAAAACTAAAATGAAAAAAAAAATATTCACAGGTAAGCACAGTCAAAAAAAAATAGAAAATGTTAGATAGGTGGAAGACAGATTGACAAGATCTAAAATGTCCCAGAAAGGGAAAATGGAGGAGATATAATATCTAAAGGGGAAAAAAAATCAATGCACACTTTCCAGAACTGATGAAGAACCAATTAAAAAGCTTAACAGATTTCAGAACAGCAAATCAAAGAGAATGTCTAAAGGTAATCAGAAAAAAAAAAAAAAAGAGATTACTTAAGAAAGAACAATTAATTAGTCTACTAGCTGATTTCTCAGTAGGAATAATGGAATGCAGAAAACAATGGAAAAACATTATCAGTGTGTTAAAAAAAGTAATTATCAATTTAATCTATGCTTGGTAAAATTATCTTTTAAGAATGAAGATAAATTAAAGATATACTTAAAGAAATGAAAGCTGAATATATTTACAACCAGTAGAACCCCATTAGGATATCTCTAAAGAATGTATTCCAGAGGAAGGAAAGTGATAACACAGTTGATTCTTATTATTTATTGCAGTTATGTTCTATTAGGTTGCTGTGAACACTGAATTAGCAAATACTAAACTATTTCTCCTAGTGGAAATAGTCAAAATTCTTTGAGTCTCTGATCATAACATTTTTGCTAGCCAATCAAGATATAAGTTTTATGACTGTTTAATGAGTATTAAAGATACCTTATTTAATATATACTGTTGATTCATTAACATTGAACTCCTGACCAACATCACCATAACTCACGCATGAGCAAAGTTTATCTAGCATAAGTATTTTCTTTGGAAGAGATATCACAGCTTCTTTGTATTCAAGAATACTAGGCAAAACCTCAGCACTATGCTCGGTTATACTTAAACAGTGAAATCACCAACAAATATGAGAAAACACAACACTAAATAGGCCACAAAAAGGATACATGTTTATAGAATGAGAACTAAAAGAACTGTCACCTTGTTCAACTTCAGCTAGGAGTGCATGCATTAAATTACTCAAATTTTTTGCTGTTGTGAGCATGTGTATGTGTGCAAATGACTACAAAAGTGCTACAATGGTTAAGTTTGGGGTTACACAATTTAATAAATAGGTAAATTCACAAATATAGAAACTACAAATAGGAGGATTGACCATATAAAGACTACTTAAGCAGGAAGACATGGTAAACATTTAGATTAAGCAAAAATGAATATGTATGACATTAATATTGTCTAATTTGAAGGAAAATAAGCAAGACAAAGTAAATTATTGTCAATTTGTGGCATATAAAGGAAATAATTGCAGTTTAATCACTGTAGTGTCCTTGTTTTTTCTTTTAATTTTTATTTATTTATGTATAATAGTCACAGAGAGAGAGAGAGGCAGAGACACAGGCAGAGGGAGAAGCAGGCTCCATGCACTGGGAGCCCGATGTGGGATTCGATCCCGGGTCTCCAGGATCGCGCCTTGGGCCAAAGGCAGGCGCTAAACCGCTGCGCCACCCAGGGATCCCTGTAGTGTCCTTGTTATCAATAAACTGACTAACCATAGATTTTGTCAAATACACATTTGAATATTTCCATGGAATTATAGTGCATTACTTCCTTTCTCCTAGAAAAAAAAATGGAATGAGAATTAAAACTAAGTGTGAAGTAAAGGAAAAATTAAGCAGAAATAGTAGAAAAACAAGATGCAAAATAAGATGATAGAAAAGAATCTAAATATATCAGTAATCAAAATAAATTTAATAAAATACACCTTCCAGTTAAAAGACTGGCAGGTCTACATATATTTATAATATTTCAATTAACTTCCATTTATAGTGATTCAGTAAGTTTGAAAGTAATGTAAAAAGATGAACCAAAAAATACTACATAGATCAATATTGATATAGGTATATGATATTTTGAAGTCAAAAGCATTGCTAATCATGTCTATCTATATTACTAAGTCAAGTCACCAAAAGATACAGAAATATTAAACTTATATGCAACTGATAATATAGTTTCAAGATACATAAAGCAAAATAATTAGAAATGGCAAGGACAAATTAACAAATTGACCAGTGTTATGGGAGCTCACCTTTTTTAGTGGTTACTAGATCAATTAACACAATGTCAGTAAAGATGTAGATGATTTGAGCAAACTGATTAAATAACTAGATCTAATGGATGTGAATACAATCATACAACTAACATTTAAAAAGTAGATATTCTTTCCAAGCACACATAGATCATGTAAAAATGTTGATCATGGGGTAAGTCATAAAGCAACTAATCTTACCAAAAAGAAACTAAGTTTGCTTAAACAATGAAACAAAATACAAAATGTCACTTATTGGAATGTCAAAAAATACACCTCTAAATAACATATAGGTCAAAATGAAATTATAATGGGAAATAGAAATATTTACAATGAAATGATAATGGAAATACTATATAACAAAATTATAGGATACAGCTAAAACAGTCTATCAATCAGGATTAGATTTTTTTTTTCTTCTGTAAGGCCCAGAGAACAAATATTTTAGGGTTTGTGAACTACATGTGGTCTTTGTCACATATTCTTTTTATTTTGTACTTAAAACTCTTTTAAAAATATAAAAAGCATTTTACATTCAGGGGCATAGAACATGGATAGATTTGGCCTCTAGGCAGAGTGTGCCAATCTCTACACACACACACACACACACACACACACACACACACATACATATAGTCTTCATTTTTCTAGTTGAAAAGGAGAATGGCTAGAAATTAATGAGCTCAACATTCAACCTGAAAATTAATAAAAGGCCAAATCAAAGAAGATAGAATGAAATTACACGGATGAGAGTAAATTAAATAAAAAATATAGTCAATAAAAGGATTGGTTTATCTAGAAGATGGCCCTTTGAACTGATGGAAAAAATTGAATTAGTGTTTAACTATTAATTTGGTCAAAGTGACAGTAAAAAAATAATAGGTAAAGTTAAATTTTTTTATCAGATGGAAACATATAATGATGTTTGTTTAGTCTTAGATGTCTTGTAATTGCAGAGTAGACTATCATCTGGGTATCAGAAAACATTACACGTGAATTGTTGAAGAAAGAACAGTCAACATATGACCTGATTAATAATATAATCAAATTTGAAGTACTTCTAGTATCTTTTGATAATAGTATAATATAGTATAATTATAATAAGGAAATTGGATTAATTTTTAAAAGTTATAGCAAGCAATTCCCAAGATTCCCTAGAAAACAAACTCAAGGCAATTGAAAATTACTTTTTCAATATAGCAGATGATCAGCAGATAGCAGATCAGCAGACTGCTTTTCTACCATGTGACAAGCATTAAGCCAGGCATTTTGTAGGTAGTAGAGACCAATTCTATTGTGGTTTCTGACCTTATATCCATTAAATATCTAAAAATAAACTTGAGATATACATAGTTAAAAAATGAGACGTATTGTGAAGGAAAACTCAGGATGTTATGAAAAAGGAAGTGAAGAGGGAACAAAGTTTTATTGGGAAATAGAGAAGTTCTCTGCATGAAAGAGATACTTAGATTGAAAGCCTGGATATGAGTAGGAGTTAACCATGTTAAAAGTGTAGGCAGGGATGAGGGTAGGCTAGAGGTTGTGCTATAAGCAGCAGCTATGGAAGTCTCCTGATTTGTGGAATGAAGGAGGCTAGTGTCTGAATTACACTGTGAGAGGAGAGGAGACACGTATAATGAACAAAATTTTGTAATTAAACAGTATAAATCACACAAGTATTGAAGGACTTGGTAAAGAGCTTGGATTAAATTAGATGAGAAGTCATAGAATGTTTTTAACATTTAAAAAAATAGTATAGATGACAGGTGGAGAATGCTTTATAGGGAATAGAATTAGGGAGGTAGAGAATGAGAAGCTCCAGAGCTCAGGTATGGTGGCTTGGGCCAGGTTTGTAGCAGTGGAGATGGTGAGATGTGGACAGATTTGTGGTATAATATGGAGATAGAATTGGCAGTGTTTTGTGGATCTGCTGTAGAAAAAGTGAAGAAATTCTTACCTAATGGCTTCTATTTGAGTCTCACAGAAGTCTGAAATAAGATTGGGGAGAGTGATTTAACTTTGCACATTAGAATCATTCAAGCACTTCAAAGACACTTTAAACTTTGTCTAAACTCTAGAGGTTGGTTTAATTGCTTTGGGGTAGGGCCCAGGCATCTTTAAATTTTCCAAATAATTTACCTGGGGTTAGGGCAGGCGCGCCAAGTGGAATTGGAAGCGCAATTGAAGTTGGCAGTCCCACATTTAAAGTGCTGAAGCTCTTCTCTAGTTTTAAGAATCAGGCCCAGAAAAAGCAAATTGTTGAGTTTAGTTAAAGGTTTTGCTAGTCAAGAGTGATGGAGAGAGGGAGGATCACAGGAGGTATTTACAGGAGCAGGATTGTGATGATGAGTCATGGAATCTAATGTGGGTGAGGAGGGAAGACAAGGAGCCAGTGCTCATAGAAAGGTGGTGGAGTCACTAGGCAAGGGGTTTCCTGAAGGTCACTAGATGATTTCAGGAGGAAGAGCACGTGTGATTTGAGGGAGAAGGAAAGAAATTTTGTCTGAGTGATTTGTGACTTAGAGGATCCAGGTAGATACCACTTCTACCCCCAGGACAGAATACGATAGTGACAATGGCCAAAAAGAAAGAAGTACCCTCAGGGAGTACCTGTGTGTCAATTAAAGCAGAAAAGTGAAAGGGAACCTTTGAGGGTAAGAGTTTTTTGCCTTATGTCTGTTACTTGTTGTTATTGTCATCATCATTACCCCAAGGAAAATTTAAGTAAGGCAACTAGAGCACACTTACCATGAATACGTGAAATCTCTCATTTACTGGGAAAATGGAAAATAGTCCGGAATTCATTGTACTTAATGTTGTCTACCTAGAAGACTAAAACGTGGAGTATATCCTATATGAATTCTTTGGAACAGAATTTGTGTTGTGGGCCTGGGGTACTCTCAGTCACCTTAGACCGACTAGTCATTGATTTAGTATTATATGCACATTATATTATGTGGCTAAAAAGCACAAGTGCTTCCATCATATTCCATGAGTATAAATCACGGCTCTGCCCCTTGCAAGGTGTGTTGCCTTGGGCAAGTTACTTAACTTTCTGTGCCTCAGCTCAGAGGGACAGCAATCATACCACCTCATAGGGTACTATGTAAAGCCCTTAGAATATTATCTGGCACATAATCGTTCTGTGTGCCAGCTATCATATGCACACGTACACATGGATAGATAATTAACAATTTTAAAACACTTAAAAAAAAACAGATTACATTAGACCTCTATTTAATAACGTTGGCTCTCTGCCTATTACTTGGGATTAAATCAGCTCATTCCTGTGATTCGGCTCTTTCCTACTTCTCCAGTCTCCTCCCTATATCTTCTCCCCGTCACCATCCCTGAAGGTCAGTGCTCCAAACCCTCCCAGCCACTGGCATTTGCAAAGGTTAATGTTCCACAGAACTAACACTCCTCCTTGGGATTCATTTGTGTTCCTAACATCCCTGGTGCATTCAACTGAGCTTCGCTTGCCCTTTTTCTCAAGACTCCACATTTGAAAATAAGAAGAAACACCCCTCAGACCCATATAAAGAATCACAGCTTGAAGCATGAAGCTCTCAAAAGCAGAATAAAACACTTCAGTATTTAAAAGTTAATCAGCATTTTAATTACTGAGCTTGAAGCCTTTCTTTTAAAAGGAGAGACAAAGCACATCCATGCTGACAAACCGAGTTTGTGTCTGATGTTACTTGAAATGTCAATTAAAAATCTTTGAAAGGAAAATCAGAAGCAACACAATAATTCCATGACAGGAGGGGGAAAATCCCATGGGAGTGGAGTGCCCTTATCTGATGGCTTGTGAAGGCATGTGGGGTTTGGGGGTACCAGCATCCCTGGTCCAGGAGGTGGGGTTTTACAAGATGCCTTGGAAGAGCAGCATATACACTGTGTCAGGATTGTTCCTCTGCCAGCAGAGCTTTTGTTCCAGGCATGCTAGGAAGCTAAGCTGGCTGCAAGGAAAGAGTGACATGAGCTCATAGAAATGTGGGCTTTGATTAAACTATTATTCTAAATAAAGCTTCCTTTAACTCCTCCAAAATCCAGAGTTGAAGTTCAGGGTAAGGAGGAACCCAAGTATTCCCCTTTTCCCTTGCCACCCTCAAATACTGGCTTCTTTAAAATACCCATGTGTGTGTGTGTGTGTGTGTGTGTGTGTGTGTGTGTGTGTGTGAGGTTTTGACAGTTCTCAACCCAGCAGGCAGTTTGTTTCTTGTCACTTTCCCAGCCCTTTCCTGGCAGTCTGAACTATTTTATTGTGGGGTCTGTTCTGCTAGTGAGTCCCGACTCGAAAATTCTGCAGGGTCATAGAGGCCTACGTATTTTCAGTGTCAATGACAGAGATTTTGAAATGAAAGATAATGTTTTCTTAAGCAGTGGTAATATCCTAGGGCTGTTCATTATTTTGTATTTTGTTGATCAATTTTTCATATGTAGCCGATGTAGCCAACTTCTTCATCATTTTCCTTCAGGAAGCTCTGTTATGGCTCTTCATTTACATACTGTAATGTTGTTGGCACTGTCATTCCACATACACTAATCTGTTTCATAACCTTATAAAAACATTTGACACGGCGGAAGCATCTTCCAGAAAGCAGAAAAGCACAAATGTGGGCAGGTTTTTGCTGGTTTACAAAGGGTCAGTTCGAAATCTTAATTTCTGAACAGTGGTCTATGAACTTCCCATATTACCTGATAATAGTGTTGGTTTTCCACCATAGAAGAAGATAAATAATATATTTCTCTTAACTTCAGATTTTGAGACCTAGGACTGAGGGGATGGAGGAAAAGATAAACTGCAAGAAATATAATATTAAAAAGTTTCATAAATGTGGAAGCTGGAAGGAATCTTAGCAGTCACCTAGCAAACTAATTCATTTTGCAGATGATGAAATTAAGGTTCACTCAACTGAAGAAAAGTAGAAATGGGTCCAGGGTTTAGGATTTCTAACTTCTAGGCTCATATTCTTGATTTTTCCACTACCCAGCTGCTGGTTGTTAAATGCTCCAAGGAGCCTCCAGGAGCTGTAATTGGACTATGTGACTCTTATCAATTAAAACAAAACAAATAACAAATTAGTCACTTCCATTCTCACGTTCCAATAATAACTTGAAAATAGTCAATTGTAACAATTTCACATTTTGACTTTTGGTTTGTGCATTTGTTTTCCTAATTAGATTGTCCCTAGGATGGGACCTGCTCTTTTGAATATTTTCAGGGCTTGTCCATTTTCTGGCAGAGAGTCTAGGCTGAATAAATGTTGAATGGATACAAATCTTATAAACCTATCAAATGAGGAAGAAAAATTTCAGTCTCTAGCTATGATAGATACTTCAGAGAATTTTCCCAAGATAGGCTATCATGTGTACTGTTGACTCTGAAGTTGTAGCAAGACCTTTCATTTAGGCAGCTCTTTCCTAATAAGTGAAAAGATAGAACAGGGGAAAAAAAGTTTCTGCAAAATAATCACTCCAGATTTCAATATCAAAATCAAAGCAAAAACAGAAGAACTGGGATCCCTGGGTGGCGGAGCGGTTTGGCGCCTGCCTTTGGCCCAGGGCGTGATCCTGGAGACCCGGGATCGAATCCCACGTCGGGCTCCCGGTGCATGGAGCCTGCTTCTCCCTCTGCCTATGTCTCTGCCTCTCTCTCTGTCTCTCTGTGACTATCATAAATAAATAAAAATTTAAAAAAAATTTAAAAAAAAACAGAAGAACTTGTAAAGTATTAAGTGATTGCACTTTGTGTTCATAGAGCTTGTTTAATCTCAGGAACTCCCTGTGCTTTGGAGAATCCACTCCTTTATCTTGACAACACGTTAAAGGTAGATAGGGGGTAGTATTATTTTGCTAATGGAAAAAATGAGGCTCAATGGAGTTAAATGATTTGCTTGGGGTCACACAGGGCTCATTCTATCTTTGTTATTTGTTGAGAAGTTGCTTCTGAAAAGCATTGCTGCTCTACTGTTGAGAAGTTATTAGGTAGCCATGGGTCCAAACCTCTTCCCTGGGATTTCCTGTTTATAGAAAAAGTTAAGATGCTAGTTAGGGGTTTAGGCTGGGCATTTTGCCTACATCTTAATGAAGATTTTTGCAAAGGGATAGAACCAGAAAGATTTTGTTTCTTTGACCCTAATCCAGTCCATCTTTATCCTTTTCCCTAACAGCTGGAGCTCTTTGACCTCCACCTTACATTTTTTTCTCTCTTTTTTTAAAAGCTGCTGTTGCTGTATAGATATCTCCAGATAAAATTTGGGTTTTAAAATTATTGTCCAAAGCACTTTCTAATGCTTTATCTCTAGGTGCTATTACAATGAGAGATTATTTTGACTTTTAAACACATTATCATCATCACAGCAACAACAATACCAAAATATTTTGGGTAGTTATCAATCTTTCATATGTCCTAAGTACTTTGCTAAATATTTTACATTAATCCTCACCCACCTTTAATAACAAAAGGATGCTGTTTATTGCATGTTAACTAAGTTTCTGGCACAGTGTTGACACTTGATACACACACATACACACACACACACACACATACACTCTTTTATTTAACGTTAACAGTAATTCCACGAAACTGATGTCAGATAGGTAACTTGCCTAAAGCCATATAGTTAGGTAATAGCAGATGATCTCTATTTTTATATATGAGTTTATATCCTCTACCCATTGAGTTTTGTATGAGGAGATATGGCATATATTCCCTAGGCACGGCTTCTAAGAGAGAGAAGTCATTGCGAGCCCTGGAGATGTGTTAAGTTGTAGAGACTGCAAGTTCCCTGAACTGAGTGGAAAAAGGAGCAATACCACTAGCTCTATTTTTCCTCATTCATGCTGAGAATCACTATAACCTATGGAACTCAGTTCTGAAAGCAGTAATCAGTATCGAAATAACCAGGGGATAGGAACCTCCTTGTTGGAGACTTTTATCTTAACTCCAAGGAAGGCAGTTGTAATGAAATTTTAAGCATCAGTATAAGAATAAAGAAAAAGAATGGTCAGGATGTGACCTGATATGATTTAAATCATACTTAGGAGTGAGAAGGAGGTAAGTGTCTTCTACACTATGGTTCATGAGAAATGTTGAGAAACATCATGAAAATTTATAGGATAATTATAAGCAGGGTGATTCTTTAAAAGAACTTTTTAGTTCTTGAAAAGTGTGAGACAAAGAAATTAACCCCTACAGAAAGAACACATACAAATAGTGTCTGTATAGTTGCTTAAATCTTTAACAAAATACCAGAAAGCTTAATCTAGTCTTATATAAAAAAGATTATACAATATAACCAAGTGGGATTTATCATAGGAATACAAGCTGGGTCAGTATCCAAAAATCAATTAATGTAGTATACCATATCAATAAAAGACAAAAATTTCATGTTTTAAAGAAAAAACAAAACAAAACAGAAACTAGGTATAGAAGGAAACTTCCTAACCTGATAGGGTATATCAATGAAAAAACCATAGTTAAATATCATAGTCCATGGTGAAAAACAGTGAATACTTATTTCTCAGATCAAGAACAAGGCATGGATATCTGCTTTTGCCATTTGCCAACATTGTAGTGAAGGTTCTAGCTAGGGCAATTAGGCAAGACAAAAAAGTAAGAGGCAACCAGATTAGAATTGAAGAAATAAAACAATTGAGTTTTAGTTTTGCAGATGACACTGTTTGCAGATAAAACAATCTTATCTATAGAACATTCTTTTTTTTTCTATAGAACATTCTATAGAATTTATTAAAAAGGTATTACAACTAGGAAATGAGTTCAAAATTTCAAGGCACAAGATCAATATGCAAAATCACTTGTATTTGTAGATATTATATAAAAATGAATATCCCCAAAATAAAATGATTCCATTTTTCAAAGCAGCAAAAAATGGGAATGAGTTAAATAGAAGTGCAATTTTTATGCCCTTAAAACTACAGAACTATAAAAAGAATTGGAAAGACGTCTATGTTCATGGATTAGAAGGCGATATTGTTAAGATGGCCATAGTTCTTGTAGTGCATTAAATTGTGACCCCCTCAAGAGGTATGTCCTCTTCTTAATTCTTGGAATCTCTGAATGTTACCTTACTTGGAAGAAGAGTCTTTCCATCAGTGATTATGTGAAAGATTTTGAAATGAGGAGGTCATCCTGGATTTGACCTGTCCAGGTTGGTTTACAAATCCAGTGACAATTGTTTTTATAAGAATGAGGCAGAAGACTTGATACAGATGAGAGAAGGTACATTGTGACCACAGAGGCAGAGATTGGAGTGATGACTGTTAACTTATTATCATAAGTTGGTAAGCATACAGAGTTTCAAGACAGACCAGTGAGTAAAAGAATGCTCACAGCTACTAGAAGCTGGAGGAAATAAAGAACAGATTTTTCCAGGAGCCTCCAGAGTGTGACCCTGGTGACCCTATGAGAATAGAATTTGTGCAGTGTAAAGCCACCAAGTTTTTGGTAATTTGTTACAAAATATATAGGAAACAAACACATTCCCCAAATGTTGTTACAGATTCAACACAATCCCTATTAAAATATTGTCCGCCTTTTGTTTTGTTATATTCAGAAATTGACAAACTGATCCTAATACACATACAGAAATGCAATAGACACAGAAAAGCCAAAACAGTCTTGAGAAAAAGAACAAATATACTTCTTGATTTCAGTGTTTACTGTAAAGCTATAGTATTCAAGATAGTATGGTACTAACATGAGGTTAGGGGCATGTATCAATGGAATAGACTTGAAAATCTAAAAATAAACTCTTACATTCAAGGTCAATTGATTTTAGACAAAAATTCTCACGTGGTTGCAGTAGGGAAAAAATAATATTTTCAAAAAATGATTCTGAGATAACCATTTTGTAGCCTACCTCATATCATGTACACAAAGTAATTCAAAATGAATTATAGAACTAAATGTAAGAGCTAAGACTATAAAATCATGTGAAGAAAACATCATAGTAAATCTTTATGACCCTGGGATAGGTCATGGCTTCTTAGATGTGACACCAAAATACAAGTGACAATGACAAAATGAATGGAGAATCTTTAAAATTAAAAATTTATATGTTTCAAAGGATACCATCAAGAAAGTGACAATGACAACCCCTAGAATGAGAGAAAATATTTCTAATTTAGGCCTCTAATAAGGTACTAGAATCTAGAATAAATAAATTTTATAACAGAATAATAAAAAGACAGCCTAATTAAAACATGGGCCCATAATCTGAATACAATTTCTCCAAATAATATATACAGTGGACAATCAGCACTTGAAAAGATGCTCAACAACAGTAGTCCTAAGTGGATTGCAAATCAAGACCACAATGAGATACCACTTTATACTAACTTACATGTCTAGAATCAAAAAGTCAGACAATAACAAGTGTCAGGATGTGGAAAAATTGGAACCCATATACATACATTACTGGTGGAAATGTAAAAATGGCACAACCATTGTGGAAAACAGTTTGAGAGTTTTCAAAAGTTAAAGTTACCATGTGACCTAAAAATTCCACTCCTAGATATACACCTCAGAGAACTGAAAACACATGTTTATACAAAAATTTGTACATGAATGTTTATATCAACATGATTCATAATATCCCTCAAAAGGAAACAACCTAATCATCCATCCATCAGTAGGTAAACGAAATGTGGTATATTCATACAGAGAGGAGTGTAACTTGAACACAAAAACTGATGAACCTTGAAAACACACATGAGGGGAAGGAAATTGGTTACAAAAGAATATATATTATGCTATTCTATTTATTTAAAATATTCGGTGTAGGCCAATCTATAGAGACAGAACGTAGATTAGAGAGAGACAGAAAGTAGATTTAGGGCTAGCAGGTAAGAGTGGAGTTTGGGAAAATCAGAAATGGATGCTAATCTATGTGGGTTTTCTTTTTGGAATTATAAAAATGTTCTAAAATTATAGTGACATTTGCATAATTCTGCAAATATATCGAAAACCATTGAGTCATGCCATTTAAACTGGTGAACTGTATGGTACATGAGTTGTCTTGCAATCAAGTTGTTAAAATAAACAAGTACAATTATAACCCTAACCTAATAGCCCCTTTTAAAAAAAGTGCATTTGGCAGATCATACAACTTTTTTTCTTTTTGCTTATTGTCATCAAGAAAAGGGCTACGTTTTTATTTATTTATTTATTTATTTATTTATTTATTTATTTATTATTATTATTTTTTTAGGGCTACTGTTTTAGATGAATTTGGAAATAGAACCTCAAAAATATATAGGTTATCATCATCAATTAGTAAGTGAAGCATTCAGAGGTTCAAGGCAGACCTATAAATCAGATTTTTAAAATCTGGTTTCCTCATATACGTGTGTGTGTGTGTGTGCATGTGTCCTTTTGTGTGTATGTGTATTTTATCATTTTTTCTGTGATTTATTTTTAGGTTTTTATTTAAATTCCAATTAGTTAACATGCAGTGTAATATTAGTTTCAGGTGTACAATTTAGTGATCCAATAGTTCCATACAACAACCAGTGCTCATCACAGCAAGTGCACTCCTTAACCTCCACATCTTTTTGAACCTCCCCCCACCCCCAACCCTCCTCTGGTAATCATCTGTTTGTTCTCTATAGTTAAGAATCTGGTTCTTGGTTTACCTCTCTCTCTCTTTTCTCCCTATGCTCGTTTTTGTTTCTTAAATTCCACCTATAAATGAAATCACATGGTATTTGTCTTTCTTTGACTGACTTATTTTGCTTAGCATAATACTCTCTAGCTCCATCCATCTCATTGTAAATGATCAGATTTCATTCTTTTTTATGGCTAATATTTATATATATAATATAAATTGTATATATATTATATATAATCATATAAATTATATATAAATATATAATTTATTTATAATGTAATTATAATTTATAATATATAAATTATATATAAATATATTATATTATATTATATTATATTATATTATATTATATTATACACACACACACACATACATACCACATCTTCTTTAGCCATTCATCAGTCAACGGACACTTGGGTTGTTTCCATAGTTTGGCTATTATAGACAATGCTACTATAAGCTTTGGGGTGCATGCATTCCTTGAATTAGTATTTTTGTGTTCTTTGGGTAAATTCTTAGTAGTGCAATTGCTGGATCATTTAACTTTTTGAGGACCCTCCATAATGTTTTCCAGAGTGGCTGTACCACTTTGCATTCTCAGCAATAGTGCAGGAGGTTTCTCCCTTCCCCACATCCTCACTGACACCTGTTGTTTCTTGTGCTGTTGATTTTAGCCATTCTGACAGGTGTGAGGTGACATCTCATTGCGGTTTTGCTGTATAATTCCCTGATAATCAGTGATGATGAGCATCGTTTCATGTGTCTATTGGCTATCTGGATATCTGCTTTGGAAAAATATTTATTCATGTCTTCTGCCCATTTTTAATTACATTACTTGGTTTTGGGGTATTTTATAAATTCTTTATGTATTTGAGATACTCTTTATCAGATATTTGAGGAAAATATCATTTGCAAATATATTCTCCTATTCTATAGGTTGTCCTTTGGATTTGTTGATTGTTTCCTTTATTATGCAGAAGCTTTTTATTTTGATACCAAAGCAACGTTGGAAAAGCAGAGTTGGAGTCACTGCAATTCTGGACTTCAAGTTATATTGTAAAGTTGTGGTGACCAAAACAGTATTGTACTGGCTTAAAAATAGACACAAAATGATCACTGGAATAGAATAAGAAACCTAGAAATGAACCCAAAACTATATGATCAGTTAATGTTTGATAAAGTGAGAAAGAAAATCCATTGGGGAAAAGACAGTCTCTTCAACAAATGTTGGGAAAACTGGACCACCTTGTTGCACCATACACAAAAATAAATTCAAAATGGTTTAAGGACCATAAATGTGAGTCATGAAACCATTAAAATCCTAGAGGAGACTATAGGAAGTAGCCCTCTTGACATAAGTCATAGTAGCTTCTTATTAGATATATCTTCTGAGGGAAGGGAAACAAAAACAAAAAATAAACTATTGGGACTTCATCAAAATGTGTATCTATTTTAAATTAAAGATTACATTAAGTAGAAAGACACTTTGGTTGCAGTTTCTTTTTAGAAGTTTCTCTCTATGGAACTGTTTCAAAGGTTGAGGAGAAAATTAGGAATGTTTTCTTCTATCCTTACTTCCATTGTATCTTAAGAGGAGAGTCCATGGTCAAGGATGTATAAATATGACTTGGTCCTTCCTCATCCTATAATACTCTAAAATTATAGAGAGCCATGACATCCAGTTATGACTTTGTCATTCATGTTAGGGTACTATGTGTAGGCTGCTTCTGATCTCCAACAGAGGTATTGCAAAGTAACTATAAGCAAGAAATTGTAGGACATCATGCAAGATAAAGGCTGGAGAGTGGAACATCTATTTGTTTCCCTTTTTATTATAACCTATACAAGTTGTCTTGTTACAACCCACAGTCTTACGTTTCCTATACCATGTTCTCCTAGTGTCATTATAGTAATTTCACATGAGTAATTCGACAGAAATTATACAGCAAGCATTGTCCATAGGTTTGCCCACTTGTCTTTAAAGGGGCTATACTTTCTGTCCCTAGGAACATTAGCATCAAACAAGTTCAATTTCATGCATTGTTGTAACTCCCCAAAGAGTGTATTTTCAGTATCAAAGAACTGGGGATCAGACCAGGAAGTAATCCTTGGTTTATTAGCACCTGAAATTACACAGGCCCAGATAAACCTGACTCTACCTTAAACTTGTATGCTAAGATGGCTGAATTCCATAAAAAATAGTTCCAGCCTATGAAAGATTTGCTTCTGCCCGCAGTCTCTTTTTGACTGTTTCTGCCCATATACACACATACCACATGCTCACGTATTTGCATGCATACACATCCATGAAAGTCTAATTCCTCCTTTTCAGTTTTTTTTTTAACTACCAGATGTTGTTGTACTTGCCACAGACACTAAATTTCTAAAACCTGAAGAGAATATTGGTCTCTGCACTAAAGCTACCAGACTATCAACCTTGAGTGTTCACTGTCCTTCAGGAATCTTTCAGGACTAACTATGTGCTCCCTTATCTGTTTTCCTTGGCTAACTCCTAAAGTGAAAACCAGATCTTCCCATATTCCCATGATTTAATATCCTTTCATTGTTAGTTAGAACACCTGCAAGAGTCCTCCAGCCTTCACTGAACTTTCACCATATCAACTCTCCAGCACATTGATTCCGATCATTTCTCCCTAACCATCTGCCCTCTCCTTTCTGCACTCCTACACCTACCCAGCTCCTGTTCATAATGCAGACCAGTTGTGATAACACTCCGAATTCCTTAGCTTCCTGTCCTTTTGTTTTACTCTCTCAGAAGAAAGAAGGCACTTGAGGAACTCAGATATATTGTTTTTGTATGAGTTCAAAATACCTTGGGATCTTGTTAAAATGCAAAGTCTGGTCCCAGAGACCTGGGGTGGGCCTGTATTTTTTAATAAGTTCCCAGGTGGGATGATAGAAGAACGTTTGAGTTCCAAGATTGTAGGTGAGCCTTTGGGAAAGACTCAAATAGAATAGATTGGCACAACTACAAAGTCAGTCCCCTTCTTAGTTGAGCACACACTACTGCCTGATTTTTGTTATCTCTAGGTAGAAACTCACTTTCTAGCATTTTGCTTAGCTTCTTCAAAAGCTTCTTCACAATCTGTTTTCAGCCCTCCTCTTTTTCTCGGTGGTCATCTTTCTTTTAATACCTCTTAAAAGAGTGGTTTTCAACCTTGTGGCACATTAGAATCACTTGAGGAAATTAAAAATATTCCAAAGTCTTATCATGTTCCAGAAAAAATAAATCAGCATATTCAAGATAGGTATAGATTTTTAAAACTCACTTCGATTCCAAAGTTACAACCAAGTATGAGATTCTCTGATCTAGAATGTCATAGACATCCAGATGCCAAGTAGTGATGTGTAACCACACTCATGCCTAAATTCCTTTCTCTCTGCTAACACCAGTTTCTCTGTCTCTTATTCATATTCCCTTCTACTTTCTCAGCAATCATACATTATTATTTCTGAAATATTGCCAGATATTTTCCATCTTGAAATAGACAAAAAAGCTTTTGGCCCAGGGCGCGATCCTGGAGACCCGGGATCGAATCCCACGTCGGGCTCCCGGTGCATGGAGCCTGCTTCTCCCTCTGCCTGTGTCTCTGCCTCTCTCTCTCTCTCTCTCTCTCTGTGACTATCATAAAAAAAAAAAAAAAAAAAATGTTAAAAAAAAAAAAGAGTGAGAAATTTCTTAAAACGTGGAAGATCAGTTTTGTTTCTAGTTGATTATGATCTTATTAAAATAAACACATTAGAAAGTAAGCTTATATTGAATTGAAAATTGGGCAGCCCCGGTGGCTTAGTGGTTTAGCGCTGCCTTCAGCCCGGGGTGTGATCTTGGAGACCCGGGATCGAGTCCCACATCAGGCTCCCTGCATGGAGTTTGCTTCTCTCTCTGTTTCTGTCTCTGTCTCTGTCTCTCTCTCTAATAAATAAATAAATAATCTTAAAAAAAAAAAAGAAAATTGCGTTCATTCTATGTTTTGCCTTGGGTAGAGAAATGCTGTGGATTAGACATGTTTTCAGGAATATTGGCTGTGTCTGTTAAAGGGACAGCCTAGTTCTCATTGTATAGTGCCCATTGTAGCATTCACTGTATATAAAGGCACTTATAGCACATTTTTTAAACTATTTTTAGCACATTTTTTTCCATCCCTTGTATCTCTCTATTTGTGTTTATATTGGAGAGGAGATTAAATTAGACACTTAGATTCAACTATCTTTATAAAAGTTCCTTACATTATAGGAGAGGGTTAGAGTAAAGGCATACAGGTTGGACAATGTTCAGAAAAGAGCAGTATAACTCCGTCTATCCATCTATTTTTACAGAGAGAGGGAGTTTTAGAAAATGATGTGCCGTTTAAATGTCACCAAATATTTAGAGCTTTGTGCTATGGGACAGATACACAGGACCCCGTTTTATTTTTCAGTATAAAGTTATTGTTCTAGGATGACGTGCCCAAGGGTGACCATAGCTGCATGAATAGAAAATCTGCAGGGCCTAGGGATCCCCCCTAAAGTATCTTTATTGTGCAGCAACAGACAGAATTGTTCTTAATGTCAGAAGGAGTAGAATCAGAAAAGAAGTTGGGTATTGCCATAGTAGGTTTTTTGTGAAGGTGAGCCAAAACTGGCTAAGAAAGGCCACCTTTTTGCCCAAGCAATTTAATCAAACTCGGGGAAAATAAAAACTTTTCAGAAGAGACTGTCTAATACAAAAATATTCATGGTGGCAGCACATTCTCCACTCCCCATAGAACACTGCATTTCTACCCTTGCTATTACAAAAATTCAAATTGCCTCTGCTTTAGATCTGAGAAGAACTTCCAATGAGTTTAAGTGAACAATGAAGGGAGTCAGTGATAATCCACCCACACTAGTTTTGGGCAAATGCCAGCTCTGAATAAATTCTTATTCAAGAATGAATAATGGTTTCCTCCTACATAGAGCCTACTCAAAGTTGCGGCAACAAAAGAAAAAAGACATAGCATTCATGAGGGAGAAGAAGAGCATAATTTTTTTTTTAACTACACGAAACAGGAGTAAATTTCAGAGTGAGTTTATACCTTAAGAAAATGAATTAAAAACATTTTATGAAGTGATAAAATAGATGATATAACAGGAAAACAGGCTAAGATAGACAAACAGCAGCAGGCTCGTGGAAGAGACAGGAAAAAACACAAGGAAGAAAATATCTAAAAGAAAATAAAACTTGAGTCAACGAGTTAATAATTGCTTTAGGAATAATGGCAAACTCAAAAAAAAGGAATAATAGCAAACTCAAAATAGAGATACGGAATGTATACTTATGAGAAATGCTCACAGAAGCATGAAAAACATAGACGTTTAGTCTGGAAGAAGATGACTGATGATAGTGTTACCAGGAAAGCATGATGAATGTAATTTTGAATACTGAGTTTGTGGTGTGTATAAAACACTAATAGTTGATTGGCCAGTAGGCAGAGCAACATGAGATGACCTTT
This sequence comes from Vulpes lagopus, assembly GCF_018345385.1. Lineage (NCBI taxonomy): Eukaryota > Metazoa > Chordata > Mammalia > Carnivora > Canidae > Vulpes > Vulpes lagopus. The sequence goes on along the minus strand of NC_054840.1, from coordinate 14,250,682 downwards.
CAGTAGTGTGAATAGCCAAAGCAATCTTGAGAAAGAAGAGCAAAGCTGGAGTTTTTTTCAAACTACACTACAAAGCTATAGCTATCAAAAATAGTATGGCACTGATGTAACAATTGGCACATGGAAAAATGGAACAGAACCTCATGTATATATGGTCAATTAATATTTGACAAGGACACAAATAATGCACATAGGGAATTGATAGTCTCTGCAATAAATGGTATTGGGAAATTTGGATATTTTTATGCAAAAGAATAAAACTGGACACCTATCTCATACCACTGACAAAAATATATTCAAAATGTATTACGTCTTAAATGTAATACCTAGAACTGTAAGAGAAGAAAACACAGGGGAAAATCTCCTTGAATTTGGTTTTGACAGGTTTTTTGGAAATGATATCAGAAACACAAGTGATAAAGGAAAAATAAATACATAAGATGACAACAAAGTAAAAGTATGCACAGCAAAAGAAACAAAAAAAAATGGAAAGATAGCCTATGGAATGACAGAGAATATTTACAAACCATACATACAATAAGAGATTGATATTTAAAAATATATGAAACATGTACAACTCAGTTGCAAAAAATAAATAATTCAATTAAAAATGGGTAAAGAGTCCAAATAGACATTTTCCCAAACACATACAAATGGCCAGCAAGTACATGAAAAGGTGCTCAACATACTATTCATCAAGGAAATGCAAATCAAAACTATGATGAGGTATCACCTCACACTTGGCAGGATGGCTATTATCACAACAGGATAAAAAAAAAAAAACAGGATAAAAAAAAAAGAGAGCGAGAGAGAGAGAGAGAGAGAGAGAGAGAAAGCAAGCAAATGAATGTCAGCAAGGATGTGGAGAAAGCACAACTCTTTTATACCATTGGTGGAAATGTTAAATTGGTACAGCTATCATGTAAAAACAGTATGGAGCTTCCTAAAATTAAAAAAAAAAAAAAAGAACTATCATATGATCCAGCTTTTCTACTTTTGGTTATATATCTAAAGGAAGTGAAATCAGTGTCTCAAGTAGATATCTGCACTCCCCAGTTCACTGAGCATTATTCATAGTAGCTAAGATGTGGAAACAACCTAAGTGTCTGTCAGTAGATGAAAGGATAAAGAAAATGTCATATGTGAAATACAGGTATTTCATATAAATTTCATATATATAAATATATAAATTATATATATCAAGATATATCTGTATATCCTAATAAAGAAGGAAATCCTGCCATTTGAGACAACGTGGATGAACCTGAAAAGCATTATGCTAAGTAAAATAATTTGGATAAAAATTGACAAATACTTCATGTACTTCATGGTATCTTAAAAAAAAAAAAAAAGTGAACTCACAGAAACGAAGAATACAGCAATGGTTGCCAGGGGCTGGGGGAAGTGGAAAGGCATAGGCCAAAGCCTACAAACTTTTAGTTATAAGATGAATACATCTTTAAGATCTAATGTATATCATGGTTACTGTAGTTAATAATACTGTATTACATACTTGGAATTTTTAAGAGATCAAATCTTAAGCACTGTCACTGCAAAAATTAAAAAAAATATATAATTGTGAAGGGATGGATGTGTTAATTGTAGGAGCCCTTTTGCAACATACGTGTATATCAAGTCATCACATTGTACACTTGAAATATATACCATTTTACTTGTCAATTATACCTCAGTAAAGCTGGGGGGAAAGGCAAAAATACTGTATATCCTTTTAAAATCTCAAAAGGGAAAAAAACACCAATTTGTGTCAAATAGGTAAGTGGAGAGAGGAGACTGAGTCAACCACGGGGAACTCATGACTTGGGTGGTAGGCATAGGAAGAGGAACTGTTCATAAAGAAAGAGACAGCCAGAGCTATACTAGGAAATATAAGGAGGAAATGCTATTGTAGAAGCCGCAGGAATAAAACGTCTCAAGAATAGCAGCGGATTTAGCAGTGTCAGATCCGACGAAGAGGTCAAGAAAGATGAGAATTTTAAAGAGGCCTTTGGAAGGGCAAGAAAGAAGCCATCAGTGTATTCCACACGCTTGGACTCTGTCAGAAACGGAGTTGGAAACTCTAAACAGCAGTGAGTTGCTGCTGTCTGAGAACAAAGAGGTTTTTTGTTTTTTGGTGAGACTTCTCAATATAAAATTGGGGGCAGGCAGTGGAGAAAGAGAAAGAAATTATCTCTTAAAAAATGATTCTTAGTGTTTATGAAACATGGAGAAAGAAAAAACAAAATTTCATTTAACACTTATTTGTAAGATTTTTCTAGTGGTTCTGTAAATTTTATATGACTTATTTTCTCTTACCATCCTGAAAATCTTTTATGATAAGCATTTGGGATAAGAAAATAGGCTCAGGTGGTCATCATTTTGTTAGTGAGAGACAGAGCTGAGGCTAGACATTGGGACTTTAAATGTTGGTCCTCTTTTTATTAGGTGATATTTTCTCCAGCCAACTTCCCAGAAAGTACCAGAGGAGACCTTGTACTGCTTTTATAGCAGTGTGTACAGAATGTTAGAATCTTAGGAAAATGACACTGTTGATTTATTTTATACAGAAGAAAATAAATGAAAACAAAAAGTATTTGTATCTATTAGAGGAAAAAGCTGTGTTTTTTCCCCCGACTCTGGAAAGTAAAGGATAGGTTCTCGCTTGCTCGCTTGCTTGCTTGCTTTCTCTCTTTTTCAAATCTGTCTCCTTGCACCTGTGTTTCTGTCTCCCTCCCCCCACTCCTACTACAGACATATTTCATCCATAATATAAGATTTTCAACTTTAAATCAGGGAGCTAAAAATATGATGTAGTTTAAATAAATTGAACAAAAAAAGTTATTTCTCTAGGTTTCCAAATCTGGAGAAACCTAGGTGTTGACAAATTGGGCATGATGAAGAAAAGTGGCCGTCAAATGTTTATAATCACTTCAATGATCTAAAACTTTCATTATCAAAAGACAGTCATGTTGGGGCACCTGGGTGGCTCCGTGGGTTAAGCATCTGCCTTTGGCTCAGGTCACGAGCCCAGGGTCCTGGGACTGAGCCCCACATTTGGCTCCCTGCTCAGCAGGAAGCCTGCTTCTCCTTTTCTTTTGCTCCTCCTCCCTGTTCTGCTCTCTCTCCCTTGCTCTCTCCGTCACCTCTCTTTCCAGTAAATAAATAAAATCTTAAAAAGAGAAGATAGTCATGTTATATCCCATTAACAAAATGTAGCTCTTAGCAAAACCAACCATAAGCCAAAAGATTACAAACAAAACCTAAAGAACATTTAGGTGTTTTACATTTGAAAGGGATAAATTATAAGATACTTTAAGAAATCTCAATGTTATGGTCTCACTATTATATACAGTGTCACCAAATAGTTGAGCCCACATCATCACTTTTTTCTTACAAGTAGACCATGATGAAGATGCTTTGTAATGTGATTTTTGTTTGTTTGATTGACTCGCTATTTTGTTTGGGCAGACTTGTCAGTGAAGTGGTTAAATGTGTACTGAAACAAAATTCTAAATTACTATTGTTCTTGGGTCTTAAAAGACAGTTGCAAGTAGTTGAATGTAAGAATGTAAAATCCAAGAAAGTTGAATATCTGCTCCAACACATCTAGCTCATTATTTGTTTTTAATTACCAGTTTTGTGAACTAATTTAATAATGTGTTACTTATAAAATTTTCCCCTGGTGGACTTTTAAAAAAAATGTAGACATTGGTAATATGAATGTGTTGATTTATCAAATCTTTATAGCCTCAGTGTGTAATAGAACAATAACTATAATTGTTGTTAGAGATTACTAGCAAAGAGCTGGGTAAAGCAATTGCGGGTGCTTGGCTGAGCAAGGCTGGAATCCATAGCACTGGCAGTCAGAAAGAAAACAGGCCAAGCAAGCAGATTAGAACCCCTTAAGCATGTGCCGAAGCTTGGAGCCTCTTTGATCTCCAATGTCCATGAACAAGTGTGTATGAATTACAACCTGAATAATGCCTGTTCAAATATATTTTCTTATAGATTTTGTCACTTTTCTCTTAGTAAATTCTGAGTGAGTGTTGTTGCAATTCGTAGGGTTTTATTTTTTTATTTTTATTTATTTTTTAATTCATAGGGTTTTAAATATGATGCTGGCATATTATGGCTACTTTGGAAGTGTAGCAAATAAATTAGTAAAATTAGACATTTGGCATAAAGAAAATGTGTGATAGCTTCCACAAGAATGTGACTCTGTGGATCTACTATAATTGGCTTTTACTCTTGTCTTGTAGGCCAGTACTGGATGGTCCCAAAGAAAGATCACTGGTGTCCTTGAGAAAGTGAGAACTGTAGTAGTGAGCAGCAGAGGGTGGGCAAATTTGTCCTGAGAGCAGGCAAGTTATGATCTACCTACTAAAATGAGGCTGCAGAAACAACTCAGGTTTTCTGTTTCCTTGGCTTATTTCTTTTTCCTTATACTCACCTGTAGAGGAAGCATGTTAGCTCTGAAATGGTACGGTATGGGTTAAAATGTTAGAATACTTTCAAAACTATGAGATACTAAAAATGACTAATACTTAAAATTAGGGAAAGAGAACTATCACTTTCCAAAGAAAAAAAGACCTATTTTGAGGTTGAAAGAAAAGTCACACTTAAATGCTTAAGCTTTAACTTTCCATCAGCTTAAAGAGATACATATTTTTATTTCATTTATTAGAATTTAGAAAATGTGATGAAAATAGTTCAAGTGGGAAATCCCAGGACAGTATCAGATGTGAAGAGTCGCAAAATATTTCTGCCAGAATATTAGAAGCATAATGAAGAGAGATCATATAGTTGTGTAGCCTCGTTAAAATTTTAGAGGACATGCTAAAAAAATATTTTGAAGTTAAAATTTTAAACCCACATTAAGAAATATATATATATTAAGGACTATATTTAATATTTTAATATACAATATTAAGCTCAAAGAGAAATCTAGATGAATGCATCCATAAACAGATTACCGGGGTGTCAGATAAGATCTAAAAGGTGGTCCATGAGGCTCATTCATATGCAAAGTGATAACTAATTTACTAATACAAATGACTCACAGACTACTTAAAATCCTGCTGTTTTGAGGTTCAGTAAAGCAGTAAAATTAGTTTTATGTATTCTTGAATGACATGGCCTGAAAACAACTTGAAAAAATATAGGGGAACTTTAAAATCAGTGTTTTTCACCTATGTTTACATGCTTCATGCAGGAGACAATGACATTGCTCATTTACCACCTAAAGGAGGAGAATATCTGCTTGCAATAATGGCCAGACTGTTATGTTTCCAAAGAAAGAAATCATTCATACATAAGTTAAAGGAGCTTTGAAAAGGCCCTGTAGGAATTAAATTAAATTTGATAAACGTTTATTGCCTGCCTATGATTTACCAGGCAGCGTGTGAAGCTCTGGAAACACAAGATGAGTCCCATTCAGATATCTTTAAAAGGGTTCTCTGTCAAATAAGGGAGACAGACACGAAACCAAAAAAAATTGCAAGATAGTGTGGTAAGTCCTCTAACGAAGACCTTCACAAGGTAGAACATTCAAAGGAGTACATGGTGATGGCAGGATCTGAAGGGTGAACATTTCATCACAGAAACAACTGTCCGTCCTTCCAGGCTTGCTTACTGATGGGACCCGTGAATGCTGGGAGAACAAAATATTAGTGATTTTTCTTGCATTTCAGTGTGGCTAAGAAATGTGATCTTGTTTTGCTCAATAGGAGAAAAGTACATTTTATCCATGGGCAGCTTGCACCTTGAAGTGAAAGTTAAGGTTCACTTTATCTTTATTTCGTGTTGCGTAAATCTGCATCTACTTAGTGATGGCATTTGCTACTAAATGATGAGTTTCTACATGAGATTGATTTCTTGAACTTACTGTCTCAGCTAAGCACTAAAATAATGCTTCTTATAATAAATAGGAATAATATCCATAATGTAACATTTATCATGAGGTTATTTTGGGGGAAAGCTCTTTGAAAATCTCTTTAAATGTGCTACCTTGTTACATTCCTATAAGAATTCTGTGAGGGAGATAAAAATATTATCCTCCTTTCCCAGATGAGGAGGCAGAAGTAGAATGTTTATTTAATCTATCTAGAGCCTCACACTTAAGAAGTGATGTCTTTGGGATTGAAATTCAGGTTTACCTGATAACAGAGTCTGTGTCCTTAGCCACTTTACTAGATTTAATATAAATGAACTCCAGGGCAGAAGGCAAAGTATGAACTGAGCGGAAAGCTTGAATCTCTAGTTTGGCAAGACTCATGGAAGTAACAAAAAAATAGATTTCTAAAGAACTCTCCCTCACCACCAAAAAAATTTTCCCTTGTATTTATAATGGATTTTCCCTCTATGTTTAGTTTATAGAATTTTATATAATTACCAGTGATTTTCCTGTTGTCTGAATGTAAGGTGAGAGTGCAGTCTCACAGTTGGAGAATTTGTGGCTATTGCTGGAGGAACTGGAGATGCTCTCTAGTAAGCGGGTAATCCCTCTTCCCCGAACACTGCTGTTTTGGCCAGAAATTTTCACCCCAGATGGATAGTCACCAGTGCGTGGGTTTGATCTTTGTTCCTGATTAGAAGAACTGAAATGAGAAAATCCTGAACTCTCAACCCTTAGCTTCTGGTAACGCCCTGCATCCAATACAACCATTTTTGGTGAGAACACAAGGAGAACTGTCTTTAGTAGCATATAGAATCCAAATTACTTTTCAAGTTTTCTAAAAAGTTGCAGAGAAAGCCAAGACTAATATTCTTGGCTTTGGTCTATATATATTTTATTATTCTATTTTTAGAAAAAATTCTAAACTGTCTTTGCCATCTAACCCATTGTGATAACTCATTGGCTTATAGAAAAATACTTTATTCTAAAACATTTACATACGAATGATAAAAGTCAGTATTTCTCTATAATACTATGTTTTAATATTTATGTAAAATGTTATTTCATCAAAGTTTTCTTTGAGTATGTAGATTTTTTTATACTCTTGGCTTTATTTTGCATTTTGTATCTCTTTGCTTTGCTCATATTAAAAATGCTCAAAGCTCTTTTAGTTTATTCTCCTACATTCAAACAATTACATGATGTTCCTGTTTTGCAGGTAAGACCACTGAGGCTTTGGTGATGGAGAAATTTTGCCAAGGTTATAGAATTTTCAAGTGATACCTTGGGGATTTTATATTAATCTGCATTTCCCTAAATTTTAGAAAGTTATTTCCCCACAGAAGATTACTTGAAAATATAGCAGACACTCTGGCTTTATGTAGTATGATTTTTATAAAGAAAACCCATTTCTTCCCAAAACTGTACAAAGAAATTGTTCTATAACAATCAGTTTTAACTAGCACTAAATTTGAAAATAATTGTTGACTTCATTTCTAGGAGAAATATCACACTGATTTCTGTAGAACCTGGCATTTAGCACAGTTCACGTGCAATTGTATGACACGTTATTATCCAGCAGCTCAACCTTAGCTGTACATAAAGCGAGTTTCTTTTCCTGTGGGATCTGGCAAGGTCAGATTCCGTCTGTAGGGTTTGTTTCTTCTCTTCATGATACACAACACTGCTGCTGTATAAATTGTTTAATATAGTCCTCTGAATGGACTATGAAAGTAATTGTATACTTGGCCAACAAATATGATTTTTGAAAACAAATACAAAGTGGGCCCTAGAGGGATAAAACTTCAGTGGTCTATGCCCAGGGTGTTTTGAATGATGGAGACTGAGGGATGTAGTGGACATCTGTTGTTTTTGCCTGACTAGTATCCACTCTTCATTCTTCTCATAACAACTATTCTCTGTTTTAAATTCCATTTTGCCTCAAATCTAAGCCAGACCTCTCAAACCTTTTTAATGTGCATTCTCCCTGGGGATTTTTTGGAAACTGCTGGAAAATGAAAGTGTTCATTCTGTTGGGGTGGCTGATCTCAAGGGATGAAAGCTTGGCAATCATTTTGCCACATGGGGAGACCATTCCTGAGAAAGAAGCCAACACAGAGGCAAGCTAAACAAGAGGTGGAAAAAGGCCGATTTCTGACATCATTTGAGTACATTGGTTCATCCATGCCTGAAGCCAGTTTATGTCTTGGCTGAGGAATTTCTATGTGCTTAAGCCAGTTTCAGTTGGGTTTCTCCACTTGTTGAAAAATTCTCGCTATTTCATGTACCTATTTTACAGGGCAACTGTGGTGATTCCTAGACAACTCCATGATTTAGAGCAAGTAGCTCTGGGTTCTAGGTAACAATGTAAATATGAAAATTCATCAGCCTAACACCAAAAAACATCCTACTCTGCCAACTGTGGAGTTCTTTATACCGGAGTTGGCTTAGAGACAATGTCAGACATCCAGATGTAGAAGGCAGCTGCCAATTTCCATGGCAAGAAGAAAGGCTCTCCGAGCCCCCAAACTGCCCTGTTAGTCTTAGACACTTAAAAAAATTTGGACACTGATAATTAGAGAAAATACTCAATGTGCAGAGATAGTGCACTAATTAAAACCTGTACTGATGTATACATGACTAACATAATGTCATACTACTTTACTGTTTGTAATACTTGATTATATGTATCACCTATAAAACCCCTCATAATAACCTAGTAAGTCTTACCTGTGTTTCATAGGTTAGGAATCTAAGAAGCAAAGTAACTTCTTCCAGGTTACCTGGCTAATAAAATTTGTTTTTTGACTATTTTTTAAGAGTTATTCCCACTTCCTCCACAGTTATAAGAAATCCTACATAGCCATGGCTGCTGGGATTGGAGGAGAGAAGTTTTGGGCTGTGAATTGAATTCTTGGTTTCACAGGAAATTGGGGCCTTGAAATGAGGGAAAGCCCTAGAAAGCAGGGCTGAATATTGCAAAGACAGCATTATCAATTTCCTATGCAATTTCCTAAACTCAGCCATGACCTGAATGGATTTCTGAGGGTGAGAGTTTAGGATATATAGAGTTAGAATTTACGTGCCTATATAAATTCTCTTTTAGATGTCCATCAAGCCATCCTTCAGCTTTGAAGGTAAATACTTCTTATGGGCAGGTGAGATTTTTCTGTTTACATCTCTAGACTTTAGAAATGAGAAAATTTAGGCTTTAAAATATCTTATAGTATCTGGAGAAATAGGAAAAGTCAAGTCACTTTTGTTTGTTGAAGTTTTATGAGCTTCCTTGAGACAGTTTTCTGTTGAATGCTCAGTTCTAAAATCGGGACCTGCTTGTGAAAAGGAGGGAGCATAATGGCAGCAGTGTCGTGCCTTTTATGTAGGATGATTATAATAATTAGTGCCAGTCAACAGGAAGAGCTCTCCTGGGGAAGGAGCTATTAGAGATTCTGTTGCCTAAAAAAGTGGACTAATAAATTTAGGTCTATGTAAAATGAAAAATACCTATATTAGATACATGCAGTATGTTCACATCCATTATAGTATGGTAGCTACTGTATGGTAGCTACTGTATGGTAGCTACTCATTCATTGGCAGCATGTGCCCCATATGGTTTTCCTTAATTAGGCAGAGTTGGAACATGAGGGGGAGACATTAGTAAATGAAAACGTATCTTCCAGGTTCCCTCTCACATAACATTTAAGTATTTTGCAATATGGCTTTGATCATTGGGCATGTAATAACTTCTGGAAGACTTGAAAATGATCTATTTGTGGCTCATAATAAGTTTGGGTGGAATTTCATTGCCCTTCATTTTTTGTAATAGCATGAAATTTAAAATGTATGTGAAAATATGAAGGTAGTTAAAAAGTAGGAAACAAGCTTTCCATTTATACAACAAGAAATTAATGCTGAAGTTGGGAATTTGGACTGGGGCAATGGGAAAGATGTGGTATCATTTTGTATCCAGCTAGTCTGATAAAAAATATCTATTCCAGATCTTTGTTGTAGATGGCTCCTTGGTCTACAATGGGGTTTAGTGAGAGGTATAATTTTTTTTAAGGTAACGAAAAAGAAAATTAGAAGATTAGGGACAACAAACCAGAATTTGAGACTTATGATAATTATTAGCCAGATAAACTGGACCAAAGTAGTTTATTCTTTGGGGACTAACCTTAGCTGCAAACTGAGAGGGTACAAATAGATGATCTTTAAAATTCTGCTGAGTATTTACATTTCTGTGAGTGAAAGAAAGAAAAGTCATTGCCAATAACAGTTTATAAAGTAGCTGTAGGAATAAAGTGCAAGACCAGAAGAATGAGTGATTTTATTTTCTTTTATTGTTACTGAGCATTTGAGAGATTCTTAACTCCCGAATTGTGTTTTTATTAGACAGTGGGATGTTTGTTATCTCTTTGTAAAAAGCACTGATAATGTTTTGAGCCATAGGCAAATCAGGTTTAAAGATGAGTAATGCTTCTCTCTCTGCCTATGTCTCTGCCTTGCTCTCTTTGTGTCTTTCATGAATAAATAAATAATTTTTAAAGATAAATATTAGTAATAATGACCTAACTTTATTGAGGGTTTACTCTGCATCAGGCCTATGCTAGACATTTTTCTACATTGTCACATTTTCTCTCACAATAACTCTATGAAGTATAATGCATATTAATAATATGATGTATTTGGACGGAAATAGTAAAGGGAAAGTGTTCACATCTTTCTCCTTCCCCTTGCCTTGTAAGGAGAGAATATCCTTCTGTTTGTTGTTTTGTTTTGTTTATGAACTGTTCTGTTTAAAATGGAAAAAAAACAAAACAAAACAAAACCAAGACAGCATATCTTCTGTACAAGGTGGCTTAGTTAGTTCATACTCAGATTTAGCTCTCTATACTATAAACACATAGCAACAATAGATCAAATATAAAAATAAGAACATAACTGACAAACCAAGATAAACATTTCTATGGACTAGAAACAGAACAAGATCACAAAAAAATTGAGTGGACAGAAGCCACAGACTTGTCGGGATCTGAGTCCAGAAGAAAGTAGGTGAGAAACCTACTCTTTAAGAGGAAAGAGCATTAATATGAGATATTTCTGAGACTCCAAACCACAGCCAGTTTGACTACTGACTTAGAGGAATTGGTTGGAAACCTGTAGAATGGTGACTCAAGAATGCATTGACTTGTTGGCTAGGGCTACATCTTTATAGGCAATTGAGGATCTGCATCTAGGTGCTAACCACAGCCCTTCTCCCTTTACTCCCAGCACTAAGATATTCTGTACAGTATTGTGTAAAAAGAAATGCAGAATAGCATTATACAATAAAACTACAAAACTGACTTGCAGAAAGAGGTAAAACTAAATTATTATTAAATAAAAAGATGTAAAAGACAAAAAACCTCACATAAATATTGGAATTTGGATCTGCAACTCCAAATTCCAAAATGCATAAAAATGTCCAATAGTAAGATTTTATCAACAAAATGAATAACTAGTATTTGAATTCATTTCAGTTGAAAGTAATTTTACAGTAAAGTGAGCAAAAAATGTGAAATGTTTAGAATATCCACAAGGGTAAGTACAATGTTATTTTTTCTTAGGTAGAAAAGTAGACACAAAAAGGCCAAAAATATGTGTGTGTGTGTGTGTGTGTGTGTGTGTATTCATGTCTATAGAATAAAATTAATGGTATTTGGAAACTGAAGGATAAAGAAAAAATAAACTCTAGATTAGATACTATTAAAGAAAAATTTTATTAACTGGAAATTAGTTTTAAGAAATTTACGTAAAAGAGAAAATAAGGAGACAAATATAATAGAATAAGGAAAGAATATAAAAGAGAGATGGAAAACAGAGAGGCTCCAAACAACTCTGATTGGAATCTAGTTGCAAAAAATAGAAATAAGATTAGTGAAGTAATAATTGAGGAGAAAAATAGCAGTTTTCTTTCCCAGAATTGAAAAAAAATGACTAGTATCTTTGTATAAAAGAACTCTTTGGTTACTGTGTCAAATAAAAATATAAACGCCCAACTTGACATATCATTGTCAGACTTCAAATTGTGACATTAAAATGGAATTGCTTTAAATATTTCCCAGATAGAAAGACATATTTCTTATAAAGGAATACTATTGAAATTGGTTTTAGATATTTCTTCAATGACTATAGAGACTAGAAAAAAATATGAATATTTTCAAAGTATTAAAGGAAAATAGTTGCCAAACTTAGAGTTTTATCCTCAGCTAAACTGTATTTTAGAGTAGGAACAAACAAAAGAAAATAAAAAGAATATGATAGGTTTAAGCTTAGAAAGACTAAGGTCTAATATCACAGTTAAAAACAATTATCAGGATGATAGAAATCCTTTATTATTATGTTTATTAATATTTAAAAGGTTAAACTAAAATCTTAAATTTTAATAAAAAGTATATTGTGATAATGAAAAATTTAAATGTAGACAGAAAACAGTTTTTTTAAAAATTAAAATTGATGCACAATTTTATATTAGCTTCAAGTGTACAACATAGTGTTCAGCATTTCTACATTATGCTGCACTCACCACAAGTGTGGCTCCCATCTGTCATCACACAACACTATTATAGTAACATTGACTATATTCCTTATGCTGTGCCTTTCATTTCTGTCACTTATTCATTCCATAACTCGAGGCCTGCACTTCCCATTGGCCTTTTTCCATTTTTGTCTTTGATCCTCCTTCCTCCCCCTGGAAACTACTTGCTGCTTCTCTGTATTTATGGGTCTGTTTCTTCTTTTGTTTGGTTTTAAAATTCCATATACAAGTGACATCATATAGTATTTCTTTTTCTGACTTATTTTATTCAGCACGATACCCTCTAGTCCATCCATGTCATTACAAATGACAAGAGTTTATTCTTTTTAACGGTTGAGTAATATTCCATTGTGTGTGTTTATGTGTATGTATGTATATGTACAATTACTTTTTATCCGTCTATTGATGGACACTTGGGTTGCTTCCATATCCTAGGTGTTACAAATAATGCTGCAATAAACTTATGTATATACCTTTTTGAATCCATGTTTTTGTTTTCTTTGGGTAAATACATGAGAGTGGGATTACTGGATTGCATGGTATTTCTAGTTTTATTTTTTTGAGGAAACTCTGTACTGTAATCCACAGTGCCTGTACCAGTTTGTGTTTTCACCAACAGTGCACAAGGGTTCCTTTGTCTCCATATACTTGTAAGCAACTGTTGTTTTTTTTTGCCTTTTTCACTCTAGCCATTCTGACAGGTGTAGGGCAGTATCTTGTGATTTATGATTTGCATTTTTCCTGATTATTTGTGATGTTGAGTATCTTTTTCACGTGTCTGTTGACTATCTGGATGTCTTTTTTTGAAGAATGTCTATTCAGGTTCTCTGCCCATTTTTAATCAGATTCTTTTCTTTTCTTTTTTTTTTTTTTTGGTGTTAAGTTGTATAAGTTCTTTAATATTTTGGATATTAACCCCTTATCAGATATATCATTTGCAAATATTTTCTTCCATTCAGTAGGTTGCCTTTTCATTTTGTTGATTGTTTCCTTCCCTGTTCAAAAGTTTTTTATTTTGATGTAGTCCCAATAGTTTATGTTTCCTTTTGTTTCTCTTGCCTGAGAAGGCAAATCTAGAAAAATGTTGCTATTCTGTTCCACTGACTTATGTATCTATTTTGATATTAGTACACACTCATTTGATTATTATACGTTTATAGTATTACATAAAATCTGGGATTGTGAACCTTCAGCTTTGTTCTTCTTTCTCAAGATTGCCTTGTTTATTTGGGATCTTTCGTGGTTTCATACAATTTTAGTAATATTTGTTCTAGTTCTGTGGGGAATGCCATTGGTATTTTGATATAGGGATTGAACTGAATCTATAGAATGCTTTGGGCAGTATGGACATTTTAACAGTATTAATTCTTACAGTTTATGAGCATGGAATATCTTTCCATTAGTTTGTGTCATCGTCAATTTCTTGCATCAGGATTTTATAGTTTTCAGAGCATAGGTCTTTTATTTCCTTGATTAAATATATTCCTAGGTATTTTATGTTTTTTGGAACAATTTTAAATGACATTTTTTCTTAATTTCTCTTCCTGTTACTTTGTTATTAATGTATAGAAACACAATAGGTTTCTGCACATTAATTTTGTGTCCTGTAATTTTACTGAGTTCATTTATTACTTGTAATGGTGTTTTTAGGTTTTTCCATGTATAATATCATGCCATCTGTGACAGCTTTAATTCTTTCTTACCAATTTGGATGCCTAGAAAACACTAGCCCTTTAAAAGAAATGTCCATAATTGCTCTTTATACTTATCTGCTGCTTATAAGAAACACTTCTAAAACTAAAATATACCAAAAGATTGATATTTTTGCTAAATGAAAAGATAAATTGTGTAAATTCTTACCAATAGGAAGCTCATAGAACAAACTTATTGGTTATTTATTTATTTTTAAATCTTATTGGTTAAAATAGAACCCAATTAAATCAAAATAGACTCTATATAATAATAAATTAAAAAAAACACAAGATGTAGGCAGCATGAACTTGTATGCATTTAACAGCATAGCCTTAAAATATATTAAGCTCTAACTATCAAAGTCATGAGGAAAAAATGGCCCAGTCCTATCATAAATTACTACATGTTATAAATGTATAGCAGTTTTAAAAGTGTAGGAATAGAAAACAGTATTTGAAAGCATCAGGAGACTACACAGACCACACATATGCAGAGATATATCATATTGAAAAGATGTTGTAGCAATATGAGAGAAAGAATGGATTTTTCAGTAATAGATATTGAGGCAGTGGTTTTGAAACATAGAAATATTTCTTTAAAAATAACAAAATATCTCAGCATATAAGGGAAATGATAGCACATTTGACTTCCCTGTATTATTCTAAATGGAGAAGTAGATGCTATAAGTAAATGAAAGAAAGTGAGCAATAAAAAATCCACTGATGGGAGAAGATATTTCTAGTACATTGAGAGAAAACATAGTACTCCAAAAGTAGAAACAACTTCTAAAAACTGGCAAACATCTCAATAGAAAATGAGCACATATATAAACAGATATCTCACTGAAGAAGGAAAGTGAATGACCAATAAACCTTACCAATGTTCAACTTTATGGTGATCAGGGACATTTGAAGTAAAACCACAAAGTATTTCAATTAAATTCTGTTAGAAAATTGAAAAAAAGAAAATTGAAAACATGACAATGTCAATTGCTGTTGAGGACGTGGAAGACTGAGGACTCTTAAACATTGCTATTTTCTGTGTAAATAGGTATATTCTCTTTGTAGAACAGCATTTGGAAGTATTAAAAGTACATATATCCTAAACCTTTTCTTATAGAGAAATTCTTACCCATTGGAAGGATACATAACAACTGTGGCAGCTGTGCATCACTAGTAATAGCAGAGCCTGCAGTGAGGAGTGGGATAAATCCATGCTTTTGAGAATTTAATTTACATGTAAACCATGGGGTCTCCTGTTAGAATTCATATTCTGATACAGTAGGTCTAGAGATACAGTAGGTCTTGAGATTCTGCATTCCTAATGCCAATGCCACTTATTCCCAGCTCATCCTGTTATGATAGGTTACATTTGAAGGCTAAGCTGCATGAGGCACTATTCTAAAACTCTCTACATCAGTGAGAATGCTTACTGCAGCAAACTGCATAATAGAGAAAAGATGGAAATGACTTATGTGTTCATCAACAAAGTAATGAGAATAATTTGGGGCATGTGAATGTAGTGGAATGTGATCCAGTACTTAAGATGAATAAATTGTTAAGGGAAATGAGAAGGTTGCAGAATGGAATCAACATCATACCATTTATGGTTGGAAAGTATGCAAAGCAATTCTATGTATTATTTATTAATAGACACATAGTCAGTGGTAGCTTATAAAATTTCATAAGGATAATAATCCCCATATTGCAGGTAGTGGTTACTCCTGAGAAAAGTATGGGCAGTTGCAAGGAAAGACAATAGGAATAGTCAGAGTTGGACAGGGGGCTTTGCCAGTAACTGCAATGCCTTATTTTTTTTTTTTTAATAAGAAAGTATAAAGCACCATTGTAAATTACTAGGTAGGTTTATGGGTATTCATTAATCTACAAACTTTTCTGCATGTTTATTTCTTTTTTATTTTTGAAAAATAACTTATTTATTTGAGAGAAAGAAAGCACAAGCAGGTGGAGCAGCAGAGGGAGAGGAAGAAGCAGAGCAGGGGAGCAGAGCAGGGAGCCTGATGAGGGGCTCAACCCCAGGACCCTGGAATCGTGACCTGAGCTGAAGGCAGACTCTTAACTGACTGAGGCACCCAGGAACCCTGCATATTTATTTCTAAAGAAGATATGAAGGAAGGATCAAGGGTGAAAGAGGAGGAATTTCTGAAGAAGAAGGTTAGTCAGGTTGGGAGATTCCCAATAGAGAAAGGGAAGGTTTTATGGAAGCAGTTTCTGGGATAAGCAGAGATTTGAGGAAAAATATAAAGGGAAATAATCTTTTATTTAGTTTTTTATTTTTAAAGATTTTGTTTATTCATGAGAGACACATAGAGGCGGAGACATAGGCAGGCGGAGAAGCAGGCTCCTCACAGGGACCCTAATGTGAGATTTGATTCCCAGACCCCGGGAGCCGCCCTGAGCCGAAGGCAGATGCTCAACCATTGAGCCACCCCAATGTCCCAGGAAAATAATTTTTTAAAGGTTTCTTCTGTTTTTTTTTTTTTTTAAAGTCACATCTCACTTCAATGCATACTGAAAAAAATGTGATGCATTTTTGTGATGTAATTTATATCTACAAAAGTTTATTGGGCCTAAAATACCTCAAGAGTCACTATAAAATCATTTTCTATAGGATGGGCAAAGAAATTTCCCATGATGTGACCAGAAATGTTTCACAATTTTCAAGTGTAGCACTTCTAGTAAATTTAAGACAAGACTTTTTGAGTGCTATTTTACATATTTAATGGAAAAGTTGAGAATAATTATCTCTGGAGGTTAGCTAAGCTGAATATCTACAATGATTATTTAAATATAGTCATATTTAATATATTCATATTTAGTTCATAGTTGACACAAAAGAAAATAAGCATGACTTCTCACAACCTCCTCTTAGTGCTACAATCAAAGATTAGACCCAGTTTGGTAATTCTTACTGTCTAATGGGCATTTAGGGGATTCTAGGCAACCCATTTAGTATTAATGTGTATAATTTATAGTGATATTTGGGAATTTTTTCTTCTTTTTTATATTGCTCTTGCCATATTGATCTTAGCTGTTTTAAGCTCTAATTTTTACCTAGAGCAGATGTGTATGTGCGCGTACCTTATGTTTTACAAGGCCTTTATACGTGCCTTCCTCTCATTTAGTTGATCCCTAAAAACTACTATGGGGAAATACATTACTTGAGAGTTGCTCTGGAATTTCAGTAAGACCAAGCGTCACTTAATATTGGTCATAAAATGATCAGTGACTATAGTTGTAGAGCCAGAGCATGTCTGAATGTGAACATATCTGAAATGTGAGTGAATTAGTGAGGATTCTCCAGAGAAATAGAACTGATTTTGTGTGCATGAATCTAGAGAGAGAGAGAGAGAGATTATGAGGAATTGGCTGCCATGATTATGGAGAATGAGAAGTCCCACCAGGAAAGCAGATGGTAGAGTTCAAATTGAGTCTAAGAGCAAGAGAAAATGAGATGTCCCAGCTCAAGCAATGAGTCAGAAAAAGGTAAATTCCTTCTTTCTCTCTCTTTTGTTATATTTAGGCCCTCAAGATATCCCCATTCACACTGGGGAGGTCAGTCTGTTTTACTGAGTCTGCAGATTCAAATGCTTATCTTAGCCATAAGTACCCTCACAGGCACACGCAGAAGAAATATTTACTCTGGAAACCCTGTGGCCAGTCAAGTTGACACATAAACACATAAAATTAACCATTACAATGAGTAATCCAGGTCCTATCACATCACCCTGAAGTAGCTGGGGAATCAGCAGAATTGAGAAATGAGGAACATAAATAGGAAAGTAATGAAAAGCAATGAATTTGGAGAAGAGAGAGCTACAACCAAGAATATTATATTGCTAATTAAAAAAAAAGATAAAAATACAAGGATACCTGGGTGGCTCAGTTGGTGAAGCCTCTAACTGTTGATATCAGCTCAGGCCATGATCTCAGGGTCATAAGATAGAGTCTGCATTGGGCTCCTCGCTCAGTGGAGATTGAGATTTTCTCTTTCCCATTCCTTGTGCCCCACACTCTGCTCATGGGTACATGATGTTTCTCTTTCTCTCAAATAAATAAATCTAAAAAAAAAAAAAAAGAGTTCTTAGGAACTGAGAACAAATATGGCAAAGGATGTTCCCATTGTTATTATCATTCAGGAAATTCCCAGGGCTTTGGGAGCTGTATGCCAGGAACATTGGATGAAGACTTAATATATGGCTATCTAAAAGATCAACTATATATTTTTTATAACTCACAATATTATACTCTGTCAGGGAGCAAGAATTCTTGTCCCCTTCAAGCGTCCTTCTAGTGGCCATATATTCTAATAAAGGGTCAGTGATGGTATTAGAATCTATATTTATGTTTGCAACTCCTATAAGACCTAATAAGACTACAACAAATACACTGGATGCTATATAAATATTTTTGAGTGTATTATGCATAATATAAAAAGTCAGTAACTTTTGTGTACCTTTGTTAGATATGGCAATTTAATGGTACCATAAAGACTCAAAGGATTAGAGGATGTTGGTTTTATTTGTTAGAATTGGTAATGAGTCTAATAAAAGCAGTGATCTTTTAAAATTATTTCAACAACTCTTTTATCAGATATCAGGCGTAGAAATCACATTATGTGAAAATATTCATAATGATGCTGGGAGGTATTCATAATACACAGTTAAACATTTTAATGGGTCCCACCTGCTGGAGTCTAGGTTATTAGTGGTTCTTGCTATATTGTTTTACTTGGTACTTTTCAGCTTGTCTATTAGCAGTTTCATACCGGCTCTAAGTTATATGTACTTGAGCTTTCTGCAGCTAGATTTTAATTAAACAGAATGGCAGAAAAGAAATTTCATTGTTGCATTCTTTAATATCTTATGAAGAAAATAGTTTTTGCTAATATATGAAATTCATTTCTTAAACAATATTCCCTTGGAAGAGAAAAATAAAATGTAAACTTGTATCTTTTGAATGCTTGCCAGGTAGCATTCAGCTTATAGTATATGCCTTCCAGAACTAATTAAAGAGCCACATTATTATCTATACAAACAGAATAAAAGCTTTGTGCAAGCATACACTCTATGTGTGGAAATCCTGTCTGGACCAGCTGTCAATTTCTGGGTTCCCTTTTTTCCTTTGAAGACTCTTCGTAAAATGGAGATAAACACATTCCCTGCCTGCAATATACGTGTACCTGCAAATGTTTAATGCATCAGGGCATTTGGGAGATTATTTTAATGGATTTTTACCAAATCATGTTTGACAGTCAATTTAAATACATTTAAGTTACCACTTTTCACCTCTGCTGAAATCCAGTGGGAGACAGGGAAGTTCTCTTGTGAAATGATGGAGGAAGCTGAGGATAAAAGGCTCCATTCAAAAAAAGAAAAAAAAAAAAAAACCCTCAGTAAAAGAAACATGAGTTAATCAAATTGTCATGGTTGAGAAAATATCCTTTCCTGTACAAGTACCCAAGTCTAAGTCATGTAGATAGAGGGAAGCTGCTCTTACAAAACTTATATTTAATTCTCTTGATAACCAGTGAACTTTTGAACCAGAGTGCTATGATTGTGCATAAAACTAGTAAATAGAAAATATAGTTTTTTTCTCTTTAACTAGTGGTAAAACTGCTGGTTTCTGACAAAGTTCTTCTTAGCTTTGGGAATACTATTCCTGACTTTTTACTTACCCACCTAAGGTAAAAGTCACAGGCCTATTTAGGATACTACCATTCATTATAACATCACATACTGTGTGCTAAAATTCAAGTAGTTGTCCATTTGTCTCTGTTGTGACCAGTAGCTAATGGTTAGGAGCAAGGTATTGACACTTCAAAGAATGAAAACAGTTATAACATGCTACTTCCTTGACTGGCTGACCCCAAAGAAACAAAAAAGCTGAGAAGAATAAAGTGAAAGAGCATGAAAAAATGCAGAAGTCAACACAATTAAGTTGTCTCCTCCTGAGGCTAGGAAAGCCTTTAAAAGTATTTCAGAATGCCTTACAAATATTAACTAATGATTCTTTACCCTTTGCACTAAGTACCATTTATTAGCATTCTAATGAATTGGATAAAGAAGTTAAGGAGGTGCTAAAATAATTGTACATGGAATAATATCCAGGCTGCTGGCCCAGTTATAAAACAGGGCATGAAATGATCCTGCTCATTACTGCCGGCCTTGGAATTGTGTAAGAGCCTGTGTGTGTGTGTGTGTGCTTACGTTAATTTTTCTTGACCAATATAGGTAGGCAAAGGTATTATCAGAATGTACAGCAACAGAATGCTTCGCAGATAATTTAATAGTCCTCTATTACAAAGACAAATATCTTTCTGTAGAACTTGTTTATATGTAGTTGTGTAAAAATAGAAATATGAAGATAATAAAGATGTATATACCCATTGAGTTACTGATGTGTACCAGACTCTGTGCTAAATACTTTAGGTATATTATTACATTTAATTTATCCAACTGTCCAGGAGTTTGGCATAATTGTTTTTATTTTGTGGAACAGGAAACAGAGATTTAGGTCTATAATTCGTCCAAGGCCACACTATTAAGTGAATAGCAGAATTGAGATTTAGGCTTGGGATTGCCTGCTTCGGAGCCTTTGTACTTTACCATGAAAGCACCATGAATTTACCATTACTTTACTTTGTACTCTACCTGCTGTTTTCCATAACAGTAATACAGAGAAGAGTCATCAGTCTTCTTGCTCTGCTTAAGGGTATATTTTTTAGTTTATTTCTTCCATACTCATCCACATTAGAGAAGAAATTATAGTTTTTAAGCTTAAACAGCACCATTCACATATTTCTCCACTCCATTCCTAATGTGCACTAAAGATGGATTTGCGATAAGTAGTTCTCTGGGTCTAGGCTCTTCTAACACTTTTGGGTTCCTGCAATGCCCCCTACCAGTGGCAAACTTCACTAGCTATTGTTCACAATTCATGTCACTCAGGTTTTCTGCTATAACAGGAAGTTATGTGTTTGTGCCAGTCTCAGCCTATTGATAACTAATGTGGATGGACCAGCCCTTGTGGTTTTTATTATGACTGCAGTATGCCCTTCAGCAACGACCATCAGGAAACTTAAAAAAAAAAAAAAAAAGATTTATTACTTAAGGGACCTAGAAATACATGGCACAGTTGGGCCTACACAGCAGTCTCAGGTAGAGAGAATGAAAACTGTGTGGGCTTGGGGTCGATGATGCGAGCCTAGGCTCACTTTTTTTTTTTTTTTTTTAATTTAAACATAAGATTGGGGACTTAATGCACAGAAAGAGAAAAATAAAAGTGGCCCAAATGTTCAGTTATTAAAACAGCCAATATCTGGAAAACAAGTGTGCCTGGGTGGTAGGGGAAGGGGGGCTGGCCTGGTTTGTCACCTAGTCATGAGGATGGGGATATGTTGATGTGTTTCTTTGAGACAGGCATTTGTATTACACAATTAAAAAAAAAAAAAAAAAGGGAAGGAAGGAAGGATGGAAACAAGCAAGCAAGCAAGCTAACCTGTCAGGGTTTTTGCTATAAGGACACAGATAGCATTTCATGTTTTTTTTTTTTTTTTTTTTTTTTTCAGAATATTCTCTTGAATTCATGGTCAAATTCTTACAATTTCCAGGTGTCCTTTGGCAGGTTCCCCTGTCCTATTTTGGCCTCCATGTACAATCTCTCCTCTTGTGGCCTGTGCTGCCTGTGAAACCATAGGTACTGGATCTTGTTCCCACAGTTTTTATGCAGGGTTCCCATTCCTGCAGCAGGAATCTCTTCCTGAGATTCCCTCACAGTGGTACAGTTGAGGCCAATGGCTGCCCTTTTGTTATTTTGCAGCCTGCAATGTGCCAAAACTGTGCTGTCAGCTGTGTTGAAAAGAATGTCTCCCTCTTAAGCAGAGTTAGACTCTGTTACGTGAATTGTCTTATTTCTCAAAGTCTTGGAAGAAATGTCAAAGAAATGAGTCATGTACCTCTTCATCCTTAAGATATTCTTTCTCCAAGAGTTTAAATGAGACTCCATGAGAAACTGGAACAAATATGAGTAATAAATACTGTATGGTTATCAGAATATGATTTCTCGTTCAAGGACAGAGGCATCGCTCTTGGGAGTATCTGAGTGCTTAGCTCTGTTCCAACACTTTGTTCCAGGAAGTAATTTTCATGCAAAGAAACACCTGGTGGGGAGACTTCTCAAGTCCACCCCTCATATTCAGATATGTTTTGATTTCAGTGGTGAACACTGATAGACATCAAGCTGAGACCCATGTGAGGTTTATTGTGATAGTTTTGTGTCAAAATTGTGAGTGAATCAAGGGATGACCAGACAGCTGATTAAACTTTTTTTTTTTTTTTCCTGGCTATGCCTGTGAGGGTGTTTTTTGGAAGAGATTAATATTTAACTTAATAGGCTGAGTAAACTGAATCCACTTCCCCAATGTATACATGGGTGTCATCTAATCTATTGAGGACTGGAATAGACAAAAAAGGTGGAAGAAGGGGAGACTTGCTCTTTGCCTGACTGTATGAGCTACACATGGATCCTCAACTGCCCTTGGAATACCTGGTTCTCAGGTCCTCACGCTCAGACCAGAATCAACACCATTGGCTTTCCAGCCCCAGCCCTTCAAACTGCACCACTGGCTTTCCAGTGGCACCAGCTTGCAGACAGGCAGGTTGTAGAGCTTCTCAGTCCACAGCAGGCTGTGGAACTCCTCAGTCCACACAATCACATGGGCCAATTTCTTATAATTCCTTATAATAAATCTCATATATATATATGTGAGATATGTACACATGTAGGGTACCTGTATATATATGTATATATATGTCTATGTATTTCACATATAAACATTTCATTTGGCAAAAATGTTGCACATACATACATAACAGTCAAATCTCCAAATCTTGTTTTCCTTTGATCTAGAATTTACTATTGTATGCAATTTTTTTTTCACAGAAAATTGTATTTGGCCACTTATTTTGGTGTGGAATTGCTTTTACTATTTTATCCTCCAAGGAAGGATAATGGTGTTTCTTTTACTTCCAAGTTCTTAAAAGAAACTTTATGAATCCCTTCAGAGCGCCAGCGGACACACCCACAAAATGGAAAATAAAGTATTGTTAAGTCTCCCAGAGAGTTTGAGGAAGGACAAGTAGTCTGGTGTCAGTGAAGTGAGCGTGATGGTTTGAGTTCATTCATCAGTCAGCATGCAGGGCATGAGTACCATGTTCCTTCTTACTGTTTACTTACATGATAACCTTGGTCTAGAGCTGTTAATCTATGAGGGCCCACATTTGGGGTATGTTTTCCTGTTGCTTTGATTCAACTCTCCCTATTATTTATATTTTGTAATCACATGACATGATGAAACAATATACGTGAAAAATATATGTGACAGTGGGAAGGATGACACTAGCAGTTAAAAATTTGGTACTTACCAGGTTCTGTGTTGGGTGTTCTTCATATGAAACCCATAATTTCATAGCAAACCTAGAGGGGGGGTATCCTAGGTTAAGAAACCTAAGAACAAATGAACAATAAGCAATTCTACTCTCTCCATTTTTTTCTTTCACCTCAGAGAGTACTGCCCTTTTCATTCTTCTCCCAAGTGTCCTCATTCTATGAGGGATTCTGCTAACCTTGCTTCTTCCTGGTATTGTGTTTTATGAACAGAATTTGAAAATGTGGAGGAACTGGGAAACTCTGAGACCATTTGGATTTCCATTGGAAAAGGCAGAGAGGTACAACAGACAGGAGAAAAAATTAGATATTCATAAGGGAGAGTCCATGTATATTTTCACAGAGAAATATATATATATGGAGGAGACAGCTGTAATTTTGAAAAGTAGTGTGTACTTTATAAATGTAATATTGATGCCATTTTTCAAATTGCCACAGAAAAGATTAATTCCTTACACAGAGATAGAAAAGACCCATGTGCCCCCAAGTACCTATTACCCAGCTCAAACAATAACCTTCCCTCTCCTTAGCTAGTTCGACAAAATCTGTTATATTTAATTTGTATATATCTTGGTATGTGTATCTAAAGATTTTTGATGTTCTTAATTCTTTTATTGTCTCATTGAATCATAAAGTACTCAGATTTTTGAGGTATAATTTATTACATATAATCTCCCATATATGTCAAGTAATACTTTTTCAATTCTCAAAATATAAAAACACTTTTGGTAGTTTCTTACATTTATACCATCCTGTCTTTTGTCTTTTTAAAATATTTTTGCGTTATGTATTTACCCTACCTAGTACTTTTCATTCCTGCTGGGATGATTTTACTTCACATTAAAGAACTGTCTGTGACATTTTTTTTGTGGGTCTTCTGAGAATAAATTCTTTCAAGTTTTCCTTTCTGAAAATATTTTAATTTTGACACTATTTTTTGGTCAGATAATTGTGCCTAGGTACAGAAATCTGTGTTGTTTCTTTTTTTTTTTCATTGCTTTAAAAATCTCTTTTCACTGTCTTCTAGCTTCCACACTTATTTTGAAAAATTACCTGCTGTTCTCATCTTTGCTCTCTTGACATTAGTAGATCTCTTGCTTTGCCTATGATGTGCTAGGCTGTGATTTTCTTCCTATCTATTCTTCTTGCTTTTGCTAACTGCATTAAATTTGAGGTTTGTAATCTTTCAGAAGATATACATATTCTCATATTTACATTTCCTCAAATGAAGTTTTTTTTTTTTTTACTTTTTCTCTCTCTTCCCACTTTTTCAGACTTCAAATGGACACACATAAGAATTCTGAACATACCCTACATGTTACTTATGCTTTGCCTTTTTTTTTTCCCTCTCTGAATTCCAGGTTGGATATTTTTTACTGAAATTTAGTAATATCATCTTCTGCTGAATCCAGTCTGAGGTTAAACTCACTGAATGAGCTCCTAATTTCAGATTCTTTATCATACTGTTTTAGAATGAGTGTTTTTTCCTATATAATAAAAATAAAATATATTCTCTTTAACATAATAATGGTCTTAGTCCATTTGGGCTGCTATAATAAAATATTATAGATTGGATGACTTATGAATAACAGACATTTATTCCTCACAGTTCTGGAAATTGAAAGTCCAGGATCAGAGTGCCCGCACAGTCTGGTGAAAGTCCTTTTCCAGTTGGCTGACTGCTGACTTCTCTGTCCTTCTCTGTGCAAGGGGTCAGGGAACTCTATGGATCTCTTGGATTAGAACCCTAATCCCATTCATTAGGGCTCCACTCTCGTGACCTACTCACATTTCAGCCCCCCTCCCCCCACCCTAACACTATCACATTGGGTGTTTGGATTATAATGTGAATTTGGGAGGGACATGTACACTCAAACCATAGCAAAGATTGTATAGTTTTTTTTTAACAGTTACTCTCTCCCACTAACTCCAGTATCTGGACCACTGCTGTGGTCTTGTTTTTTATCTATTTTATTTTTTTATTATTAATCACTTTTTACTTCATCTTCACATATCTAGTAGTTTTGATTACATATTGGGTATTTTGATTAATACATAGTAAAGACTTGGTTATGTTACTATCTTATAAAGAGTATAAAGCTTTTTTGGTAAATAGAATCATTACAACTGGATCTCCTTGGTACTAATGAGACACACTTTTTGGTTTTATTAAGCCAGTGAGTATAGTTTTGCCCTTATTCCTAGGGACTAGCCCTCACACTTAGTGAGGCTTGATTCTTACTCCTGTGGTGTGTTACTCTCAGAGTTTTTGAGGGTATGGTATGAATTAAAAGACCAAGATGTTGGGCAGCCCAGGTGGCTAAGTGGTTTAGCGCTGCCCCTCAGCCCAGATTGTGATCCTGGAGACCCAGTATCAAGTCCCACTTCGGGCTCCCTGCATGGAGCCTGCTTCTCCCTCTGCTGTGTCTGCTTCTCCTTCTCTCTCTCTGTGTCTCTCATGAATAAACAAATAAAATCTTAAAAAAAAAAAAAAGACCAAGATGTTAATTATGACTTTGACTCAGACCTAAATTCTAGGTCAGTACTGATACCACTCCTGAGGAGCCTCTCAAATCTCTGTAAAACTCTCTCGGTTCCCAGTGGCTCTTGTTCTTTTAGAACTCCTCAAGTCTTACTTAGTAATTAGGAGTTGCCAAGGACCAAAGGAAAGTTTTTCACATATTTTTGAGGGAATTTATTATGCATTTTTCCCCCCTAAATATTAGTCAGCTAGACACCCCCTGGTTGGGATTTATTTCCCTGTGCCATGATTTAGACATGCCATCAAGAAAAAAATGTCAGCATGGCCACAGAGCTTATTTTGTATGCTTCTTTTTTCTCAAAGGTTGTACCCCTACCTTGATTGTTACATAGTATCTGTAAGAATTGTTTTATGTATTTTTTCTAGCTCTTTTAGTTATTTTTACTGGGATGGTAAATCTGATACCCTCTTATGAGAATCAAAAGACTCCAAGTGCTTGATTTTAACATAGATTATATGCTTATTTTTATTACAATTATACTTTTTTGTCGTCCCTCTTATTGCATCTTTTGCTGCTGGGAGATTAATTGTTTTAAAATTATTTTTCTAGAGGAGCCTAGGTGGCATAGTTAGTAGTGTCAGACTCTTTGTTTTGGTTCAAGTCCTGATCTCAGAGTCCTGAAATAGAGCCCAGCGTGGGGCCCCTCACTCACTAGACTCTGCTTAAGATTTGCCTCTGCCTCTTCCTCTCCCCTTTCCCTTCTTCTCCTCCTCCTGCTTATGCATGCTCTGTCTCTAAAAAAAAAAAAAAATTAAATTATTTTTCTAGATGGACTAATATTGCTTTGACCATGACAGTCTTTTAAAGTGAGTTTTTTTTAGAAGTCAGGCTTTATACAGGTATAATCTCATACTGAGATGAGGAAACCAAAGTTCAGAGCAGAAAATTGCCTAGTACAACAGAGTAGGTAAATAGTCAAGGCAAGAATCAAATATTTGTACTTGTTTTATTAGAGCATCCTGTTACTATTTTGTCTAATCTATAGTTTGATAGTTACCAATATATTTTAGAGTGGCTGTAAGTTAACTTGGAAGTGAGTAAAGAAAATGCTGTTTAGTAATTTAACATTTTTTAAGGTTTTATTTGTTTATTTGAGAGAGAGAGAGAACAAGAGGTGAGGAGTGGCAGAGTGAGACAGAGAGAGAGACAGCAACAGTGACAGAGAAAGAAGCAGAATTGGTGCTGAGCAGGAAGCCTGATGTGGGGCTTGATCCCAGGACCCAGAGATCATTACCTGAGCCAAAGTCAGAAACTTAACCATCTTAACTGAACCACCCAGGCACCCCAATAATTTCATTTAAAATGAATTAATTTTTGAAAAAATTGACCATTCTATAATTTTATAGTCACATGAAGATAACCAAACTGATTGCTAGTTTCATTTTTATTTTTTATATGAATTAATATATTTGACCGGCTGCCTAATGAGCTTGTAGGTAGAGCTTATTAATAGGTGTGTTAATGGGAAGTTCATGATAATCATATGAGTCATCTTTTGGCAAACAGACTGTATGCTTGTGCATTTTTTCTAAGAAGGAAAGGAAAATAATATTTGTTGCCAGCTATGTATTATGTTGGAGTCTTCATGTGAACTGTTTCCATAGTCTAATGATTATTTGGGTGACAGGTGTTATCCCAACTGCTGTAGTTAAAGAAATTGAGATTACTTTGGTGGGGTTGGTTAAGATATTATAGAGTTGAGATTTGCATAGTTTTCTTTTTTCAGGGCTCAAGAAAGTTAAAAGCCTACAACTCTATAGTCCTGCAATATTGAGACAATGAATCAAACATGTAAAGGAAAAAATAGGCATAAAACCTTCACATTCTGAAAAATGTTTGATTACCTCATTAGTAATAAAATATTTTAATTAAGAAATACTATACTTTCTCTTTTATTTATCAAATTAGCAAAGATCTGCTTACCTAGAATGAAAAATACTCTCTGTTGACAGACTTGCAAGATAGAACTGTCACTCCAGGTGGTGAGGTTGTAAAATTCTTTGGGACATACAATTGTAAAATTTTTATACTGTAAGACTTAGTTCTCAAAATTAAGCAAATCTACCATAAGAAAATAATAGAATTTTAGAAATGTATTGATAAATATGATGGGATTATTCCCAAAGCAAGAATTCGAAGATGATCTAAATTCCCAACAATGCAAGATTGGTTAATTAAAATAATAATGTACCATAGAATGGGATATGATATACTCATATTGGTGTATTTTCTTTAAGCAAATATAAAAATGGAATTTATATCCATATATGCAATAGAAAGTATATAAGGACACATAAACTATGCTAGTGGTGATTTTCTCCAAGTGATGGTTCCAGGTGGTTTTAAATGCCCTTTTATATTCTTTTGTATTTTCTAATTTTCAACATATATTGATTTAATAATCAGATTAAAGGACTCATTATACATACTAACTACACATGCATTGATTTTGGGGATTGAGACTGACTACAGACACCAAACCCACCTCTTCTTTGTAGGAATACAGAAAGTCCACATTTCTTGGTCTCCTTCACAGGTTGGTAAAGCTTTGTGATGAAGTTCTGGTCAATGCAATGTGAGAACATTTTCTAGGCAGAGCCAGTGAGAAGCTTCCCTTTTGATCCTCTGGTCTCCCCCTCCTTCTGGGAACTTGATGTAGAAGAGTCCTCAAGGTTTGACTTTAAGTGGTTCTCTGAATCTTGATTTTGGGAAAGTCACCATGGAAGTAGATGTTTTTGTGAATGAAGAGGAAATTCTGTCTTGAGTCATCATACATTTTATTATTTAAAATAGCATTATATTAAAAACCTCTTTGTCTCAGTTTTTTTTTACTATAACATGGAGATAACAACAGCAACAATAATCTCATAGAATTATTGCAAAGTAAATACACATAGTCCTCCTCAAATCTTAACTACTATTATAACCTTTAGGTATTAATCTATACTGCCATAAATGGGTACTAGGATAATGTTCTGGACCATGTTTGAACAAGTTACTCCCTAGAGGTAAAAATTTGATATTAACAGTGACTTGTTTCTTGAGGAGTTTACA